>NC_092877.1:56693722-56994437 GCF_028372415.1 Notamacropus eugenii
AAATGTTTCCCCCTCATTTTCCTGCTTTTCTTCTAATTTGAACTGCCTTGGTTTTGTTTGTGAAAAAAACTTAAATTTTATATCATCAAAATGATTCATTTAACCTCCTGTGAGTCTTTCTATATCTTGTTTGGTTATGATCTCTTCCCTATCCATAGATCTGAGAAGTAATTTCATTTCTGTTCTATGAATTTGCTTGTGATATCATCCTTTATGTCTGAAACATGCAATCATTTTAACCTTATCTTGGCAGATGGTTTGAGATGTTAGGCTATGCCTAATTTCTGTCAGACTACTTTCTAGTTTTTCCAACAGTTTTTGTCAATAGTGAGTTCTTTCACCAATAGCTAGAATCGTTGAACTTGTAAAACACTAAGTTACTATGTTTATTTGTTTCTGTATATTATGTACCTAATCTGTTCCACTGATCAACCAGAGAGAATATTTATTAAGCCTTTAGCAGGTGCCATGATTGTCTGGGCCAGGGACTCACCCATCAAAGGAGAGGGCATCAAGGGTTGAAGCAAGACAGGGTAATTTAATTTTTCTCAAGTTCAGTTTCCTTGTGTGTGTGTGTGTGTGTGTGTGTGTGTGCGCACGCATGTGTGTGTGTATAAGAGAGAGAGAGAGAGAATAAAAAGTACCTGTTCTCCAGGGTTATAAGGATCAAATGAGATAATAGATGTAAATTACTTTCTAGACCTTTATGTGCTATACAAATGACTAGTAGTAGTAGTAGTAGTAGTAGTAGTAGTAGTAGTAGTAGTAGTTGTCATCTGTGTAGGACTGTACTTTTTACACAAGAGACACTTAAAAATTAACTATTGTTATACATCTCCAGGAACAATTTCTGGAGCCTGTCCCTCTTTGGGCAACATGCGGCATACTAGACATGCAGCATGCCAGAAACCTCTATCCCAAATCTGCCGCTTCCTTTACTGGAAAATGTTGAGTCATCATGAACAGTGAGCTTTTCTTATCAGGAAAGCCACTTTTTTTGCTCTAAACAAAATTCTGTAATACAATGGCTGCATAAGGTCTCCAATCATGCTAGCTGGCAGAAAACTAGCCATTTATTCACCATAAGACATTACATGACCTTTACAGACAGGCTGCATTTGGGGGAGGGGAAGTGTGAGGATGGAAGATTGTCCTATCAGGAGATGAAAAAAAATAATGAGGACATTTTCCCCTCTGATGACATTCAGAACCGATGACTGAGGCTGGCAAAGAAGAATTGACTTATCTGAGTTGTGTTCATGGAAGCCAATTATGGCGTGGACCCTGTGTTTGCAGCTGGCCTTCTGGGACCATAAGCAGAGTTGCCAAGTATCCATCCTTGCTGTATTTTTCAGCTCTTATCCAGTTTTGGGGGCCTGACTTCTTCAGGTCTCCCATGGATCCCCTGAAATACTTTTACATAGTGGAAAGGGTGGGAGTAAAGGAAGAGATTTCACCTCAGTGGTTGTATCTAGTTTCATGAGAAACAAACCTTGGAAATCTTACACATGCAGAGTACAGGTTCTAGAAACTACTACCAAACTGGGAAAGCTTTAGGTATGGGCATAAAATGGTGGACTGGATGTCTGTCATATAGAGAGCAGCCTAAGTGTAGAAACTCTTCACAAGAAGACTGGCCATCAGATAAATCTTTTTTCATAACAATTATCATTAAAACATTGTACTAAGGGGTGGGGGAGTTACAATTTGTTTTGGCAGAAGAGCAGCTATAGCATGTGAATTACATATCTTTGAAAAATTGAGGTGCTCTCTCTCTATATATATCTATTTACCTATAGAGACATTTCTATACACACATGTATATACATATACACTTCAAAGATTCATGACTTCATTAATGTCATAGATTCTTCCACTATATAGATTGCAACCTCTCTGCAGTGTAGGTGACAGTTTTTGAGAGTTGCTGTGGTCAAAACCCAATGATCACTTTGTAGCCAAGTTGGTGACGATATCTTCAACCTTAAGGTGGAACCTTAGATGACAGACACTGGTGACTTTCTCAATATATCATTCCCTCCACCAATGCTAATCATAAATACTCCATACCTTAGTAGGTAGTTTCTTGAAATTCTGTTACGAATCAGATTGTATCAGTCCCAGAAAATCTTCTGATGATGAACCTCCCTACCCTTACTTTTACTGGACTTTATAGAGTAAATACACATATTTTTTTTTTAGTAAACATACTTTTTAAGCCTTTCTAACTCGTACTGGAGTTTGTGCTCTCCTAACATGACCTTGTCAAATTCAAGGTCATGTTCATACCATGATTTAGCATATACACATAGTCCTACATTGTTATTCATTGTATTACATGACAACTCATGGAAACAGTAAAGTTTTGAGGTACAGGGATCTACATGAGAGTGAAGAAGTATATTGATGAAATCACCAATATTTTAAATATTGACTATTAATATATAGCATATGTGTAATGCATATATGTGTTACACATGTACACACATGCACAAAAAGATTGGGGACAGGTAGCTTAGAAGAATGGTCTTAAAGTGCAGAAAACCTAGGTTCCAGTCCACTTAATCTCTCAGTGCCCTCAAATCTCTTAATATTCTATTACATAAAAGTTGCTGATTTCCCCACAACCTTGTTATAAAATATCTCCCTTGCCAACCTATCTTTACCCAAACCCACCCAACCATTTGATACTCTTTCCCCTTCTTCCTGTCTTTCTCCTTCTCCCTAACCTCTTCCCCAAAGTACAACTTAATGAAACTGAAAAGAAAATTTATTACAAGGCATTTTCAAGTTTAATATTCTTTATATATAGCATCATATAGACTTTTGAGATTTGAAAAGTGCTTTACATAAGAGAGATCCCCACCCTGATGAAAGCATAGGTCTGGCAAAAAAAGTCATATTTGTATATACTAATATGCATATTAAGACACCTGTATATATTTATATATGTGAGGTGGTTTTTATGATTCTGTTGGTCAACAACAAAGCCTATTCTTGATTATTTTGAACAATATTGGTTATTACTAAACTAGATCCATTATAAAATAATCACCATTATATAGTGAATTGGTGTGACTGTTTCACCCCATTGCTGAGCAATGACTCAAGAAGGGATCTGCTGGGGGTAGGGATGGTTTCGTAATTCACTTATGAAACCAACATGATATTCATATACATATATTCTCCTTCTATTAGCATCATCAATAAGAGAAAAGTAGTTTGAGATATCCCTTAGCCCTGTAATGTACCTTTCCCAGCTATCACAGGATGCTCTTAGATATCTTCTTTTTACCTTTAAAACTGTTTCAGATGTCCATTGGATATTTGGGATAATGAGGCAGTGTTTTATAAATAATAGACATGAGTGTGCTGTTATTGTTAATGTTAATAATGATAGCTAAAATTTCTATAGCTCTTTAAGGATTGCGAAGAGCTTTACTAATGTTCTCTAATTTTATCCTCATAAAAACCCTGGGAGTTGGATTCTGTTATTAACCCCATTTTATAGTTAAGGAAACTGAGGCAGAGAGAGGTTAAGTGACTCATCCAAGGTCACACAGTTAATAAGAATCTAAGTCTAGATTTGAACTCATGTCTTTCTGTTTCCAGGTCCAGAAATCTATCCCACTATCTCACTTAGCTACCTCTCATCATTGTTGACATTCATTATAACCTGATTTTACCTGAACACAAATGTTAGGAGTGACATTGGACCTTGAACCTATATCATTTTCCTATTTCTCCAATTCTGAACAAAGAGTGAGGAGTAGCGATAAGGGCCAGTTATAGAACTGGTGGAAAGTGCAGTGGTGAACCTTGCCCAACACTAGCTGACATCTGGTGGCTCTCAGGGCCAAGGAGCCAGAACCTGATAGGATGAGATTGTCCTTAGTCATGAAACCTAAAGGTTAAGAAATGATGGAAGTCAAAGGAATAAGAAGAATTTGTTCCCTGGAAAGATAATATGACATAGTAAAAATCAGACTAGATTTGCAATCAGGAGAGATCTGGGTTCTGAATTTTGCCTCAAAAACTTACTAGTCATAAGACCATGGGCCAGGCATTCAGTTTCTCTAAGTTTCAAGTTTCCTCAGCTATAAGACGGGGGTGATAGTACATGTATTTATCTAACTTCCTGGGCAATTGTGAGGAATAGATGCTACAATTTCGATAAACCTTGAAGTTCCATACATATTCCCTGACTGGGAAATACTCCAGCAAAACATCTGGACACAAAACATCTGTATATCTGGAGGATGTAGTCAGTAAACATAAGAGCAGGATTTAAAGGAGTAGGTGTGTTAGTCTGTTTATTTTAAAAGTGATCAGCACCATGGCTAGGGACAGCATCTGACTCTGAAACTAGGGGAAAATAGAGGAGGCCGGTGCCATTGTAATAGATAAGATATTAAAGAAATTGTTAGCAGTAGATGTCAGATTTAAGTGAACTAGCTGATTATCTGTGCCTTTAAACATTTTTGGATTACATAGTGAGCCTTTAGAATTTGACTAACAGGTAGGGAGATTGCATGGGCTAGCTAAGCAGAGAGGGTTAAAGCAAAGTATTTAGCTACCCTGCCCTTGTGTGTGTGAAGTACAACTATAGACAGCTCTCCCTGACTTCTACTGGCTCCTAGACAGGAGGCAGATGCATTTAGATGGTGACAACTTTATATAGTTGTTGGCACTGAAAATGCAATTTCAAAGTTTCAAATTTATCATCCCATATTTGGGTCAAAGCAAGGTGAGTTCTCTCTGATGATACATTGATCACCTCAGCACCCAACTTTGTATTGGCCTTGCATCACAATATACCGGAACCTAGAGTAAAATTGACCTTTGAGCTATTGCTTACCCATGTGTCCATCTTACTGATGGTCTTTACTAGACCAGTTGAGGAAAAGGTTTGTTAATAACTATAATGTACGTAAAAAGAAATTCAATGTGGTCCCAGAAAAGTTATAATAGATATTCACATTTCTGTGACAGAGTGATGATTATAAAGCACTTTCTTGACCATAACCTTTCAAGATAGGTAGTACAATTCCTATCCTATAGCAAACTAAGCTATAGATAGGTTAAATTACTTTCTGAAGTTTACGTAGCTTATAGGTGTCAGAACTCAGATACAAATCTAATTCTTCTCATTCCAAGTCCAATATACTTTCTACTACACTATATTATTAGAATCGGCAAATTATGGAAGGTAGTAGAAAAATAAGAGGTTAACAATTGGATATTTTTCAATATTTGTGCTTTGATTTTCCTGTATACCAGTTGTTTACTGAGAATGTTCTAATATTAATCTGATTTGTTTTCTCTGAAATGAACCTATTGTGGAAAATAAACATGATGTCAAGAACTGAGCACTGGACCAGGTATCAAAAGAACTTGTTTTGAATCCTGGCTCTGGTATTTCCAAGCTATATGACCATGGGCTAATCATTTTACCTCTTTTAATTTCATCTGTAAAATAATGGTTAATGTCATCCTATGCTACCTCATGGAACTGTTGTGAGGAAAGTGCTTTATAAATCTAAAATTGGTATAGGATTATGAAACACTTTTTAAATAACATTGTTGTTACTATGAGAAATTCATGAACTCTCCAAACATGCCTTCATCAGTTCCCATACCAGCTTGATGGATGCTGGGTACAATTAAGTGTCCTCATCAATGAGACATTTCCACCATAGCCCACCATATGGGTTCATCATGTAAAAATCCCAGCGGTATCAGTACGTAGCTCTTTAATGTAATATCATTTCCTTCTACTCTTTTTTTCCTTTATAGATGCAGAGACAAATTTGCAATCAGGTTTGCCCCATCATCACCCAAAATACCTTAAAGGTTTGTGTACGAAGCTTTCTGTGTTGTGGCATAAGCTTCAGGTGTCAGTTTGGCAATGTTGTGACCTTGGCTCAGTTCACATTGTTCAGCATATTGAAGGAATGGCTTTACTTCATAGACACAATCAGCTCTTTATTATTTGCATAATGCATTATCCATTCATGTGGGTATCTATTCCGTGTCACACAACTTCTGAATTCCTTCTAACAAGCCCAAGGTCATGGCCTTATCACATACTAAGGATATATAGGTGACACAGGGAACTGGGGTACGACTGTCTCAGCTGGATAGCATTTTGGCAGGTGGAGGCTCTTCTCTGAGGGATCAGAAACGCTGAATATTTCCACTGATGACAAATCAGATTATTCCTACTTTTCTATTAACTTTTCCAGCAGATAGAGATGATTGAGAGTCAACTATAATAATAATTCACATTTCTACAACACTTCATAGTTTATAAATATATTATTAGCAACAGTGCCATGAAGCAGGTAGTACAAGTATTATCTCCACTTTATAAATGAGAAAATTAAGTCTCCGAGAGTTTAGATGATATCTTTATGATGACCAGGATGGCAAGTGTCTGTGTCAGGACTCAAACCAAGGTCTGTTGACTTGAATTTTAGTGCTTTCCCCACTCCCCATCTCCACTAATGGTCTGGCTTTGGAGAAGGGTGTATGGTGTATTGTAGTGGGTGGGAAGGAGTTTGTCATTTACAAAGAAAGAGAATCGTTTGAGGTTGATAGAGGGAACTGTTAGGAAGTTTAAACTGGAATTGAGCCCAAAGCCTCAGTTCATTCTGCCCTGTATCATTGTTAGCTCTCCACCATAATGGTAACATTTTATATAGCTACCACATACCCCATGAGGCAGAGGACAAACATTGTTATCTTAGTTTTATAGATGAGGCAATGAACATTCACAGAAGTGAATTCAGAGTTAGGATTTGAAACCAGATCTCTGGACTTCTCACCCAGGGCTCTTTAATGATAGAACTTTGCTCCTTTATAAGCAGAAATGAACCAACATAGTAAATTGTTTGACTAGAAGCCAAGGACCGTGTGGCACTCAGTATCCCTGGCAGGTTGAGGATAATTTTATGGAGCCACATTTCTGCCAGGATCCCCTGTGTACCCCGTAAGTCCTACCCTACTTATTGCAGAGATAGAGGCAAGTGTTTATATGGATGTTCATCTCTGCAAGCTCTGTGGGTGGAGATAATGTCGTTGTAATGCCCTGTCAATTAATTATTAACTATTGACTAGGTGCCAGACACTATGCCAGGTGCTAAGAACAGCTTTGCGCAGATAGGATGACCATCAAGCAGAAAATGGAAAAATGTCGCTTAATGTAAGGGAATCTTCATGATTCTGGGACCCTATCAAAATGAGACTTAAAAAGATGGATGGTATTCGGTGGGATGTTACTCACTTATGGAGTTGAAGCAGCACATTGGCAGATTTGGATAAGCAATCCTTGTTACTTGTGTCTAGAGTACTTTTACTTAGAAAGGATACTGTATGAACCATCAGACAAACAGCATCTGTGTTGGAATCAACGAATATAGAATGTCAGGCCTGGAAAGAGTCATAGACCACAGATCATACAACATTACAGTTAACAGAATTCTAACATATCTTGGTTGTTTTAGTCCCAAGAACTTCAGCAGAATACAAACTAAAAATAAGTTAGCCAAGAAAGCTAATATAATCTTCAGTTATAGCAATAGAAGTCCAGAATAAGGGGAGCAACAATCCTGGGGTCCTATGTCATGGTCAGAGCATATATGGAATATTGAATCACTTAAAGTAATACATTGAAAAAGTGGAGTGTGTCCAGTGGAGGATGACCAAGATGGTGGAGTTCCTCAAAAATATATCATAAAAAGATAGATCAAAGGGATTAGAGTTGCTTATCTTGGAAAAGAAAAGACATTTGGGAAACAAGGTTGCTGTGATTTCAAATATTGGAAGGATTATCACATAGAAGAGGAATTATGTGAGATTTTCTTCTTGGTGCCAGAGAAGAAAACAAGAACCAACTGATAAAAGTCATGAGGAAACAGATTTTGGTTCAATATATGAAAATATTTTTTTCCAATAATGTGTTCTAACAAGGGGTACTGATTTCTTCATTAATGTATATATTCAGGCAGAGCCTATTTTTCAGCATACAATTCTGGTAGGTCAACTATGTGAGTTCTGTGGTTCCTTCAAATCATGTAAGATTTGATGTTTCAGAGAAGACAGAATGTGAAAGAATAAAAAATCGTGCGGTAGAAGAGTCCTTTTAGACATTTACTCCAACATTCCCCACTTTGTTAATTGAGAAACTGAGTCCCCCAAGGGGGAAGTAACTTTCCCAAAGTAACATACTTAGTCATTTGGCTCTGTCTCTACACATAGTAGAAACTGAGTTAATAGATTTGGATGCTTGACCAGCTGGCACAAGGAGAGCAAGTAACTAACTGTATGTTTGCTTTATCTAGGTGCTACACAGAAATACAAACAGTTCCTATGATTTTTCCCTAACCTGTTCTTCCATTTGGAATGATTTGTCTTCAGTTTTCCTTTTCCTGTTTTTCCCCTCTAGGAAACAAGAACTTCCTCAGAGAGCATAATTTCTGTGCCTGCCTCAAATACATCAGGATCTCCAAGTCGTGTGATTTATGTGAGTATAGGATGAGGGAGGGCAGGAAAGATTAAAGGGGATGGGATTATAGGTTGAGTGAGTGAAAAGAAAAATCAGATCCTTCTAGCTTATAGCTGGTGAGTAAAATTGATTTATTTTTTTTTTGTTGCCTCAAGAAATATTCCCTCCAAAAAATTAAAAGAAAGAGAAAGATAAAAGAGGCTCAAGACATTATTATTTCTATGGTAAAAAAGGAACTAAAATGAGAATCAGAATCGTGTTCTAGACCTACCAGTGTTTGGCTACATGACTTTGCACAAATGGCTTAATCTGTCTGAACCAGTTTCATTATTTACAAAATGGGGAAGTGGTGAATTAAATGACCTCTGAACTCTGACATTCTGCATATTAAATTTACTGAGCCCTAAGAGTCTATATTCTGTGGTCTAAGATAGCTTCTAGCTCTAACCATAAGGTCCCTTCTAACTCTGTCATTCTGTGTTCAAAATTCTCTCCAGGGTCTGACATTCTATGTTTTAGCGTTCCTCCCAGTTCTAATATTTTACACTTTGATAACTCCTCATGACATGGAGACTTTGAGAACTTGGTTTGAATCTAAATGATGCCAAAAAAAATAGTTCGGTGGCAAAAATTCATGGAACAGTTAGTTGCTATACCAATTTTGTTTTCATTATCCGTCTAATTTGTATTGGAGTTAGTGTCCAGATTTTTTATACTACTCCTTTATTTTGCTAAAATGACATATTATAGGGTTGAAAAAATAAACCTATAAGCTGACAAAGTCAAGTGGAGATAATCATTATGTAATACACACACATATATATGTATATATATACATATATATGTATGTGTATGTATGTATGTATATATATATGTATACATTGGCTTTATATTATGGTTTAAAGTTTACCAAGAGATTTGCCATATGACCTTATTTGATCCTTACATTCTCCTTGTGAGGAATTTAGGCAGACACAATTTCCCCTATCTTCCAGATGAGGAAATTGAGTCACAGAGAAACTGGGCAACCTCTCCAATCTGTGACAGAGCCTCAGATTCTTCATCTGTAAATAAAATAAAATAAAATGAGGGATTTTAAATTATCTGGATAGCTATATATATGTATGTATATGCATACATATATTGGTGTAATTACTCTTGACTGAGACTCTCATAGATGGAAGTTAATATAAAAGTTACCTAGTCCTACCTATGCCTAAACAGAAATCACCTTGCAATATGCCTAATAGGAACCATCTTAGCCCCTACTTGAAGACCTCTAGTGTTAGGGAACCCAACTCGTAGGATCATAAGACAACAGATTTAGAGCTGGAGCGATTTTAAAACCATTCGTTTTCCTTTTATAGGCAAGAGAAGTGAGGCTAAGAGAGATTAAGTGACTTACCAACATTCTTGGTGATAGCAATAGTAGTCATGATAATTGCCAGCATTTATATATGGTGCTTATTTAATAATGCTTTAAGATTTGCTGAGAACTTCACAAGTGATATCTCATTTGATCCTATGACACCCTTGGTGGGTAGATGCTATTATTTTACAGATGAGGAAACTGAGGTACAGAAAGGTTCAGTGACTTCCCTAGGATCACACAGCTAGGAAGGGGCTGAGACTTGATTTGAATTCAAGTCTTCTTGACTTCAGGTCTGGCGCTGTGATCACTTTACCACCTAGCTGCCTCTGTTAGGCAACTATAGGTTACCTAATTTATTGTATGTCTAATAAGTCAAATATTCCAGTACCTTAATTCTTAAAAAAAAAATAACGCTTCAAAAGCGTATTCAAAAACTTAGTAACTATCAAGACGAGCAAACATTTTACATGCACAAACATTTTTAATTTTTTTAAAAGATTATAAAAGAAACCAGAAACACTATTATTTGCTTTGCTTTAAAATGTTAACTTTCATAAGAAACAAAGATTTCACATTTTTCTTCCTTTTGACCCTTGCTGATCTCCTTTTCTTGCATGACTGTTTTTGCAGTTTGTTACTGAGACCGTTGTTGCTTATTTTAGTGTCTTAATTTCTGACAACTGGACATGAAATCTAATTTTTAAAAAAATTAAATGTAAAATTCATGAAAAATATCATCATTTCATTTTATATTAAAAATAGACGTGGTTTTATTACACAAAAGAGATGATCTTTGCCTTACAGTCCATTAGTTGCTTGGTGAAAACTTCGGATAGAAAACCTTTAATTATATATGCTCAAATAGCGATATAGACTAAGGGATGATACAAAATAGAAATGCTCAGCACTTCAGCCAGGAAGAAGGTCTTCTGCTGTGTAACTACCTATCTGTAGTTGAAAATTTTCTATGAGTCTGTACATATATATGTCAAAGGCAGAAGGGACCTTAGAACGTTAGAACTGGAAGGATCTTAAGTACACAGAACAGAGACCATGAAGGTTAGAAGAGACTTTACAATATGAAATGGCAGAGCTCTAGAAATATTCTTCAGAAACCTCTGGACCCACCAGCACCTAAATGAAAATCCCCTCCAAAAGTTACCCAGCAAATGGTCATCACCTTTTGCTTAAGTACCTCTAATGAGGAAGAACCCTGGAGGCAGATTGAGGAAACTGAGACCCAGAGTGGTATAGTGACTTACCTGAGGCTATGCAACTAATTGAATAGCACTCAGAATGGGAACTCAGATTTCTTTATGCCCAACACATTGCTCTTTCCACAACACTTGTATGACTTTTCTTATATATTAGGAGAAGAAACACATAGAAGGAAGGATGTGGGGTGGGAGGTTGGGGAGGGAAGAAGCCTATCTAAATGACCTTCATTTTATTAATATGATCCAGCTAGTTGCTGTAGCAACCAAGTGAAGTATGTATGCTACATTAAATGGAAATAAATTCGAGAGTCACCTTATGAAGGACAAATGCTAAAGAGTAGGTGGCATTCATCTTACTGTCCAAATGTTCAAGACATGTCGTTTCTGAATATTAAAAAGAAAAAGTCATCATTCCGCCTGTCTCTGTGCCCTCACCACATTACTCAGAGCTTGTTTCTTTCTCTATACAATGGGAATATGCTACCCAGGGAATGTGCTGGCTTTGAGTTGGAGACATTGGGTTCAAATTCCAACCCTTCTCCTTAGGATCTGTGTGCCCTTGGGCATGTCCTTCTCCTCTGCCCTTCAATGCCCTTACCTGTAAAACAAGAGACTTGGACTACATCTCGAATGATTAAATGATGATGCTTTGACCTGCTCCACCTCAGCAGGTTTTTGTGAAGACTCGTTGATATCCCCCACAAGAGACGTTTTTTCTTTTTCTAAAACCATAAATGCACAGAACCATTAGTGTTATTGTTATTTTCTCTCTTGCTGCCATATATATTTGTTATCCTCATTACCGCACCCAAAAGAAAGTTATTTGGAGGAAACTTTAAATCATTTAGGAACTTTTCCCCTTGAAATATTCAATGGATGACTGACAACCTCTAGGAAAAGAGAAGCAGGTACACAGACCCCACTTCTAGTTGAACATCTAGTTTAATATAGGTGGCATAGAGTTGAACATAGTTGAAAAGTGGAGAGAAGGAAAAGGAAGGATATGTTTGATCAATAATTATCTTTTTCACCATCTGCTTTGCATTTAGGGTTAGCACTAGGGGAATATAGAAGTAGGAAATATGATACTGGAGTAGGTAAGACATCCATATAAAATAATTAAGCTATGAAAGAATGTAGTAATAAAATGTCAGAATGAAAGACAGGTAAGAAGTACTTTAGGAGTTCTGAGAAGAGAGCTATTGCAGGCGCAAGTTTTTAATAATATAATCATATATATATAAATATATATAATCTATCTGCATGACTTCTGAGTTCACTTTTATCTCTAAAGAAGAGTCATCTCGATGGAGTGGCAAAAGCATGGTATTTAGCATCAGAAGTCCTGGGCTCTAATTATTAACCTGCCACTTAATACATGCATTACCTTGTGCAAATTACTTAATCTCTCTGGACCTTAATTTCATCATCTGTTAAAATGAGCAAATTGGACTAAGATGATCTTCAAATCTATAATCAAACAATCCTAACTTCAACAAAATGCTTTCAATATTGGTGCAAGTGATTCTTGCCATGCCCATTTTTCAGATAAGGAAAATCAGAGATGCAGTTTGCTCAGGGGCATATAGGTAACAGACTGCAGAAGTGGTCCTCAAGCCCATCTCTTTTCTCTCTGGAGTCCAGGGTGCTTTTCACTATATGCTTGCTGCTTTACTGAATGGCTACTCTGCATCTGGGGGTGATTGCTGGTTCTTGGCTGATATCTATCTCCTATTGATTTGGCTCTAATAATTTCCCTCTTCTCTTTGGTCTTTCCTCTCTTTCTTAGGCTAAGCTTGGAGATGAGATTCTTGACTACAGGGACTTGGCTGCTCTTCCTAAAAGCAAGGCCATCTATAACATCGATCGCCCAGACATGATCTCCTACTCTCCATACATCAGTTACTCCTCAGGTGACAGGCACAGTTATGGAGAGGTACGGAAACTGAACAATGTCATGATTTTGGAGATGAGGCCTTGATGATTGGTGTCATTCAACTTGGTGTTTGGTCTCTGTAAAACTAACACAATTTGATCTGTAAGCTGAATATCTTCATCCTCCTTTGAGTAACCATTTCATAGCAAGCTGCTTTTTTAAATTCTGCATAAAACCAGAAAGCTTTCGCTACCAAACTTTCTGATCTGTAGTAAATGTAGGAGTGGATTGTGGTTTTTTTTGAGGGGGAAGACATTTTAATGAAATGTAACAGGAGACAGGAAGCACTGGTGGTTTTAAGGAAATGATCAAGTACTAATCCAAATACTCGTTTTGACTCATATATAGGCATACCTCACCTAACATGGTCCTAGCCGATAATAGTTTTATAATAACATGATTACTGGAGTATCAGTTGAATGATCAATAAGTATTTATTAAATGCTTATTAAGTTCTATAAGACATGTGATGTGCTAGGTTCTAGGGATAAATACAAAGGAGGAAATAAGCTTCGCTCTCACTGCTTTTACATTTGATCTTCAACGTTGCCTTAATATCACAGAGGCCTACCTCCTGTCTATCCAGCCCAGAGACTGCAAGGCCAGTAGAATGGTCAGCTTTACTATGAGTTAGTCCTTCATCCCCAGAATCCTTAACT
Organism: Notamacropus eugenii; assembly: GCF_028372415.1. Taxonomy (NCBI): domain Eukaryota; kingdom Metazoa; phylum Chordata; class Mammalia; order Diprotodontia; family Macropodidae; genus Notamacropus; species Notamacropus eugenii. Next base: position 56,707,413 of record NC_092877.1, read on the forward strand.
TTCCTGAGTATCAGACTGCTTATGGTACCATTTATAATAGTTTGTCTGTAACTAACCACCCCATAAAATGTCCTTAATGTCACGTTTGTGCAGAACAAATTGACATTTGGCAGGGTTTGCCTACATACAGAGTGATTTTCAAGATGCATGGAATGTATCATTTTCCTATATGCAAATTGCTTTTCACTGTCTGTCTTTGTCTCCATTATTGTATACATAAAGTTACCTCATAGGACAATCTGCCATCCCATTATACTAATGGCACCTAAAACACATTACGTATTTCTCAATATTTTTACATAAAGTGCCATTTTCTTTCATTCTCTTTCTCATATTACTCGATGCCACCTTTATTCTATTTGATTTGAATTGTTAGTATTTTATTTGATAGTCTAAGAATTTCATTTAAACTTTCAGGATGTCTGGACTATAAAAGGTGCTTTTTTGACTGATTTTTCACAAATACACATGCACAGACCACACTATCCAGAGAATAAATTTTGTTTAGGTTTGGTTTATGATATGAAATCATCAGAACTTAAAATATATATGTATATGTACGTATAAATATATATGTATGTATATACGTATGGCATTGTGATACAGTAGGTATCACATTTGAATTGAAAAGACCTGGATTCAAATCCTACCTTGTACACTTACTAGATATGCCTCTGGCTAATCATTTCAATTCTCTGAGCCTCAGTTTCTTGATCAGTAAAAAGCAGATAATGATTTCACCTACCTTGTAGGGTTGTTGTAAGGATCAGGTATGATCCCATGTATTTAAGGTGCTTTGTAAATCTCCAGCCCTCTATAAATGTCACTGTAATTATGATTAGAAGTAGTATTATTATTATCATCATTATTATCATTAAAATCCCAGCTCCATTGTTTGCTAGTCATGCAAGGGAATCATTTCACCTCTCTGAACCTCAGTTTCCTCATCTATAAAATGGGAACAATAATATTGGTAACAACTACCCTACATAACTGTGAATGGTTGCAAGGCACTTTGTAAATAGTAAAGCATCGTAGAAATGTTAGGTATTATTGCCATTTCCTCTTTACTCTCCAATCTTCTGAAAGGCCATGATCTCCAGTGGACCCTAACAAGAACTCGCTATCAGCTGCAGGACAGGAAAACTAGCCCCAATGCCCAGATATACTACTCCAAGGCTTCAGTGTATGCTTGGGGGCTCTCTGCCTGCTCCAGAATTGGGCGTTTTTGCCCCCTCTCTCTGTCCTTCCCCCATGAGCTGAACTTACCTCACTCATTCATTTAACCTCTGTTCTTCTGCACATACTGAAGATAGAAATGGCCTCCAAAGTGTATAATATTGTCCCTTGAGACAGTAGTCACATCAGTGGTATCTTAGTATAGAACAGGGAAGCATAGTGTAGGACAAAAATAAGTATAGACCACTTTTAGAACATTAGAGAAATCATATATTCATTGAGGGCCAGCATTTCTTTGTACATGGCAAAGCCCTACTCTCATCTTGCTTCTGGAAACCTCACTCAGGTCTTTCTATTTTCTGCTGGATCTAAACCCCAGGTTGTTCTTTTTTCTCAGGGACCCTAAGGTCTTCACCTCCCATCTTAACTTGCAGGGAAGTGTTTCTGCATAGAGACATCTAGATGCCCAAGTAAATAGAGAGCTAGACTTGGAACCATTTTATAGATGAGAAAAGTGAGGCTGAGAAAGCTGAAATGATTCTCCCAGTGTCATACAGGTAATAAGGATTCCAAAGACCTGGGTTGGAATCCTGGCCCAGATACTTATTACCTGTATGACACTAGGAGAATCACTTCAGCTTTCTCAGCCTCACTTTTCTTGTCTATATAGTAAGGGTAACAGTAGTACCTATCTTGGGGAGTTATCCACAATGATTAAATGAGATAATATGTGTGAAATGTTTTGGAAACCTTCCATGTATTATCAAATGTTGCTTATTGCATTAAGAAAACACCAGCAAGATTCTTGAACGTTAGCACAGTCATCATTTACTCCAGGAATTTATATGCAAGAAATAAAGCACACAATGAGTCAGCCTCCCAACAGGAACTTAACCTCATATGGTCTTTGCACAGAGCAAGGGAAGAACCATTCTTTCATCCGCCCATTGCTAATAAGTGTGGTCCTAGGCCAGGCTGGCTCAGTCCATTGTGCAGTCCAAGGACCTGGACATTTCCCGTTTGCCCGTCTCCTGAGGGCAGAGTAATTCAAGCTCCTATTTGGCTACTAGTTTGTCCCCTCACCCTAACGTGTACAAGCAGAAGGAGTTTGGGGTGGATTAAAGAGGATACCAAAAAAAGTTAGAAATGAGGGACCGAAAATAAAATGCTCCTGCCACTACTCTAAGTAATAACTTGCATTTCTAAAGGGCTTTAAGGTCTACAAAGTACTTAACTCACAATGACTGTATGAGGTTGAAAGTACAATCTTCATACCCATTTCACAGATGGGGATACAAACTAATATTGGGTATAGTGGGTATTCCATATGGGTATATGGAATAGTAGAAGGAATATTGGATTGACTACCAGAAGGCCTGGCTTCTTACAAGCTGCATGACCTTGAGCAAGTCACTTAACCTCATTCAGCCACATTTTCTTCCTCTTTAATGTGGGGATGATAATACTTAGCTTCTCCCTCACAAAGTTGTTGGGAAAGGGGAAAGGAAGAAAATAAGCATTAAATGCCAACCATGTGCCAGGCTTTGTGATGAGTGGCTGTAATTTGTAATAATTACAAATGTTATGTCATTTGACCCTCACTACAATCCTTGGAGGTAAGTGCTATTATTATCCCTATTTTATAATTGAGGAAACTGAGGGAGGCAGAGGTTAAGTGACTTGTCCAGAGTCACACAACTAGTAAGTATCTGAGGCTGGATTGAATCCAGTTCTTCCTGACTTCCATTCCAGTGTTATGGTCACTGTGCCACCTACCTGCTTTGTTGCAAGGAATGTACTTTATAAAGTCTACAGCATGACATACATGTGGGCTATGATTCCTGTCTAACATCACATGGCTTGTGTCTAAGCCAGAGCTTGAACCCAGCTCTCCTGACTTGAAGTCCAATGTTCTTTTCACTACACTGCATGCAGACAGAATTGATCCTCCCACCATTTGTTAACACTCATGGTTCTTGAATTAATCCAGTTGGTACAAATACCACTTAAATGCTCTGGGCAGCTTTCCCATATGATGTGAATGTCAATAGTGAAATTAGAGTGCCTGTGTCTTGGCACACTAGTCTTCAGTGGGTTAATATTCCAGAACCTTAAGAGCCACTGAAGACCTAGTTATTAGTTTCTTACATTTCTAATTGTATTCCCCTCCAAATGATGTGATAGGCAAAGTGCCCCCTTGGAAGTAAGCCATGGATAATCCCTGACCTGAAAGACAACAAGGGAATTTAGCTGGCAGTTACAGCAGATACAGAAGGATGTGCCAGGTGGTTCATGAATCCTGGCAAGAGGTTGATCCTCCCTTATTTTGCAATCCTGATGCATGTGATTTATATTAGATAAGATATAAGCATACAGGATTTCATTTCTGACTCAGCTCATAATTCACAGTGTGTATCACACACAAAAGTAGTAGAAAGAGCATGGGATTAGACATCAGAAGACCTCGGTTCTCATCCCTGCCCTGCCACTAACTCGCCATGGGACCTTCTACAGGTCATTTCCACTCTGTAAAATGAGTGTGTTGCATTCTATAACATCCTTTCCAGCTTTAACACTCCACGTCTTTATATATCCCAAGCTCCCTTCCAGCTCTGGGGCAGTAGAAGAGTCAGAGGAAGCTGGATTCAAATCCTGTCCCTGATGCTTATTAAGTGGGTGACCTTGGGCAAGTCATTTAACTTCCTTGTACTTTTGTTTCCTCATCAATATAATAAGATTTAGACTAGACAGTCTTTGAACTCCCTCCCAGTTCTGATACTGTATGTTCTAAGGCCTCTTCTAGCATTAAAATGGTATATCCTATAATTTATGGGCTGTCCTGAACATGGCAGAAGAGGGGACAAGGACACTATCATGGAATAAGTACCTTGGGAAGACACTTTCTTTGGGAGTCACTTCACCCTATTTTTTTCAAAGAAAAGTCTTGAAAAATTATTTTCTTCCTTTCAGTCTCATTCTTTCCTTTTTCTCCTTTGTCTAGCCAAAGGAACTGGATCCTGTAGCTCTAATCTGTATGACTCATGTGTGTTGCCTGTGATACTAAAATGTCTTTTTCCCCCAATGATGTAACATCCTGCCCGATGTTTTATCACTAATCTCTTACTCTGTGTTACTGTTTGCAGTCACCCCAGTTGCTCTCTCCAACTCCTCCGGAGGTAACCCTCAAAGCTTATGTTGTCTTACAATGTCTTTCACGGCGCATCAGACCAGCCCCCCATTCAGGACTGCAGACCTGTGCTCATGTGAATGTTGCTTCTTGGCAGACTCCAATCCTTTGTAGAGTCAGTCAGGGACCGCTGTTCATTCTGAGCTATTTCTTTAACCGCAGCGTGCTGATATTATCATATGCTTGCTTCCTTTGCATCTGTCACAGCCCCAGAAATACAGAATTAGGGGGCACAGACTAGGGACCATCAAAAGATACTGTAGTTTGAACAGTTGCATTCCTAAAGGTTGAAAAGTCTGGTGAAAAGAATGCTATGCAGCATCTAGTCTACTCACCATATCACAAACCCTACCCTTAGTAGTGATGATGAACTCTTCAGAAGCTACTACCCAGGGGAAGAAGGGAAACACTGGCATCCAGGGAGTTATCTGCCTTGTGACTTGTACTATGGAGGGCAGCCAAGGGGAGAACAGTGGGTCAGCTTATAGTCTAGGTGAAAAGTCAAGGATTAGAAACACAGGACAAAGAGAGAGAATGCTATAATCAATCCATAAGTATTTATTAAACACCTATTATGTGCTAATATTGGGGACACAAAGAAGAAAATGAAATAGTCCCTGCCCTCAAAAAGCTTATATTCTATAGGAGGAGATGTGTGTCTCCTCCATGTATAAACATATACAAAATAAATCCAAGATGGTGGAAAAGGGTGCACTAGTAACTTGGAGATCAGCAGAGTCCGACATCTGAGTTGAGCTTTGAAGGAAGCAGGGATTTCAAGAGCCAGAAAGGTGAGAAGGGAGCACATTCCAGAAGTGGGGGATAACCTCTTCTAAGGAACGGAGACAGATAGGACATGGAATGCCATGTGTAAAGGGCAGCAAGAAGCCCAGTTTGCCCAGGCCATAGCATGTGTGAGGGGGAGTCATGTAGAAGAGGTTTGGGATGGTAAGTAGGCTGCAACCACATGGCAAAAGGCTTTAAACACCAATCAGGAATCTGTATTCAGTTCTAGATGTACTAGGGAGCTGCTAGAGTTTATTGACTGGGAAGTGATATGAGACTTTACAAATATGTATATATTTATACATACTCTCCATGCAAATCCCTGGTGTGGGGGCTGGAGTTGGGACAGAGGAGCTAGAGAAGGCACATACCCTAGCTTCAAGGCTTTCACAATCTAGTAACTAGAATTTTATTTTAAAAAATCCTTTTATTAAGGGGATTTGTTCTGTGAAGTTTGGATTTAGTCAAAGGGCCATACTTGAGGATCTAGAGGGTTACATGTGACCTCAGGTTCCCCACCACTAACTTTAGTTAGAATAATAAGGTATACTTCTATGAGAAAATTATAATTCTATTTGGCTATAAGAAGATGCATGTCTAATAAATGGTACAAAGAGCTAAGTGCCAGAGGAGTCCCTAAGCAGAAACCACTGAGTTTGTGATGGTCAAGGGCCTCATGGAGAAGGTAGAGTTTAAAGTGGTTCTTGAATTATGTGTAGGATTATGGGAAAAGACACCCCAAGATTCAAAAGGAGCAAAGCCACAGAGGCAGGAAAGTATAGACTATGTTTAAGCCTCAGTGAGGGTAGTTGTGATAGGAAATAAGGTTAAAAAGGTAAATTGGGATCATGTGATGGAAGGCCTTGAATGCCAGTATAAATGAATGGGACCTTATTCAGTTCATCCCAATAAATAATCCACCCCCAGCCCTGGGCCTGTGGGTGCAAATTAATAGTATTCAATGAACGCAAGATATTTTTATGCAAGATATTTTTATGTGTCGTGTATAGCCTGGCCCCTGCACGTGCTTTGCTGTGGAAGGGGTGGCTTGGGCCAGGATAACCCATTCTATTTACGTGACATTGGTATCATGCCATCTCACGCTGCCTGTTTGTGTCCCAGTTCCATCAGCTGCTCAAAACAATTGCCCATCCCTATTTTAAACAGAAATTGTAGCATAGATTCTTAATCATGAGATACATAAATCCCTTGGGTCTCAGCACTGTGTATTTTTATCTCTGTATATCCCTTTGGAGCACATAGAATACTTTGGGACTATCATAAAAGACATTTTTAGGGGGTAGGCTGAATCTGAGGGGAGGGGAATATTTTTGCCAAATGTTTCCAGCACTAAGTTCTTTGCCCCTTTTTTTAGAGGAGGGGAATGTCTTCAGATCTCTGAGTCTTGTCCTCAATAAGGCCAGGTAGTGAAGGAAAAGGCACTGGAGAGTCTGGGCCTTTGTTTCAATTGGCAGGCATTTGGAGGTCATCAGAAAGGGCAAATCTAAGGGCTGACCCCACTCCGAAGCAGAGATGACTCCCCTTTTTCTGCCTTCCAAGTTGATCTCTTCAGAGATTTCTTATCACAATGGGAAGGACTTTAATTATAATTTAAAGATTGAGGGAATTCTTTTGATTTCCTGGATTTATGAAGTTGTTTTCCCCCTCCCACCATCCCCTTTCCATGCCATTTTCTCCCAGGGTGACCAAGACGATCGATCATACAAGCAATACAGGACCTCCAGTCCAAGTTCCACAGGATCAGTCAGCTATGGGCGTTATACTCCAACTTCCCGCTCCCCTCAGCATTACAGCAGACCAGGTAAATGACCCTCAGTGTTTTCACCCCTCATAAACCACATTATAAAAGACCATCTTGCTATTGCGGGATCTGGGGATACACGATTCTCACCAACTTGGGCTTCTTAAGTCAACATCATCCCTTACAAAACAACAGACCTCAATCAAGTGCTTACTATGTGCAGAAGACTGTGAGAGGTACTTGGGAAGATAAGAAAATTTAGATATGACATGGTCTTGTCCTCAAGGAGCTTATAATCTAAGAGGATGAGACACCAACACAGATAGTCAAAAACATAATATTGTCTGAATAGGTATAACCTCATGGGGTAGGGTGAAACAGGTGAGAATAATAGGGAAGCACAAGTACAAGCATTCAAGGTGGGATTTAAAAGATTGTTAGGAATTCATCAGGCAAAGAGAGAAAGATGGAGGATAGTTTAGGCATGAGGAACAAAATAAGCAAATACATGGAGGATGGAAAGGAGACTGAACATATTCTAGAATGGTATGACCATAGACTGCACGGGAATAGACTAAATTCCTCAATGGACTGAGATGTCAACATATCACACTTGAAAAGAAATTATTATCATATTCATCATTTTTATATATCCAGAGAGGAAAAGTGGTATAATGGAAAAGGATGAACTTGGAGCCAGAAGACTTGGGATCAAACCCCAGCATTTCTCAACTTTGTGTCCATGGTCAACTCACTTAACTCCTCCAAGCCTCAGTTTCCTCATCTATAGACTCAAGATGACACCACTTATTCTGCCTAGTTCCAAGTACATCTTTATCACTTCTTATCTGAAATGTTATAATCACTCCCTAATTTATCTTCTGGACCCCAGGCTCTCCCCTCCCTGGTCAGTCATTCCCGGAGATGCCATAGTAATCTTCCTCAGGCTATGAATATGTTGTTCCCCACTTAAGTTCATTCAGGGGATACTTACTGATGAAATATAAATTCCTTTTAATGTTAAGTAAAACCATGCACTAGCTGGCTCCAAACCAGTCTTCCAGCCTCATTTCACATTGTTTTTCATGAATTCTACTTTTCCCAACAAAATGGTCTTTTCTCCCCACACTCAACATACAAACTTTCACCTCTGTGCATTCCAACAAACTGTCACCTGGGAATAGAAATCTTTCCTCTTTCTGCCTTTCAGAATCTCTGTCTTTCTTCACAGCCCATCTCTGGTGCCACCTTTTCCTTGAATTCTTCCTTTAATTTTCCAGGCAACAAATATTCTCTCCCTTCCTTGAATAATCCTAGAATACTTTGTTCACTCTCTCTTTTGCCTCCACCCTCCCTACCTTCCATTGTACATATCTATGTCCATGTCACATCCCTGCGAGAATCCCAGGAGAAGGCAAGTTCCTTGAGAGAAAGGACTGTGTGGTTTGTATTTTTGTCTCTCCATGGCCAAACACAGTGCCTTGTATATAGCAGCAGAGTAGCTGCTGTAGCAGCTACATGAACGTTAGTTGAATCTGTTGGGAGAAGTACCACTAGCATTAAGCATGTCCACTGAGCAAAATATTGCAAGATCATTACAGAAATGAAGGATTACAATAAGCAAAAATAAAAAAAACCAATCATGAGCACATGACATATGGTGTCTAGACCCACTTTATTCCATTAGTAGCCCCATGATGTTCACTGGCCTTTCTTTTAAAGAAAAAAAAAGATTACATTTGTTTTTGAACTGCCCTTTAAAGCTACTGTGTCTGCTACCATATGCCATTCAATACTTCATTTTAGGGAGATTTTTTTTCCTTCTAAACTGTCTCTAAATTTATCATCATTTCAAGGTGACTTCTTGTTCAGCTTCTTGGAATATACCAATTATTTAGGGACCTGTGCAGAAAAGGAAATAGAATCATAGAATGTGAAACTGTAAAGAATTTTAGAGATCATTTATTTAATTTAACCCTATCATTTTGCAGATAAGGAAAATGAGGCACAAATATGTTAAGTGACTTGCCTAAGGTCAAATAGGTAAAAAAAGATGTGTGAAAATTTGAACCTGGAGCCTCTGGCACCAAGTCCAAAGTTCTTACCACTAGATCATTTTTTTCTCTTATTCTCTGCATTTGACTTTGTGCATGATGACATTCAATAAATACATATTGAAGCATTTATTGCCATTGGGCACCATCTGTGCACAGAGCACTGGTATTGTATGCCATGCCAGGTGTATGTTGAGCAATTTGAGCCTATGAGTACCCAGCTATGAGGGTGGGGCATAGGCCAGTGAGGCCAGGATGGTGGGTACAGTCCTGAGGCAGCCAGTTAGCTCTGCTCTGTTCCACTAACTACAGAGAACCTCTCACTAGCTTTCTTAAATAGGGATATTGCATATGAGGGGGATCTCATAAGGGAAAAGAATGCATTAGACACAAATGCTATTGAAAAACAATTCATGTCCATCTAATCATAGCGCCATCTTGGTATCCCAAGGGGTAGTGTTTCAGAAGTAGCAATAAGGCATGACTATAGGTTGTAAAGCACCTTTCAGGTCCCCCAAAATGACTGCATAGCACTGAGAGAGAAATGGAAAATTATTCTGAACACATTGATGCCTAGAGATATTTTTTGGCTTTTTAAGTAAGTGAGCTCTGTAGTTTATTTTCACTTACTCTCTGTTGCCCCCCTCAGCTGGTACTCTGAGTCTTGGTACCAGTAGCTGCATCTCCCTGCCCCAACACCCAAGCCCTACATCTATGTTCAGACATCATTACATCCCTTACTTCAAAGGTAAGATCATGGAATGCCAGCCAAGCTGTGGTGACTGTAGACATACTCAGATGTGTTTTGGTTTCATGTGTGTGCCACGCATGGCTTCCCTCAGTATACAGTGTGTCTCAACTCTCATGAGTGTTCCTTGGTGTGCCATGTAAGTCAGCGAGACATATGGTCTCTGTGAGTACTCAGTGTCATTAGAAAGAAAGGGAGAGTAACTTTGTAAAGCAAGGGAAGGACATGGAGAAGTGCCTGGTTAGAGAGTGACAGGAACATAGAACAAATGAAGGAGTACATCAAACCTGTCCCTCTGAGTGAGGCACACTCAGCATTAGGTAACATGGTGATGGTCTAGTTAACTGCTTGGGGCATTTGAATTTTCTGTTCTTAAATTTCCAAAGTAAGAAACCCCTTGGGAAGGACACAACTTTCTAGTTTCAGTTTTCTTCCCTGGCCACCTGATCCTCCAGCCCCTTGCCCCCCACCCATGCAGGGCAAATTCATATTCCAGGAAATGAAGCATATGTTTATTTATTATTGTATAAAAATTTAACGAGGTTTGTCTGTTCTGAATTTTACATTTTTCTTAACTAAATTCATAACTGATGTTTCCCGACTTGCAAGTGCCATGATGCCCTAACCTCAAAAGCCAGGATCCTACAAATCTGTCAGAGACATTGTTTTAGAGGGTGAACATAGGAATATTTTTCATCTGCTCTCTGTGTCCATGTTTTGTCATCATATGTCCTCAGCCATGTACAAAATTCCTAACTCCAGAAGCAAACACATGAATAGATATGAAATTGCTTCCTTTCTCAACTGGTAGGGGAGAGGCTGGAGGGAGGGAGAGAATTTGGAACTCAAAATTTTTAAAAATAAATATTAAAACTAAGTAGATAAATAAATGGATAGATAATGATTGGATGGATGCATGTATGCATGGATGGATAAACAGAATGAACTTTTGTCTAGAAGGCTACAACTCTCCTAATGCCTTTTGTGTGGGAAAGTCACCTTCTAGATCACCACATAATAGGGAAATTCTCTAGGTCCTTGCTCCCTGACCATATCTACAACCTCATCTGAGGCTTGTTTTTTATGTTTTTGTTTTCCCTTCACTTCTAATTTCTCAACATTAAGTCCAAAAAATGGGACCAAGACACTTAGAACAAAAAGAGAAGGCATTTTTTCATTACACTTAAGTAATGCTTTTACATTTTCCAGCTATATCATATGGATATGGATTGACGCAGACACAGATACCAATAGACAGGATCTTGAGAAATACAACTTCTAAAGAAAAATTCAGAATGTTTGCAGAGAATCAGATCAGAAAGGATATCTGTCCATTTAAAGACCAGTGATCCAACATGTTTAGTTTCATGTTCTTAAAATTCCCAGTTCTTAGCTTCTTCTCTTCTCCCATCCTCAACACCTAAATCAAAACAGAAATCCCCCTGAAATGCACTCATCTGAACTCTACCTGGCTGCTCTCTGAATATGTTCTCTATTTGCCAACAGGTATGGGTGGGCCTGAACCAGCACCAGCTCTGTTCCCTCTGGCTACCTCTTCTAAATACCCTCCCTAACTGCTGACCCGGGATGGAAATGCTAATGTGGCCAGACAATCAATTATACATCATCTCCATTTCCTAAATATCCTTTCTACCTCCATTCTCAAGTAGAAGTGCTCAGTCAGTTGACCCATAACTCAGACTATTTTTGTTTTCACAGTCCTAATTAAATGGAAGCATCCCAGGAAACTGTCTAAAAGGTGATGCGCATTGTAGTCCCCACCATACTCTCTCTGCTGACTTCAGTCCTACCTGTCAGCTGCTAGTGACCTTTTCTTCAAAATCCCTTTGTATTTATTGAGTGTGTACACACACACACACACACACACACACACACACACACACATACACATACACACACACACACACACACACGTCTCCCCGATAGAATGTAAGCTACTTGAAGATAAGGACTATTTCATTTTAGACTTTGTTTCCCCAATACCTTACACAGTGCCTGGCACCTAGGTGTGTATTAACGGCTTGTTGATTGGTTGATTCCCAAATGCGTAATGACCATACATAGTCTTTTGGGGAGAAGAGTTTGTTGGTTTTGCTGAAAATAGCATAAGCTGGACAGAAAAGCTGTAGCAGAGGTTCTGATGTGCACTGTCAATTCATGTATGTCCATTTTTTTTCTTTTAAACATTGGCTATGGCTCTGTTCTTTATACTTAAAACACTTATAGCACCTATTCATAGAAGAGTGGGCAGGCATCCCTGAAGGAATTCTCAGAATAGAAATTCTTCCCAAGCCTAATTTTTTCAAAGTCAAAACTTGCCCAAACCTCCTCCCCAGATGCTGTATCCTATCTCATTAATAGGCTTCTGATTGGACCCAATGCTTGGAAGATGGTAGGGCCAGGGACTCTAGGGCTTTTATTGAAGGCGGGCTGAGCCCAGTTTTCCTCCCCATTTCCTCCCAGCTGCACTGCTTTGGGACTTCCCTGGAACTCCATCATGCCCCTACACTCAGTACTTTCTTTCCTCTCACCCTTAGTTTTTCAGGTTCCTTTTGTGTGTCCATCCCATTTAGAGTATAAACTCCTTGAGGGCAGGCATGGTCTTTGGTTTTATTTATGTTTATATGCTTCTTGCTTAGAACAGTGCCTGGCACGTAGTGGACACAATAAAAGTTTATCGACTATTGAACATATCTGAATCATGCCAGAATTAACTCTGGTGTCTGTTGGCCCTACCAGATGGACTGTGGGGATCTATTGGTCAAGGACCAGCTTAGTAAAATGCAAGTTCACCACCATTTCATTTCATTTCAGCATTAGTTAACTACCCCACTGTGTGTCAGGTACTGTACTGGACTCTAGGGATATAGAAATGAGGCAATTCCCACTCTTCAGGGCTTCCTGGGTGGGCTCAACTGGTGAAAGATTCTTTGCAGTCACAGGAACTAGTAAAGTTCAAGGGATGGGATAGTCATGCCTGGTGATGGTGGAAGGATCCCTGAATCTAAGGAAACCAGGGAGCCTTGAAGTGGTGAAGCAATAAGTCCTCAGCAGAAAAATCAAGTAGAGGAGGAATCAACATATGCCAGTGGCACTTAAACACCCTAGGTTTGGAGTCAGCGGTCCAGGTTCTAGTTCCATTTCTGTAACTTGTTAGCTATGTGACCTTAGGCAAGTCACTACTTCTGTGAGTCTCAGTTTTCTAATCTGTCAAATGAGAAGTTTGGACTCAAGGATTCTCTAAGGTCCTTTCCAGTACTTGCAAAAGGCATGACTTTTGTTTCCCCATGTGATCTGCACAGCTGTGAGTTAAGTATTTTTACAGATGAGGAAACTCAGTACTTAGAGGGATCAAGTGGCTTTCCCAGGGTTATCCAGCTAGTAAGTGCCTGAGAGTCAGTTTGAATCTAGGTCTTCCTGACTTTAAGTCTCATGCTCCAGAGGTTTGATTCCTCCTCTATTTAAATTTCAAGGTCAGCTTATTCAAGAAAAATATTTAGTGACTTCTTGATATTATCTTTGTAAGACTGAATGAATCTTGACTTCCCTCAGGGCCCTCTGCTTGGCAATATAGAAGGCACAAAGAGCAATGAGACCCAGGCTCTGCCCTTGAGAAACTTATGTGGCATATCACTCTACTCCTGGTCTATCTAGAGTACTATTGTGTGATACTCTAACCTTGGCATCCATGGTGTTTGTCGCTCTCCAAGGTTTTACTTGTGAAAGGCTTTGCATGTTGGGCTGCAGGAGACAAGTGCTCTTGACTTACGGTTGATTGGCCCAGCAGGTCTTCTTGACTTAATTGTACTGTACTTGACAAATACGCCCTGCTTTCTGCCACTCTCCCATAGAGCCATCACAATTCACCATTGGTGTTTGACCAATCATCAGTTACACAAAGGGTTCCCTCTGGCTAACTAACAGCTTAATACATGGCCTGCCTAAGTGTGCAGTTAACACCCCTGGAGTTTGGAAGGCAATAGAGTGAACTGTTTCACCTTCCTCCCTACCCCAGATTGTTTTGACAAGCTCTGTGTTTTGGTGATATAAAATAGATGCTCTAAATTTGAATCAGTTGACTTTGATAACATGTAATACAAATATTAGTTGTTAAAGTTGATTGCTCTCAACATCCATCTCCTGGGGGCCTATGGCGAGGGAGGTGGGGTTGTCAGGTACAAGAGGGTAAAGTCTCAGAACAATCACCATGTTAGAGATATAGCTTGGACTGTTTGAATGGCCTGATCCCCACAGTGTCACCTATACCAGCATATCATCCTTGATTTTCGTGGAAGATAACATATTTCCAAGCACAGTCACAGTTCTTATTCTTCCTCAGGGAAGGAAGATACAGAAATAAGACAGTGCTTGCCCAGATGCTTTCTTATAGGATAACACATCAGGGAAAAATAGACATAAAATGTACAAAACTAGGGATAGGAGACAGAGAAATCAAGCCCTTCCCTGAGCCCCAGAGGGCAATCCTAACTACACAGTTGACCACACTTTCCCAAAGGCACTAGTTGTTCCAAATTTAAAAATCCTGAGGGTAAAGTAGCAGCCCTTCTTTCAGCTTAGTGTCCAGCTAATTGGAACCTCTCCAAGGACACAATTTCTTTGCCATGCAGATCCTAGGCTCTACAGATTTCTTCTGGTCTTTCCAGGTCCAGTGTTAATACTAGTGATGCCTACTGAGAAGGCTTGGTGCCAAGCTACACCCCTCTTAGTCCTGAGGAGTATTTGGTTAAGGCTCCATTGAGCTAAACATCTTTCAATGACTTTTAAAAATTTGTCTAGCTGTGGCTCTTGCTCATAGCCACATGAAGTCATGGAATCCCAAAAGTTAGTAGGAACTTCAAAGGTTAGTTATCTTGTCTAACCAATATGGCTCCCCTCCTCAGAATTCTCAACATTTCTTCAAACCCTTCTTGTTGGAGGGATATTTTGAGAAAATCTCAGTTAGACAGTGGTTGGTTGGTAGACAGCTGTTAATCTTTTTTTTTTTTTTAGTTTTGATCAGTAGTCTGCCTCCCTGTAGTTTCTAACCATTTGATTGAATTCTATATTTTGAAGAAATTACTGAAACTAATCTCCCTCCTGCAGCATTGGACTTGGAGTCAGTCTCAAGTTGGGCCTCCAGCTCTGATGTTTACTAGCTTTGTGATCTTGGATAAGTCCTGTAACTGGTGACTCAGTTTCCTCATTTGTAAAATAATGGTATTAATTCAATGCCTATATTGCCTATTTCACAGGATTATGAATAAAGTGCTTTGTAAATCTTAAAGCATTATGTAAATGTATAATTATAATTATTATAATTTATATGTCTGGGATTCAATTTCCTCATCTGTACAGTAAGGGGCCTGACCTAGATAGTGTCTAAGTTTCCCTTCCAGTTTTAATATTCTGAGTTCATAAAGGTTTTGGAACATGCTTTGGGCTGTCCCATCACTTTCTCAAGTGTGAGAGTTGCCCTGGAATTTTGTTCTTCTTTGTGAATAAAAGGTTCCTAAAAGAAACTCTTTTCACTTGGTTACTCTCCATTATTTCCTTTCCAAATGGGTCATCTTCAAAGGGAAATGATAACCCTTTCACTGTTGTGATATAATGGAAAAAACACTGGTCAGAAGATCTGGGTTCAAGTCCCAGTTCTAAGCCTCACCACCTGTGTGACCCTGAGTAAATCATTAACCCCCTCTGAACCTTCCTTCCTATGTAAGTATTGGTTTCATAATCCAAACTCCCATAATTATGATGAGTAGGACAACTTTTCGACTTTTACATGCTACATAAATAGATGCTGTAGAGAGTTAAGTAGACTGCTCGCAATGTATTAGTCCTCACATTAAATGCTGTTGCTTAACTGTTTTGTTTTTCAAGGAAAAGTCTCGTGTTGGAAAGGTTGTTTGCTGGAAAGTGATTGATGAGTCAAAAGAGAACTATCATTAAAAACTAAAGAAAATACACAGAAGTCATCTACTATCTCATTTGCTCTTAACAAGATTCCCATGAAGTAGCTAGGAGAGAGGTTCCTTCAATTTGATAGATAAGGAAACTGAGTCCCAGAGAGCTGGCATGATTTGGCCAAGGTCATGTAGCTCCATATGGCAGAGCAGAGAGACTAACTCTCCTGTAGTAGCAGACCTCCTCCAAATTTGCCCTGACGCTGTGACTTCTTCAAAAAATTCCAAAATATAGCTTGAAAAAACTCTCTGGACTTCTGCCTATGGGGAAAGGCAAATCATCTGTAAAAGGAAGTAGCAAAGAGCAAAGGATATGAAGCCAAAAAGCCATGTTTGGCCAAGCTCTAAGTCCTAGTCCTCACACTTCTTAACTATGTGATCTTAGACAAAGCACTTCCCTCTTTGAGTCTCCATTACGTTGTCTAGAAATGGTAATCAAGTAATGCTTGTACTACCTAGCTCACAGATTGTTGTGAAAAAGGGCTTTGTAAACTCTAAGGCATTATATTCATGTTCTACTTTTATTATTGTTGAGAATCTATGTAGTAAAATAACAAGACAGCTGAGGCTAAATTTGAACTTAATGGTCCAAGGTTGGAATCCCAAGGCTGATATTTCATAACTATGTGATCTTAGCAATGCCACAGAATCACTGAATGTCCAACATGGTGGGGACCTAGTCCAACATATACTGTGTTAAAAAAAACTTACCTCTGAAACATACCCAACAAATAATCATCCAAAGATGTTCCAAGGCAGCCCACTCCACTTTTGGTAGCTCTAATTATTACAACTTTTTTCCCTCAGTTAAAACTAAATCTACCTCTCTCCAACTTCTACTAATTGTTCCTAGTTCTTTCCTTTCAAGCCAGGTAGAAAACAGTAATGTAATTGCTTTTCCACATGATAACTCTGAATTCTTGAAAACAAAGCCATATCCTTAGAAATCTTCCCTCCAAGGTAAAGTCCTCCAATTTCTTCTTTTAATCCTCATGGGGTATATTTTCCTGTTCCTTCTATATTCTGTTTACTACCCTCTGTGTGTCAATAGCTTTTCAAAAGGATACCCAGAACTGAACCCAGAACCTATTTCCTGTATGGTCTGTGGGCTCTCCCATTGTGTAACCTAAGATTATGCTAGGTATTTTGGCTCTAATGTAATTACGATTAACTCCTACTGGTTTTGCAATCCACTAAAACATTTAGGTCTTTTTTCCATGAGTTCTTGTCTAGCTACATCTCCCCATCCTATATTCTTACTGTGTTCATATAGAACTTTATTTATCCCTCTTACTTTCTTAGATTTTGTCCATCTTTCTAACTTTCAAGATCTTTTTGGATTCATATTTGATCATCTAGTATAGCGTCCTCCAAAATGTGTATCTGTCATCCACACATTTGACAAGGATGCTAGCTAGGTCTTCAGCCAAGTCATTAATTAAAAAAAATAAACAACTCATTAATTTTTTTAAAAAATATTAAACAACAGTATAAAGAACTAATTCCGGAGACACTCTAATGCAGACCTCCTTCCGGGATGAAAGTGACTAATTGATCATTACTATTAGCTCAAATCATTCTACTAGTTTTGAAAGTGCCAAAGTAGACTGTCATCCAGAACTCATATGTACATATATATATATATATATATATATACACATATATATTCATCTTTATAGCATACCTCTGATCTAATAAGGTAACAGTACTGTAAACAAAAGAAATAAAATTCTTTAGTGTAAACCTATTTTTGATGAGCACATACAGCTTTTAGTAAACACTACTTCCCTTTCTAAATATTTACTAGTCTTCCCTTTAATAATGTTTTAGAATTTTGTTAACAATCAAAATAAGCTTCACCACCCTATAGTTTGAGACATAGATTGCTTTCCTTCTTTTAAAAAAATTGACCCAATATCTGTTCATGTCTAGTCCTGTAAAATATTTTCCATTTTCCTTGATTTCAAAAAAATGAGGGAAACTCAGTAATGAAGCATCTATCACTTATTTTTTCAGTGTTTGGAAAAATGTGTCCCTTGGCCTGGTGACTTGAAGGCCTCATTGAGGGTAACCAGCTACTCAGTTAGCTTTGGTTACAACTTCCTATGAATTATGTTTATCCTGCCATCCCCAGTCCAAAGATCATTCTCCTTAGTAGGAAATAAAGGTTGTGTATTTCTGCCTTCCCTCCTCTCCACTTCTAGCAAGTGCCCCAGCCTTTATTTGATCTTCTCCTTGGCCTCATTGTAGCTACCCTAGTCTCTTATTGACATAGCCGCCATCGCCACCAGTGAACTCCAGCATTCAGACTCTCTTACAAACTAGGGCTACTCTTTCGTATCTCTCCTTTCTTTTCTCCTTGTTTCTTTTCTGTATTTTTTTAGTCCACGTTCATTAATGGCTTCAATATTCTCAGTGATATTAGAGAGCAGAGTTATCTGCGGAGCTCATGGCATAGAGAGCTTGAAAAGAGGTCATCTAGTCCAACACCGCAGGTGAAGAAAATGAAATTCATAAAAATTAAGTGACTTACCACACAGATGGTTAAGTCCAAGAGCTGGGATTCCAACTGAGGCCCTCTGAGTCTAAATTCATCTCCCTTTCCCATTATACCATTTTGATTCTCTTTTGGGGACCTGGAGGTGGGTTTGTCATTTAGGAAGGAAAAAAGATAAGGTTTGCAATATGTATGGGAAATTATATAAATAGTTTTGGGGACAGGGTACAAGGATCATCCAGCAGCATTGAGGACTTAGCTAAGTTTGTGTAACAAAAACTAGTAGATGTTGAAGTCAATGCAATTTCATGATCTAATTCATTCACTCAGCAGCCTGTAGTAGGAATGAGAAATCAATGCAGGAATTTACCCAGAGATGTGAATGTTCAGGTTGGAGGCCGGGGGGGTTGGGGAGGGGGCGGAGGGGGCCAGGTTGGAAAGACAGGAGGATGAAAAGTTTTAAAGTAATAACTAAAGAAACATTTAAGTAACCAGCCAGGGATCCCTACCCCAGCAAATGAAGCTGGAGTGTTGATTAAATAAATTCAGGAAAAAGTGACATCCAAAGAACTGAATATACTGACAAGACCAAAGAGTAGACTGAGGACAAATGAAAAGGAAGAAGGGGAGGTAGGAGTCTGTGGCAAGAGGGTAGAGTTTCAGAGCTGGCACCATTTCAAAAGATGGTGAGGTATAACGAGTGATCCTTGCTGATCAGTGACTGAAGTAGGGCAAGAGAATAGAAGAAACTGTCAGATATAAAGAAAGGAAAAAACTATTGGCAGAGGACAGGATATAGAAAAAATCTGATCTAGGTTCTTAAGTCAATCAATAAGTATCTATACAAAAATAAGGTAGTCCCTACCCTCAAGGAGCTTCTATTTTATTGGTCAGTGAAAAAGTTTCGAGGATGACCTAGAGATCAGAGCGTAACACGAATAGGGATGCAAAGAGGATCCTGTACACAAATCACATGAATTTCACAGGCAAAAAGTCCCTGAGGGATAATGGTTAAGGAATGGTCCATGTTGAAGATAAATGAAAGAGCTGAATACATTGCCTCTTTGACAGAATAAAACTTGCTAAGAATGTGGCTCTGTTTCTAGACTTAGCTTTGACATTTTCATTGAACATTTTCCACTTATCTCTGACTTCAGTAAAAATATTTCTGTTATCATTATATAAAAACCTTTATTGCTTTCCTCTTTACCTTGCTCTTTGTTATAGACCAAGACATAGAAAAAAATCACATAAAGCTGGATTCAGGTTTCCTCTGAAATGGAAGCTCTATTTGGAAGGAAATAAAATTTGTATAAGCAGACAGGAAGGGTCAGAGCATTTCATGTGGGGACTCTCTAAGTTAGCATGGTGAATCTGATTGTGAAGTCAGGAAGAACTGTGTTCAGGTAACATCTCCATATGACATATACCTACTATGTGATGAGTTATTTAACCTCCCTGTGTCCCCAGATAACTCCAAAACTTTAAGTTGTTTGTAAAGCAGGTAACAATAAGCATTGGCAAAGGGAGTTTCTTCAGTAGGAAATCACTATTCCAATGAAATCACAAGCCCAGACAAAAACCAATCCAAAGCAAGCAAACAAACAAAAAACCTTCCTATGCGATATCCTTCCAGTTTTGTCCATTAGACCTCAGGGGCCTGACTAGAGCTCTGCTGCTAGGAATACTCAGGAATTTGAAAGGGTTGGTTGTGAACATTCAGATATCTCCATCATGGAGGTAGAAACCAAAGAAATGCATTTCAGGAAATAGAAATGAGTGATGGAGTTCCTATTGGAACTCCCATACATAATCAGGAAAGAGGGTCAGTCCCACTCTCTCTCAGACAGAAGAGACTCAGAGTCAGCCGACTACTTTTCCCAGCTGTGTTTTTCTACCTTTCTGTGGGCATGGTCATCATTAAATCAAGGGTCCCTGTCACCCCTCCCATCAGCTGGCAGTGCACTCCCATGGGGCTGTTAGTTCATGCTGTAGCCTTAGTCCCATCCTTGCAAAAAGCTTCACCATTAACTGTCATCAGTTCTACATTCCATCCTCACTAAAATGGTTCTTCCAGAGGCTTTGTGGGATAACAATGTCATGTGAACCTTCCAATTGCTTTGAACTGCTACAGTCCAATTTGATGTTTTTCAGTCCCCCTTTTCTTTCCTTCCTCCCAACCCCTTTCCAAATAAGAGCTGTACTTTTAATTTGCCAAGCTGTGCTATAATGCCATAGAGGGCTTCTTTAAGGATAATTGGATGAGAAACAAATTAAATTTAGCTAAAAAAAAAAAAAACAAATCTGGTAAATTGATCCATTTGGCACATTGTTCCTTACCTGGGTAATTTTTTGCCCAATTGGCTATGGCATTATTAATTTTTGACTTGGTAATCCAACTTTACTGGCATTAAAAAGAAAATGGGGGAAATGAAGTAGAGTTGGAGAATGTTTTTTCTTCAATATACCAAATAAAATTTAGCTTGAAAATGTAGATATCCTGCCACTGAGGTCTTCAGTTGATCTCAGATTTTGCAAGATGACCTTCAGATTGATGGTCCTGATTGCCATTTCAAATTCTGAAACTATTCTTTTGTGGATTCTCTAAGAGAAGTGACAACCTGCTGTGTTTGGATGAATAGAACAGAGATGATTGAATCTCAGAAATCCACAAAAGACATTTACTGGATCTGGGAAATGTACTTTGAAAGCAAACCCCACAAGGATGTCTGCTAAGTGGACAAAAGTCCTGAGGGGACAATCAGGTCTAGCTGCTAAGCTTCCCTGCTTAGCCATCCAATAATCTAAGTAGTCACCCTCTTACTGCTTTGCAGTTTGCCAATGGGGCCATATATTAAGCAGAATGAGTAGTTAGAGGACACAGTTCCTGGGTTTCCTATGCCCAAATCTGATTGAAATGTTGGATTAGCAAGTCAGCTGGGCCTGGTCTTGAACTTTGGACAAATGCTAAGCTTACAGAGTTTGGCCAGCATCATGAATAGGAGATCAGGCCTATTGTAAGTAAGCTTTCTGTGCTTGAAATACTCTGCTTTTCCATTTTTTTTCTCCTTTTATCTGCTTTCTTTGCTCTTCCCTTTGGAGGCAGTGAAAGTGGCCGGAGCACTCCCAGTTTATCCATGTACTCAGACAGCAAACCTTCACCTTCTACCTATCAGCAGGCTCCTAGACATTTCCATGTGCCAGGTAGGCATTCAGGGCTTGGCTTTGATCTCTTGCTGCCCTGTCCATGTGGTCTATCTTGCTGGGAACTTGGGGGGGTTGACTTTCCTGTGTGAGTGGCAGAATGAAAATCAAAACCCTTTCTCTTACTTTGGATAATTTTTCTTACTACTAACCTCCTGAGGGGGAGGGAAAAAAGGTCAGGGAGAAGGAATTCCTATGGTATCTCATGAGCATAGCAGAGCCATCCAAGGTGGGAGCATGGTAGACATGTTAGCCCATAGACACAAAGAAATGGGCAAAAGGAGGGGACAGAGAAGACACACTACCACTATGGAAGACAAGGCCTGGATTTATTAAAAAGACAAATCATCATTTCACCAACACCCTCAAGACCATGGGTCTCCTCATTCTCCTAGCTTGACATCTGTGTTTTTTGTCCCTGGCTCTTGAACTCCCGCATCTTTCCCGTAGACTCTGGCATTGCTGAGAAACTTCAGTTTCTGATCTGACCTGGCTTCTGGCTTCCTCCTTCTGCTGAATGGCTCATTTGAATCATGGCCCTTCATCCCCCAGGAAGGAATCCCCCCCGCCCATATCTGGCCTAATCCTCTCATATGCTGCCCTTCAGCAGGGATCTCATGGTACTCAGTGGATGCTACACTATTTTCTGGAGACCTAACCCTCTTTAGGGTGGCAAAGTGTTCTTTCTGTGCCCTCCAACTTCTGGGATACCAAACTGGCCAAGGGCTAGCATGCCTACCATGCACCTCCTCCTGCTCTGCCAGGCCATCAGTGCTATAGGATCAAATGGGGGGGGAGGGGGACAAAGATCTGCATTTGTCCACATAATTGTGCTTTTTAAAGCTCTCCATAGCCTTAATCCTAAAGTGTTGTTTATTTCCATGATAGTAAATGTACCAGTTATACATGTAGTGGACAGAACTCTGAAGATTTGAGTCCAAACCCCAGCTCTACCTTTTATTAAATATGGGACTTTGGACAAATCACTTCACCCCTGACCCTTAGTTTGCCCACCTGGAAAATGGGGATGATGATATTTGAACTGTCTCTTTATGTAGAGTTGTATGGAAAACATTTTTTATACATTATAAAGGGTAAAGGAATTACAATTACAGACACCTAGGAGTAGAATGGGGGTCCTGGCTGGATTACAACATCCAATTTCTGTGCTCCGTAAAAGTCTTAAAGTACTTAATATGTCTAAACTTCACAACTTCCATCATCGCCACCTTAAAACTGGGAACATTCAATGATACAGACGTGACTTGAGTCAGCAATAGATGTTCTATTTAATTTTCTCTGCGTAAGGATCTTTAAAAAAAATGACTCAGCGGGTAGGAGGCCATTATGGTGATTCCAAACTGTGTGAGGAAGGAAGCTTTTTTGTTTTATTTTGTTTAAGAAATAGAATGGAAATTGTCACAACTGCTTTCTCACTTTTTTGTTCTTTCCTCTCTCTTTTCTTTCCTCCTCCTCAGACTCTGGAGTAAAAGATAACATCTATAGGAAACCCCCCATCTACAAACAGAATGGTAGAGTCGACTTTCCTTTTCCTTCAGGCTTTCGTTGTTGATGCTATTTTCTGCATGTCTTCTGTCTTCCTATTTACAGCTGAATCAAATCTCTTTTGTTCTGATGAATGGTCGTGTTAACTCGACAGAGGCAGTCATGGGTCTATTATTTCGTGACAAGAGGGCTAGATTTGGAGTCAGAAGGCCTGGGTTCAAATCATGGTTCTGCCTCTTAAAAAGTATTTAGCCTTGGGCAATTCCCTTCCTCTCTCTGGCTGCCATATGTAGGAAATGGATGGGATTCTCTCAAGGTGATACCTTACCCAACTTTAAACCCTGTGATTCTGAAGAATAAATAATATGAACGTGAATTATATAAAGTCACTGCTAGACTCTTAGGAGTCATGTTTTTAGAAACTGCAGGAAAAGAAAGAGCATATGAAGTTACTCAACAAAACCTCTGAACATTAATGACCTTAAGTCTACATTGTGCAGATGTGAAGGTACTTTTAGATTTCCAGTGGAGCAGGATCCATGATCTGAGAAAATTTTAACCAGAAACTGTGGCACATGCTCCATTTTTAAATAGTGGGATCCTGGACAAGTCACTTAACTTCACAATGCTTTAGGTCAAAGGTAGGTGTCAGACTCACAACCACAAAACTCCCCAGTGAAGCCTGAGCCAAAAATATAAGTAAGACATGTTTAACAGAATAAATGAAAGTATAATACAACATAGATAATATTAATATTAATTTATGATTTTCTAAGCCAATATGTAAGACAATTCTAGTTGAGTTTGATACCTTTTCTTTGGGAAACTCTATGAGATTATAAATTGAAGAAATAGTGCTAATCTCCTCACCTCGCTAAATACTAATAAAATCACAGATTTATTCCCTGTCCTTTGAAGGTGGAAAGGTATCTTAGGGCCACTAAAAGAAACCTAATTGGTGCCCAGAAATAGATATTGACTGACTTCATTGGCAGCTACTGTGATTTAACTTTATTCTAAGGGGAAAAATGGGGAGTGAGGGAAGAGATTTAGTTCCTTCAATTTATTTCTTGTCACTTGAGGCCAAAATAAATAATTTGGCTATCTCTCTCCAGCTGTGCAAACCATCACTTACATTTTTGTTTCCTCTACCCAGGCAGGAAAAAATATTTTTTAATTGTGTGAATTTGAAGATGGTGGCTTCTTCTAGATCTCTCTCAATCAAGGAATCCTAGAATGTTAGAGCTAAAGCAGAGACTTTAAAACAATGCTGATAGAATGTCAGATTGGAAGGGACCTCAGTCAGAATTTAGTACCACTCCTTTTTCAGATGGGGAAACTGAGACCTGAGAAGCCAATAAATGAATGAATATCATCCCATATGGCTGCTTAGGTTGAATATATTCTTATTGTGGGACACATTGATCTAGATGGTCTTTGAGGTTCCCTCTAACTCCAAGATCCTGCTCAGGATACTAAGCCATGAGATTCATCAGATTCTCTGAGCAAAGAGCCTCAAAACATCCAGTCCTGCTATAAAAAATATTAACAGTGCCATCACAGAATCACAAGAATTAAATCTGAAAGGTATCTTAGAAACTGTCTAGTTCCATTCCCTTATTTGACAGATGAAGAAACTGAGGTCTAGAGAGATTAAGAAGCTTGCCCAAGGTCACCCAGGCAGTATAAGAACACAGATTCAAATGAAAGTTCCCTGTCTCCAAATCTAGTGTTCTTCTTTCTACATGCTTCACACTAAGTGGGTTTCCTCATGTGGGTGGTAAGTTCCTCATCTGTCAAGTATTAATCTAAGAGATATGAAATGTTAAAACCTTAAATGTATTTTCTTGACTTTTTTGGTGAAGGAGTAGAGTTTAAAGGATGAAAATTCTAAATCCAGCTTTTTTCACCTTTTTGATCTGTGTATTAATTTGTCTTTTATCTAAGTGCTGGTCAAATCTGTGGGTTTTTTTTAAATACCAATGGAGTGTCCAAATTATTTTGTGCTGTTGTACATATTACTGACAAAAAAATTAAGCAACAGACTAAGTTGAATATCTGACATTTGCTGTAGAGTCTCTCTGACCCATACCTGAATAAGGATCGCCTCTGCAAAGTGTCCAACAAACAACCACTGGACCTTTGATTTGAAGACCTTTATTGAGGGAAAACTTGGGGCAACTGATTTGACTTTGGTACTCAAGCCTAGTAAAACATGTTTAGCCAATTCTCATCATCAATTACGACTCTTCCATTCCCCAACCCTGGTCATCTGGGATCAATCCATCCCTCTTCCATTTCCCCTTACCATACATAGATACCATACCATTACCATACCACACCAACAGGACTCCACCAGTTATCTCCTCCTTCTCAGGCACACAGAAGATACGAAAAGCCAGCTTTCTTGAACTAGAATTAAAGGCACTCACTCCAAGGAAAATGCAAATTTCACACACACTTCAAACTGGACACCAAAGGGGCAGAATCAATCCAGGCAAATATCCTTACACTATACAGAGAGTAGCCACTCTGTGTTTACTTCTCAGAAAAGCTGAAAGGAGGCTAGAAATAATAATAATTTATATACTGTAGTGCTTAAGATCTTAACAAAGAGCCTTTCTCACAAAACGTGTAAATGTAAAGTAAATATTACCATGCTTACTTTACAGATGAGGAAAGTAAAGCTCTGAAAGCCATGACTTGGGTTCATGTGCTCTAACTCTAAGTCCATTGGTCTTTCCACTGCAGAACCAGAATATAATGACACCAGGAAATGGTCATCTTGGTCCACCATCTTGTTTCCAAGAGAGGTCAGTTGCTAATCTCTGAATGGCACTGTAGCCAAGAGTTTCTTTTGTACCCTCTTGGCTGTGTCCTTCCCCAGAGATTCTCCATTGGAGAGCTGGAGTTGGTTGTTGGCTGTGAAGCAGTAAGCTAATGATGTTTGCTCTGAAATGGTCTGTCTTAATAGACCTGGGCAAACAAAAAGTAGACATACATACATACATATATAAACATATACATACATACATACATATTCATATACATACATATATACAAAAGCTGACCTTGGACACTAACACTCAGCACTTGCGCCAAAACCAATTGTATCAGTGGATCTCAGGAAAAGTGAGTTAGACGTTTTGTGGCCCAGTAAGGTTTTTGGATGTTGTTCATTTTTAGCTTGGGTTTTAACTCTCCACTTGCCTGCAGGGTCAGCTAGAGAAGTTCTTGGAGGAAATTTATCATTCTTTGCATTCAGAAGGGAGACAAACAACAGTTCTTCTCACTGAGCTGAATAGCCAATAGCCCCTGGCAGTGCTTTTGTTGAAGAAATCAAATTGGAAGAAATTGATTTCTTTTCTTTAAGAAATTGGCATGGCATGTTAGAGCAGCACTGAGAAAAATCGAAACTAGGGCAGCTTTTGAATTACAAAACCCCAGATTTGTGTGAGAAATGCACTTAAGTCTGACGTCCTAAAAGATTTTTGCCTGAAAATGGTTATTTTTTTCAGGCATGCAGATTGTCCTGTGTGTTCTATTTTCTTGTCACAAAAGGGTTTTTTTATGTGTACTTTTTTAATTAATAAAAAAGAGTTAGACCATCCCTGTTGTTGCCATACCCTTCATTACAAAGTGCCATGCTATCTAAAGCTTAGAAATTGTTGCTCTTAGGAATCCCAGTGAGTCACCACTTTAAAAGAATGGCCATATTGTGGGAACAACAGGAACACTAGTTCTTAGAGACACAAAAGAATGATGCACTAGAAAGAGATTTGGATTTAGAGTCTGAGAGCTTGGGTTTGAATACAGACTCTACTAATTAGTTTTAATGACCTTAGGCAAGTCACTTTCTTTCAATGAACTTCAGTTTCCTCTTCTCTAAAAATAGGGGAATCAGAATGTAAGACAACCAGGATGCCTCCCAGGCTGGAGTCCTACTATACTGGAAAACATTGAATATTAGCCTAACAGCCATGGACAAGCAATGCAAGCTAGATTTCCAGTTTTTCCCTCTCAGCTGAATTTCACGGCAAAGAACAGATCAGCTGAGAAAGGCAGTGAGGATTCAGGCATGGATATGACCTATGACGTGGCCTGTTTTGGAACTTAAAACTCTCATGAAGCATTTTTCAATCTAATTTGGACATGAACTCTTAGAGGTTGAAACCAATAGATGCCTTTAATATTGATCTAGAGAGTCTGGGAGCGTGGGAGGCTCATTTTAGAGCCCCCAAAAAGGAGGAGATTGAACTTCTTTTCTTACCCCATAATTACCACATATAATAAGCAGTTTTGTGCTAAAAAATCATGGTTAAGATTCAAAGGGGAAAATATAACCAACATTGGCATTGTCTCTCAGAACCTTTATCCCAACACTTCTATGTATTCTATAGAAACTTAGTGTTCCACATAATACAGTAAAAGTCAATGTTCTTGTTATTTTGCCCTCTATGTTACTAAGTATGAAATTACATAAAATGCTTGCTGCTTACAGTTGTTTTTAGTATGAAATGGGACTTACTTTCTTCTATTTCTGTAATAGTCTGAGCCTGGATCTGGGTGGAGGCTGTCTGCCACAATTATGGTTCTGGTAGTAAAAGGTCAGAAATGAATGACAGCTTTGTTTTGCTTTGTTATTAAGAGCAGAAGAGTAAACTGTAGTCCAGTACTAAAAAGTCAGAGGCCACACATAAGAAAATAGCCCTCAAGATCCAGGTGTCACAGGCTGGCCCAGGTACCTGTGGCAGGATCACAGATGCAACAAAATGTGAACTGTAGGAGGAACATTAGTGGCCATCTAATTTTTTTCAATTAAATTATTTTATTTGTTTTCAGTGTTCTACAATCACTTCCATATAACTTAGATTTTTTTTCCCTTTCCTCCCTCTCCTTCCCCCTCCCTCCCCACTCTCTCCCTGAGATGATATAGGTTCTTATATAGGTTCCACACATACATTCCTATTAAATACATTTTCACATTAGTCATGTTGCACAGAAGAATTAAAATGAATGGGAAAAACCATAAAACAAAACAAAATATAATACAAAAGAAAATGGTCTGCTTCATTCTGTGATTCGATTCCATAGTTCTTTTTCTGGATGTGGAAGGCATTTTGCCTCAAGAGTTCATTGGGAATTTTTTAAGTCCTTGCATTGCAATGAAGTACTAAGTCTACCAGAAAAATTCCTCACACACTGTGGTTGTTGCTGTGTACAAAGTTCTCCTGGTTCTGCTCCTTTCACTCAGCATCAGTTCATATAAGTCCTTCCAGGCCTTTCTGAAGTCTTATTGTTTATCATTTCTTATAGCACAATAGTATTTCATTACATTCATATACCACAATTTGTTCAGCCATTCCCCAATTGATGGGTATCCCCTAGATTTCCAGTTTTTGGCCACCACAAAGAGAGCTGCTATAAATATTTTTGTACATGTGGGACACTTTCCCATTTCTATGATATCTTTGGGATACAGTCCCAGAAGCGATATAGCTGAGTCAAAGGGTATGCACATTTTTGTAGCCCTTTGGGCACAGTTCTAAATTGTGGCCGTCTAATTTACAAGACTATCTAGCATCCAAAAGGCAAAACAGGCAAACCTGGTCTAAGATGGTCATGCAAAAATCTAAACAACTGAGTGTCCAAATGATATAAGATCTATAGTTCCATTTTTAATCACTCAACGTAATATGACTGCACCTGTACATAGTCTTTCTGGATAACCCTTTCTCCTTGACTTGGAGGAGCTCCAGCTATGGACAGCTCCTTATCACAGCTAAAGAGTATTATAAGGGAGAAAGCTGTGCAAGAGCAGAGGCCACCGCTTGCAATCAATGGTAAAGAGCCAAATCGTGTGGCATCATCTTTAAGTGGTATGGGAGTTCAGAAGAGGGAGGAATTAGAGCTCAACTAGTTAGGGAAGAAAGGCTCCATGGAGGAAAGGGAATGGGAAAGATTGGTAGAATGTGGATGGAGAAGGTGAGAGAGAAGAACATTCTAGGCAGGAAATATTGAAGCAAAGGTACATAAATGTGAATGAGCATGGTAAGTTCAGGGGGAGAGTGATCAAATAGCAGGAAATAAGGTTATACATTGTTGTTGTTTGGTTACTTCAAATGCTTCATGGCCTCATTTGAGGTTTTCTTGCCAAAGATACTAGATTCCTTCTCCAATTCATTTTACAGTTGAGGAAACTGAGGCAAACAGAGTTAATTGACTTATCCAAGGTCACACAACTAGTAAGTGTCTGGTGCTGAATATGAACTCAGGAAGATGAGTCTACCTGATTCCAAGCACCTTGCTCTATCCATTGTGCCACCTAGCTGCCAAGATTATACATAGGACTTTGAAAATCAGGAGAGTGATCACAGAACCATAGACTCTCAGATCTGAAAGGAAACTAAGTCCAACATGTACCTGAATAGCAATCCCTCTACAACATTCTCAATAGGTTGTCACCACTTGCAGATCTCCAGTGAGGGGGAGAACTCATTTCCTCCCATGGCAGCTCGTTCTAAATATGTATAGTTGTAATTGTTAGGAAGTTTTCCTTATAGTAGCCTAAATCTATATCTGTGCAGTTTTCACTCATTGACTCTCTGGCCAAGCAGAATATGACTAATCTTCCTTCTGTATGGTAGCCCTCCAGATAATAGCTAAATAGTTAACATTGATATACCACTTTAAAGTTTTCAAAGCACTTTACGAATATCTCATTTGATCCTCACAACAACCCTGGCAGGAATATATTTTACAAACTAAAAAACGAGGTGGATAGATGTAAATCGCTTGCCCACTTTGTCACACAGCTGATAAGTGACTAAGACCAGATTTGAACACATCTCCCTACTTTCAGGTCCAGTGCTCTATCCATTGAGCCACCTACATTGCTGCCATTTTGGGGCAGCTATCATGTCCCCTTACATCTTCTCTTATCTAACCTAAAATTTCATTTCCTTCAGCTGATTCTTATAAGACATGATCTTAAGGCCATTCACCATTTAGTGACCCTTCTCAGGATAAATGTAATAGAGTTTGTCAATATGATTCCTAAAATGTAGCACCCAGAACTGGACACAGTTCACTACATGGTGTTGAACTAAAACAGAAGATACTGGAATGATGAGAGTCCTCCTTCATTCAGACATGACATAGAAAAGGTAAAGCCACTGAAGATTATTCAGAGGATCATCATAATGAAAAGACTGTTTAAGAAAAATTAGGCTAGCATTGGTGAATAAGATAGATTGGGATTTTCTTCAATAGGCAGGTGATTTCTCCTTTGAAGAGCTTACTTAGGTCCATTCTGTGATCTCTCTAGTTGAGACTGAAGTTCTGCCTTTGGCTGGGGTAACAGAGGATGTACTCTGTGGAAGGATCATTATCCTTGCTGATTTTAGCCTGAGGGATATACTCAAGACTGCACAATTTGCTTTAATAACTCAGTATCTAAATCTTTTTGATATTTGCATTTCCAATTTATTTTCTTTATGATTGACTATTTGCTGGTATTTAGAATCACAAATTCTGGGGTCAAACAGGGGCCTTAGAGATCAGCTAGTACAGCCTGAAACATGAATCTTCTCTACCCCATCCCCAACAAGGGGTCATGCAATTTAAAGACCTTCAATGACAGAGAACCTACTATCGTGAAAGAGTCCTAAAGGACAGTGTGAAACAGTGAAAAAACAGCTGGCTCTGGAGACAGAAGATACACATTCAAATCCCTCTGACCCTTAGTACCTATGTGACCTTTTGTTGTTCAGTCATGTCCAGCTCTTTGTAACCCCATTTGGAGTTGCTTTGCAAAGATTTTGGAGTAGTTTTCCATTTTCTTCTCCAATTGAAATCACTTAACTTCTTCCCTGTGGGCCCCCCCATCTATAAGGTGAGGTGGTTGTAGTATCAGGGGTGGAGAACCTGTATCCTTAAGGCCACATATGGCTTTCTAGATCCTTAAGTGCAGCCTTTTGACTGAATCCAAATTTTACTCCTTTATGACCTCTGAGGTCTCCTCCAGCTCTAGACCCATAATCTTATGATCCATCATTAGCTAGCTCTAATTGCCAAGAAGCTCCTTCTTAAAGTAAGCCAAAAACCTCTGAGATTCCTTTCCTGACCTACCACCAGTTACTCCTAGTTCTGTCTCCTGGGACTAAGCAGAACAAATCTAACATTTTTTTCTTCATAAGAATCCTTCACTTAATTTGAAGATAGCTATCAAAGATTCCTTCTTTCCCTACTGCTTCCTGTCTTCTAAACATCCCCCATTTTAAAAAGACTAATTCTTGATTAAGATGGTTTCCAGTCTGTTCACCATCCTTTAGACGCATTCCAATTGTCAGTGTTAGTGTTTTTTAACTTATAGTTCCTCAAATGGGACACTTTCCTCCTGATAGTAACTGACCAGGACAGAGCAGTGATACTCTCAGCTCTGTCATTTTGGATACTAGAATCAAATTAATGCAACCCAAGATTTACAAAAAGAAAATAAAAGGCAGCCTGGTGGAATAAGTACAAGGCAGAGCTTAAAGTCACATATGCATGGTTGGGTGACAGAACCTCACAGTTCCTCAGGATACTAAATCTAAGTAGTAGATGAGTGGCTGATCTGAATTGATGAAGGGAGTTTACATCCCAGGACTACACACACACATACACACACTCACATACACACACACACGTACACACTCACACAGAAATAATCATAGATCCAGACAAACACAAATAAAAACAATAATAACTATAAAAGGTCAAATTTGCCTTTAAAAAAACATTCTTCTACATCCTACAGCATGGAAGTTTGTCCAATAATGGCACTATATGCTCTTGGCAGTTTGGGTAGCCTGTTTTTCTAACCACAAATCCTTGTGATTTATTGCTACAATGAAGAGTCTCAGCTCTCTGGCCTTTGTACATTGTTAAATCTGAGGAAGCTGGAGTGGTGGCTGTACAATAGAAGTCAATGCTATGGGTCCCCTCCTTATCATATTGCAATGAGTCTGAGCATGTTTTATACAAGTCTTTTTTTCTGAACAAAAAGGAAGGAGGATGATATCATTCACTGAATTTTCATAATGAAGCTGAATTTTGCTTCTAACTCCTTAGGGATGCTTTTCACCTACACAAAGGAAATGTGTGTGTGTGTGTGTGTGTGTGTGTGTGTGTGTGTGTGTTTCAAATAGAAAACTATTTCTTTTTCGAAACTAATGAAATTTTGGGGTGTACCAAACTTCTCAGTATTCAGTTGGAGGCTTTATTTTATCAAAGTTCAGCATTTCAGGTTAGTAGTTGCAAAGTATGTGACGTACTATCAGTCTTATCCTTAGCAAGGTACTGGAGATAGTGTCCCTGGACATATCAAAGATTACACTTTTCCTCTCACACTAACAAAGTCTCAGGTAATGGTATGATGCTCTATACTACAGTCAGTACTACTTTCTATGGAGAACTTGATGATTAAAATTTGAGGGAATTTAATCAAATGGAAGGCAGCTCTGTGCCACAGTGGATAGAGAACTGGACTTGGAATTGGGAAAATAAATCTTCCTGAGCTTAAATTAGGCCTCAGATATTTCCTAACTGTATGACCCTGGTCAGGTCACTTAACCTTGTTTGCTTCAGTTTTCCTCATCTGTAAAATGAGCTGGAGAAGAATATAGCAAATCACTCCAGTATTATCTTTGCCAAGAAAACCTCAGAAGGAGTCACCAAAAGAGTCAGACACGACTGAAACACCTCAACAATAATAACCCTCAAAAATAGATTGATTCACTGAGGTGTAGTGTTCTATAAATGTAAGAAAAGATGGTGGTAATAGATATTTATGTGATCCAACTGACACTGAGAAATTCAAGTCACACTTTAGAGGAGGCAATTTCATTTGTAGCTTTAGCATCATTAATCCATGACAATGGAAAACCAACAAAGCTAATAAAATAGAAAATAAAAGTACCACTCCACTCATGTCCATGCCTGAATCCTCATTCCCTTTCTCAGTTCTTCTTTCCTTTGCTGTGAAATACAGCTGAGAGGGGAAAACCAGAAGTCTAGTTCATATCGTCTGTCACATGCAATGCTTTCCTGTGTGGTAGGACATCATAGGATTTCAAACCTGGAAGGGATCCTAGTTGCCCTATATTCTGACTCCTTTATACACATATATTCAAATATCATGTAAAATTCTTAGTAGACAGATCTGAGAAAATACCTTCTTGAAGACCTGATTCTATTTAATATAGTTTCATTGCTTGTAGATATTTGTTCATTGTGTTCAGTATTGTATATAGAGTTTTAAAACGCTGTTTTGCATGTTATTTTCTTTTTTTATAGTTTTACATTAAAATTAAGTTACTTTAAAGCTAAGGTGCTTTCCAGTCTTCTCACCATCTTGAAATACATGTAGAAGAGAGCAACTGGAGACAATGTCATATAATGTATGGGCTGAAAGAACTAAAAATGTTTAGCATGCGGAAAAGTAGGCTGGAGGCCAAGTAGGCCAGAGATATGATTGCTGCCTTAAAATATTTGGATGAATATCATATGAAATATGGATTTAGCTTGTTCTTCTTGGCCTCAGAGGGTATAAGTAAGAATGATGGGTAGAAGTTACATGAAGACATGTTTCAGATTTTTCTTTTTAATTCCTAAAAGTTAAAACTGTTCAAAAGCAGAATAATTTGTTTCAGTGCATCATTATGAACTTCCTGTGATTGAAAGTCTTCAAGCAGGGTCTGGATGAATACTTCTCTTGGGTGCTCTAGATGGCATTCATATTTGGGTTCAGGTATGGATTGAATTAGATGGCCCCCAAATCTTATACTCCATGATGTTGTGAATAGGTAGGTCTAATTGTAAAAGCAAGCACCCTGATGTACACAGGAGGGCCTTCTGGACAGGTTTTTAGATCTGCTTTTCTAAAAGGAAAGCAACTTTTGAGTGGTCAACAATCTCTTTAATCAAGTACATATATCATTCATTTAGTTCAGGGGAAAAAGTCAGCACCCTGAACTTCAGAGAAAATACAAAGAAATAATAATCAACAGGCAGGGCTTCCAGCTGCCTGACCATAAGCAATACATACATCACAGATCAACAGACAGATCCAACCGTCTGACATACGTACATAATCATGTCATTATTTCTCTGATGGCATAGTCTTCTTTGGCAACAAAGGATGAACACACATACATAGTTACCAGAGACAGAAGCACCAACATCTGGGTTTTCAAAGCCAGGGGATTCCTTAGTGGCTGCCCAGAGTCTCCTCTGGCCAAAGGAACATTTCCAATGACTAAGCCCCCAAGTAAAACTTCACCCCAGAGTATATAGATAGATAGATAGATAGATAGATAGATAGATAGATAGATAGATAGTCAGACAGACAGATTAGATATAGATATAGATATAGATATCTCCATATATCTATATCTATATCTATATTTCAGAGCCAGAGGGCATCACAGCCCTTGAGAACCAGTGCATTAGAAATTAACAAAATGTGTGAGCCTTCCCTAATCAAACTTTCCTTGATGGGCAGGCCCATTAATAGGTGGGGAAGGTCTTTAATTCTCTGATTAGCATTACACTAATATATACAGATGTTTTCACAATGTCACTTTTTATAATTTGTCATTTTCTTTTTTAAAGGCACACTTTAAAACCACCATCATTATCCTTTAAAATATTAGGTAGCTGTGTCAACATCATAAGACTATGTGATTAGATTATTTCAATGAGGGACCATTTTATTTGAGAGCATCAACTGATCTGCAAGACAGGGCACATGCATGTATAAACACAGACACAGCCAAGCAAGATTTCCATGTACAGGCTCTTCTTGCTATTTTTTCTGCTCTGGTCTGGCTTGGATCCCACAAACTCTCTATTATGCCACTGAAGTCTCCTCCCTCCCCCACCTTTTTAAAAATTGTATCATAGAACGGAAATGCTGATACTGGGAATGGTATGGAAATTCTATTTCTAAACAGAATTTTTTTCTCTTCTAGTGACAAAGAAATTAGATGAAGATGGAAGTTTTGATTCAGATAACCGGAAGGTAATGAGAAAAAATGCGAAAGTAAATGAAATCCACTAGCCAATAATTTTTCAAACTAAACAAAAATCATAGGCATTTTTTAATTCTGATAATTAAAAATCTTTTTTTGAGATTTTAAGCCCTAATACCTTAAGATTAATTGTCCTAATACTAAGAAAAGAGGTCCTTTTTACTGAAGGAGGATAATGTAATAGAAAAAAAAAACACTGGCCTGAATCAGGACATCTGAGGCTTACAACTGGATCTGCCATTGTCCATCCATGTGCTGTTGGGCATGTCAGTTCCTTCCTATGGAGCTCAATTACTTCATCTGTGAAATGGAAATGATAATAGTATACTACCTACCTCATAAACTTGTTTTCTGAAAAGAATTTTGTTAATGTATAAATGCTGTAGAAATGAGAACCACCATAACAGAGGTTAGGAAGGCCTGAGTTCAAGTTTTGTCTCTGACATATTCTGGCTATTTGGATGAGTTACTTGACCACTCACTGGCCCAGGCAAGTTTCTAAGACCATAAGTTTCAAAGCAGTTGCCAATCTCTAATAATAGAAGGAATTTCTTCATTGGATGGTCCTTTTAGCAATAAAATCAAAGGTTCAGTTCAACATTTTTTTAAAAGACCATAGAAAAGTGTCATTATTTTTTAGTATATCTTTTTCTGTTTAAGTGAAAATCTGACTGAAGCATGGGAATTGACTATATGATCTCTAAGGTCACTTTCAGTCCAAACTTTGAAGCTCTTAAGATCATAAGAAGACCTTTGAAACACTTAAGACCCTTTTTGTTTATTGTATTTTATCCTACCTAGATTATTAATCATTTTTAAAGCTATCCCTAAAAGAACAGTTTCTTCTGTCCTGTTTGCAAATATAAACTCTGCTGTAAATGAGCCATTTTACTGAGATTTTCAATATCTTGCAACATCCAGATTTTGTGTAACATTCATATAACACAGCCAAGAATACCCTTTCCAAAATGTCATCATATCTTAGAGGTGACCCTGGGATTTCTCAGGCTATGCCAATGAAATCCAGACTCTGGTACCTTCATACAAGGTGGAGAAGCTTTGAGTATGGACCTGAGTCTGTTGTTACTAGACCAGGCTAGCTAAGGCTTCTCACTAGGTGGATCACAGAAGGACTCATTTTAGGCACACCAACTCTTGAAGACCATCTCCCAGGTTAGAGAGAGCTGATGACCTATGGTGATAGAAGGCATCTCCTCTAAGTTTATATCCAATTTGCACAGCATACATCTTTTATGGACACAGTTGTTTACATCTTGTCTCCCCCATTAAATGGGAGCTCCTTAAAGGAAGGAGACATCTTTTCTTTTTATCCCTGGTACTTAATATGGTGCATGTCACATAGCAAACATTTTTAAAAAATGCTTCTTGATATGATGAGATCACCACTCCCCATAGTACTGAAAGATTAATGTACTAGGAATTAAAATAGCAGCTCACATTCCTATATTGTTTTGTATATGTATATCATTTCATTTGCTCCTTTTCAAGTGGAAAATATAAGTATTATCATTACCATTTAAAAGATTAGGAAAAGCAGTCTCGGAGAAGATGAATGACTCATCTGAACTCATGTGGCCAGAAATTGACAGGTCAAAGACATGAAAGTAGATCTTCTAGGTCCAAGCTGTCTAGTGCTGATCCCACAACATCTCACTATCTCTCTGCATAATATAGGAAGATCTTTACTGATCACCAGTGTATTCGTCTGATATGTGTCACAAACCTGCATTTCTTCTGAATTATTTTTTTCTCTTTTTTTCTATAAGGGATATTCAGAAATGAAGATAATGTGAAAACAAAAGATAGCAATAAAAAATAAAATAAAAACAAAACTTTGTTTCCCCATCTATAAAATGAAGATGGGAAAATCACAATGTGGAAAGGAGAGGGGTACTAGATCTCAAATGTCAGATCTCTGATGTTCTTTGAGTCTGAAGGTCCACACAAATGTAGATTTTCATATATTAGTTTTGCTTCAGGATAAATATTCCTATATTTTAATAGTGACTCAATGGGTATAAATTCAAACACAGATATAGGATCCATAGAGCAGAGTTGATGTTCTAAACATAGACTAAAGGACTAAATGGTATCACTCAGACAGATAGAGTAGGTCCCCTGTTCCTTAAGCTTATGACCTATGATTAAATGATCCCTTCCTCTGGGGGGTTTAGGGAAGGGTATTATCTGATTCAGATCCCAGTTCTCATTGAAGCTCTTAGTCACTACTTCTCTACAGTTGAACTATGTCCTAATTCAGTTTAACCGCATTCATTATAAGCAACTAAACTTATTGTGATTTATGGATGTACCCTTACATAGGCATGGAACATTGATCTCCACCAATAAGGGCAGAGTACCATGTCAATGGGCTTTGGGAATCAGCTTACAATGGAAAAAAACACATCAATTCTAGAATCAAAAGATTTGGGATTGAATCTTGGATCTGCTGCTTACTAACTGTGACTTTGGATAAGTCACAGATCCTTGTGTGCTTCTGTTAGCTCATCTATAGTAACAGCTCTCAAACTTTTTGGTCTCAGGATCTCTTTACACTCCTCAAAATTATTGAGGAACCCAAAGTGTTTGTGTTTGTGTGCTTTTTATCTATCAGTATCTACCTTGGTAGAAATTGAAATGTCTTAGTATTATTATGAAAATTCAGAGACCTCCTGAAAGACACCCAGGGATTCCTCAGACCATACTTTGAGAAATGATGGACTAGAGAATTCCATGTGCTCTAAAATCCTATGAACATTTTCAATTTCTGCATTTTCTGATTGCAGGAATTAACTTGGTTTTTCTTTTCCTCTCAGCAGAAGACCAGTTGGTTGTATCTCAAGGGGGATTCAGATACTAGAACAAACTCACCTGACTTGGATACACAGTCACTATCTCATAGTAGTGGAACAGAGAGAGACTCTCTTCAGAGAATGCAAGGAGACTTCTATTCACGTGAGTAGTTGTGCTAGGGCATCTAGGGCAGCAGCTGCTAGATGAAGGGATGAATGAGGTCAGAGGGAAGATGATGTAGAGAAGCTGGAGCTACCATGGACTGGAGCTACCATGGAGAGCTCCAGAGTTGCATTCTCTAACATCATCACCAGCCCAATGAGATAATACTTAGAAAGGATGGCACCATCATAATACACTAGCCATCTACGTCTGTAGTTTAATTTCCCTGATGTAGGCATCTAATTACACTAAAAACCTGTCCTGCAGATTCTCTATGGAACTCTATCAAAACAGTCTGCCATGGAGGAAGGCATATATATCCATAGGGAAGACATAGGGCAAATGCCTTCTCATAATGGCTCATTAAGAGAAAACAGTTCCTAGCAGTCAATTAACAGCTGCATCCGCACAAGAGCATGGTCCAGGTGGATTTAATACCAGGTATTGAGTCAATTAACCCAGAAAAACTTTCAGCTCATTCTGATTAGTTAGAGAAGGATATAAAATTTGATTTTCTCTGTGTATGAAACAAACGCAACAGTTGCATTCATAACTTGTTTTGGAGGGGTGTTGTGAAAATCAATATGGGTGAATATATGACTTGAGGCAAAAAATAAAAGAAGACCCAGGATGCTTGTGAATTAAGTGGTTTCTGACATTAGTGTTCAAGAAACATGCAATCCCAACATCCCAACAGGATGGGACAGGTATTTTGGCATGGAACCTAAAACTAGGAAATGTTGATTCGTTTTTAAAAGAGAACAATTTCATTTGGGGTAATATCATCCATCTGCAATAATATGAAATCATAGTCAAATCAGTAAACATTTACTAAGTGTTTGCTAAGTGCCAAGCAAGGCACCATGCTAAGCAGCAGGAGTACATGTAGAAGCAAAAAATAAAGCTAATTCCTTCCATTCTAATGAGAGAAGACAAGGCATGAAAGAAAGCTGAAAGGGATTGAGGAGGGAAAGTGTGCACAGAGCTTGGTGGAGAAAGAAGCCTGCAAAGTTGGGAGCAGAGCTTGAAGAGTCCTGAAGGAGTGGACATGGTCCATTCAGGACCTTCGTTAAAACAGAAATGCTGGCAAGAACTGACCATTAGAGAAGGAATCATAGGGCCACAGGGATCTTCCAGGCTGACACAGCTACTGACCTTTGTGCTGAAGTCATCTGCTGCCCATGGTGGAAAATGAAGTCTAGAGAGTTCAGAGCTGGGTCTGGAGAGGAATGAAAGGAAATCAAAGGATCATAGGGAAACACGTCTAGAGAGGGGAAGTAACTTTGTCGAAGTCAGATAGACAGTAAGAGATGGTATCTGGACTTTCTTTCATGTTCTTTAACTCCAAACTTAATGCTCTCTTCACCATGCCACACTGCCTCTGTGTGCAACAAATCAAAACAGTGGCCCACCAAACCAAAAAAATCACAAAAAAGGAAATGTGGGGATCTCATTATTTAGGATCAAATATAGTATGAATTTCTTAAAATTTGGGAAATAACTTTAGGAGACCCATTTCTTTTTTATGCATTATCATTTTTTGTGGATATTCCACTTTGGCCACACACTAATATCATTTCTCAGGCTTTAATCATTATCATCATCGCTTGTGAAGTGAGCCTTTGCCAAGATTGCAAACCTGAACATTGTAATCTCCAACATCTCGCTCTGATCCTTCAACCTCTTTCACGCATTTCCTAATTTTTAATGTGCTTTTCACAATTATCATGACCTCCAGTTCCCTGAATGCTCCTTATGAGCCCAGTCTGTCTTGCTTCCCCTAACTTGCTTTTTATACACAGACTGGAAACCTCCCCCAGGCAGCTAGCTGGCACAGTGGATAGAGTGCAGGGCCTAGAATCAGGAAGACTCATCTCCCTGAGTTCAAATCTGGCCTCAGACATTTGCTAGCTGTCTGACCCTGGTCAAGTCACTTGTTTGCCTCAGTTTCCTCATCTATAAAAAGAGTTGAAGAAGGAAATGACAAACCACTCCAGCACCTTTGCCAAGAAAACCTCAAATAGGGTCACAAAGAGTTGAACCTAACTGAAAATGACTGAACAACAATTGGAAGCTCCTTGTTGATCTTTTAAGTCAATAATTCATGCACTACCACCCTCAGAATCTCTAGGATATTTCACTCTTCCAAACCCATTAATTCTCAGCCCTGATGGCTGCCTCATCATTTCATTATTCTCCTTCTGTTAAGTGTCCCTGAGGAAAGTGGAAAGTGAGGTGATTTCATCAACCAGCCATCCCTAAGTTAGGCCCTTCCTGCTACCCAGCCTTCTATCTCTACTTTCCTTGACTCCCTATCTGAATCCCTATAGTGACTGTTCAAAAACTTTTCTTCTCAAGCCCCAACTATACTATAGCATTTACACTCTCCTCTTTTGTTCTGGTCATAAAAGAGGTAACTATATAGAGGCTAATCCTAACTATGCCTTTTATCCTATAACCTCTTGTTAGCTCCAAGACCCATGCTTGTCTCTCTCTCTCTCTTTCTCCCTCCCTCCTTCCCTCTCTGTCTCTTTCTCTTTTTCTCTCCCTCCCTCCTTGTCTCTCTGTCTCTCTCTCCCTCCCTCCCTCCATTTCCTTCCTTCTCTCCCTACCTGTGTCTCTTCTCTCTTTCTCTTTCTCTCTCCATCTCTGTTTCATTCTCTGTCTCTTTGTCTCTTTGTTTTGTCTCTCTCTCTCTTTCTCTCCCCCTCCCTTTCTCTCTTTCTCTCCCTCCTTTTTTCTCTTTCTCTCCTTCACTTCCTATCTCTGTCTCTCTCCTACATAATCAATCTCTTTCCCTTGATTTCTCCCCAATATGCCTACAAAACCTATTCAGCTATCCAACATT
The DNA here is from genome assembly GCF_028372415.1 of Notamacropus eugenii. Taxonomy (NCBI): domain Eukaryota; kingdom Metazoa; phylum Chordata; class Mammalia; order Diprotodontia; family Macropodidae; genus Notamacropus; species Notamacropus eugenii. The sequence continues at coordinate 56,748,218 of NC_092877.1, forward strand.
CTTTCTTTGACTCTTCTGCCCCATCTGCCAACTATCCCATCACTCATAGCCAAACCATGAAAAAAAAATAGATGGCTGGGGCCGATTTATTCACTTCCTTATTATTCCACTGTACCCTCAACTCCTTGGAACCTGCCTTCTGTCCCTAGAATTATTGAAAATGCTCCCTAAGAAGTCACCAGTGAATTCCTAATAGCCCAATTTTTTTTCAGTTCTGAACTTCCTTGAACTCTCTACAGTCCCCTATGGTGCTGAGCCCCCTTTCTGTTAGATACTTCATTCTTTCTTGAACTTAGAGAAAATGTATGCTTGTAATTGTTCCTTCTCTCTTTTGTTGCCTTCCACCCCCTCCTACATCCATGATATGAGTGTTTCACAAGGGTCTATCTGTTCCTGGCCTCTCTTCTCTCTCTACACTCTCCACTGGCAATACCATTTATTCTCATGTCTTCATGTCTACACAAGTGAATTCCCAGTCCCATTTCTCATCCTGACCTCTCTCTTGATTTCATTTTTTTTTTTTTTAAGATATGATCCCATCCTCTTCAATTCACTCTGTGCACTCTGTCTCTATGTGTGTGGGCGTGTGTGCATGTGTGTGTGTGTGTACTCCCACCCAGTACCCAGATACTGAAATGTTTCAAGAGTTACAAATATTGTCTTTCCATGTAGGAATGTAAACAGTTCAACTTTAGTAAGTCCCTTATGACTTCTCTTTGCTGTTCACCTTTTCATGGTTCTCTTCATTCTTGTGTTTGGAAGTCAAATTTTCTTTTCAGCTCTGGTCTTTTCATCAAGAATGCTTGAAAATCCTCTATTTCATTGAAAGACCAATTTTTCCCCTGAAGTATTATACTCAGTTTTGCTGGGTAGGTGATTCTTGGTTTTAGTCCTAGTTCCTTTGACTTCTGGAATATCCTATTCCATGCCCTTCGATCCCTTAATGTAGAAGCTGCTAGATCTTGTGTTATCCTGATTGTATTTCCACAATACTTGAATTGTTTCTTTCTAGCTGCTTGCAATATTTTCTCTTTCACCTGGGAGTTCTGGAATTTGGCCACAATGTTCCTAGGAGTTTCTCTTTTTGGATCTCTTTCATGCGGTGTTCTGTGGATTCCTTGAATATTTATTTTGCCCTCTGGTTCTAGAATCTCAGGGCAGTTTTCCTTGATAATTTCATGAAAGATGATGTCTAGGCTCTTTTTCTGATCATGGCTTTCAGGTAGGCCCATAATTTTTAAATTGTCTCTCCTGGCTCTATTTTCCAGGTCAGTTGTTTTTCCAATGAGATATTTCACATTATCTTCCATTTTTTCATTCTTTTGGTTTTGTTTTGTGATTTCTTGGTTTCTCATAAAGTCATTAGCCTCCATCTGTTCCATTCTAATTTTGAAAGAACTATTTTCTTCAGTGAGCTTTTGAATCTCCTTTTCCATTTGGCTAATTCTGCTTTTGAAAGCTTTCTTCTCCTCATTGGCTTTTTGAACCTCTTTTGCCAATTGAGTTAGGCTAGTTTTCAAGGTGTTATTTTCTTCAACATTTTTTTGGGTCTCCTTTAGCAGGGAGCTGATTTGCTGTTCATGCTTTGACTTCATGTCTCTCATTTCTCTTCCCAGCTTTTCCTCCACCTCTCTAACTTGATTTTCAAAATTCTTTTTGAGCTCTTCCATGGCCTGTGCCCATTGAGTGGGCTGGGACACAGAAGCCTTGATTTCTGTGTCTTTGCCTGATGGTAAGCATTGTTCTTCCTCATCAGAAAGGAAGGGAGGAAATGCCTGTTCACCAAGAAAGTAACCTTCTATAGTCTTATTTCTTTTCCCTTTTCTGGGCATTTTCCCAGCCAGTGACTTGACCTCTGAATATTTTCCTCACACCCACCTCACCTCCTGATCCTCCCAGCCAGTGTTTGGGGTCTGAGATTCAAATGCTGCTTCCAGCCTCAGGGCTTTGGGCGGGGGCAGGGCTGCTATTCAGTGTGAGATTAAATTCAGATGCTCAGGTGAGGGCAGGGCTGCCTCTCAGGCTCAGTTCCCTCAGGGAGTTTATGCACAGACCTTCAACAATGGATCCAGGCTCCTGCCTGCTTGGAGAGCCCTGGTCTGCCGCTGCCCCTCAGCTTCTGTCTCCCGAGGGGGCCCGAGCCATGGGGGCACCCCACTCCCCCCTCGACCCTCCAAAGGGACTCTCTCACAGACCCCCGTCACCTGTGGGTGGAGGTACTTGTGCGGCCGCTGGAGATCCCGTCCCTGAAGCCCGCTCGGATCTGTTCCTCTCGGTGCCGCGGCCACGGCAGGGCTGTACTCAGCTCCCAGTCCCGGCGCCCAGTCCGCAGCACGAAGGACCTTTTACGAGAGGTTTGCAGGTCTCTCCGGAACAGAAATCTCCCTCGCTCCAATGTTCTGTGGCCTCTGGGTGCAGAATTCGCCTGAGTTACTTCTTTGTAGTTGTTCTATGGGTTGTGGGTTCGGAGCTATGTGTATGTGCGTCTTTCTACTACGCCATCTTGGCTCCGCCCCCCCCCTGACCTCTCTCTTGAGCTCCACTCATGAGTCTCCAGTCACCAAAGGACACTGTCTCGGGGTGTCTTACCAGAACTCTAAACTCATCATGTCAATAACCGAGCTTATCATCTTTCAAACAACAACAGCCTGTTCTTCCTGACCAGTGTTTCTAGAAGTAGCACCACCATTTGCTTCGTCTCCTATGTTCAAAATCTTGGTATTATCTTTGACATCTTCTTCTCTCCCCCTTCTCACATCCAAACAATTAACAAATCCCATTGCTTCTACTTCTCTGTCCCTCATATCCATCCCCTCCTCACTGCCCACCAGTATGATTGCAATAGCCTCTTATGACAGGTTTTTATCTTTCTGTTCTCTCTCACATCCAATCTATTTTATGTACCACATGACCAGGCTTCTTTCTGTGTTCTTAGATCTCATTGTGTCACTCCTGCTCAATATCCTTTAGTAACCTGGGAAAAGTCAAACTTCTCTGAGTAGCACTCAAGGCCTACCCTACCTTTATGGCTTAGACTTAGACAGCTGCTTCCTTCCACTCTTTTAATGCTTCAATCAAACCATTCACTGCCTCTCAAATTTCCACCAATGTAGCTTTTCTTACGTTGTTCTTTATGCCTGAAAAGCCCTGCTTCCCCTTCCTCACCTGTTGGATTTCCACTTATCCTTTAAAACTCAATTTAAATGCCACTTTTTTTCCAAGAATCCCTTCTTGACTTCTTGCAGTTGGTAACAACCTCTCCCTCCCCTCCCCAACCTAACAGTGTACTTTGTAGCTCTCTAGATCCTTTAATCATCCAGAATGTAACTTGGGAAATAAGGCAATTCTCTCACATGGCCACTAGATGGCAACCATATATTTCCTTTTAAAAAAAATCTTTGCTCTGTCTATAAAATTAGATATAATCATTTCCTGCTTTCTTTAATGAGTTTAGAAATCAACAAACCAATAAGCACCTACTATGTGCAAAGCACTGACAGATAGGGGAGGGAAAAGTGTTTTTCCCCCAAATAGTTTTACTTTTAGAGAGGCTGACATACATGTGTTTATGTTTACCTACAGTGATTCTTACATGGCATACTCCTCTAGCATGTTCCTTGGCACCCACTGTTCCAAGTTGGCAATTAGACTTTTAGATGTAGGTATTATGAGGCTGGGGAATTTGATTTTTTGTAATTTATTTTATCTCATTATCATCATCACCATTGATTATATTAATATGTCCTCAGAAATCGGAAAACTCAGTAAGAAATACATGCCATGGTTTAGAATAGGTGGGGCATAATTTTTGTGCCATAGTACCTGTTCTCCTCAAGCATCTGACTAGACTGCCATGATAAAAAGAAATGTTCACTTTTTCAAAGTATAGAATAGATTGTAAGATTTATACCTCGAAGGGATCTTGAAGATCTTCTTGTCCAATTTCCTCACTTTACGGAAGAACCGAGGACCAGAGATGGAAAGTAATCCCTGGGCAGTGGGCAACAGAGAGACAACTCCTCCAACTCCAAATCCATAGTCCTTTCCACATATACATTAATTTCATCTAACTAATGCTTTTGAGTGCTGTCATTGGCTCACTCGGTAATAGCATTTAGAAGGACTAATTAATTTAGCCATAACAAGAACCAATGTTGGAGGAAATGGTAACTAAGATTCCATCTACCTTTAATCCTCCACCATGGTCCCTCAGGTGTCTCAAGCACTGGAGGATCCTTTGTTGTCCCTTGGCTTCCCCTGGCCCACCACTGTGGCATCCTCACCTAGGCCTGCCCTCCTTAGTCAGCACTCAAAGTTCTGGTCCTTGTGCAGCCCTCCTCTGCATCAAAGTTGGGTTCTTTTCTGTGCTGATGTGATAAACTAGTTATGGCTGGTCTGCTAGTGGTACCTTCAATGGAGATTCAAAGAACTTTAATGCCAGAAAGGACATTAGAAATCTAATAGCCCAGTCCCTTCATTGTACAGACAGGGAAACTAAGTGCTCAAAGAATGGGAAATTATTTGCTCTTAGGGTTAGTAAGTTAGTGACAGAATCAGGGCTAGAGGTTGGGTTGTCTGACGTCCAGTACAATGTTTAGTAGACCCTCTCTTCATCTAAAGGAGAGATGTTAAATGGGGGTTAACTTTAGATAGGTGGGGACAGAAGAACATTTTGGTTCTCAGATGACAGCAATAAGTATCCCCTGCTCTGCTTCTACTAATCCTGACTGCGGGTTGTTTTAATCATTGCTTTGTAACTTCGGTCAAGTCACTTAACTTCCCTGGGCCTCAGTTACTTCACCTATAAAATGAGAGGATTGAACAAGAAGGCCTCTGAAGTCCCTTCCAGTTCTAAACCTATGTTCCTGTGGTCTTGTGACCCTATGATATCTGTCAGTCTAAATCCCTTAAAAGGTAACTTCTGTTTTTATTTAGGAGATGAAATGTTTTGGTCGTCTGTCTGTTTCAGTCTCATTTCCTTTGGAAACTTTCCCCAAGCTTCCTTTTTCCACTTTGGAAATGAAAATGAAAACAGCCTTTGCTTAAAATCATCTTTTTCTAATAGTTTTATCTGTATGTAGCTCTATGTATTATACATTCTGGTCCCATGGGAATTGAAGTTTACGTACACATGTTTATTTATAATGATCCTCTTTCATGTGAGATGTTTTGAAGTATCTACATTCTTTGAAAATTAATACATTACATTTTCCAGGATTCAAGAAATGATTGAAATTCAGGTGTTCATCACATTTTACTCTTTTCACAGCTCTGCTTGGCTGCTCAAAGAGATTGAGCCCCAAATAAGGCCAAACTCTATGGAAAGTCTTGATATAAAGTTTGAAAGGGCAAGAACATGAAATTGTTTACATCTGTATTGGTCTGGAGTCTGCTCCTGAGATTTGTGACTCTGTCTGTCTGTGCCTGTCTCTCTGTGTGTCTCTGTCTCTCTCTGTCTGTCTGTCTGTCTGTCTGTCTCTCTCTCTCTCTCTCTCTCTCTCTCTCTCTCTCTCTCTCACACACACACACACACACACACACACACACACACACACACACACCCCTATACATACATATTATCTGTAGGTTTAATAGCCCTATTGGTCTAGGTTGTATATCCGGCCACCTGTTCCATGTTTTTATGAGAACCCTTGTCTTTTCATTTCGATTTGGTCTTCTTCAGTTGGCATGCTTATAGGCATGATTTGAAGAGCCTGTTAAAAGTTATGTGTGTCTATTTCAGGATTCCCATATAACAAATCTGCTTCTCTACCTGGATATGGAAAGAATGGATTCAACCGGGTAGGTATTTGATTCCCAAGCACGAAGTTTACTAACAAAGATATCCTCAAGTGCCTTGGTTGACAGCCTTTCTAACTTTTTGAGAAACAGCCCAGCAAGAAATCCAGGATGGTCTACACAGCTGCCAGGATCAGATGGTCTAGTCTACGGTTGCTTGCTTGCTTGTGCTCTGCCACCCCCTCCCTCCCTCCCTCCCTCCCTCCCTCTCTCTCTCTCTGTCTCTCTCTCTCTCTCTCTCTCTCTCTCTCTGTCACACACACACACACACACACACACACACACATTCTAAAAGAATATAGTGACTCATGCTCTTCTTCCCTTCCATCTTTCTTCTCTCCTACTCCCAAACAATCCATACACAAAAAGATCTTACCATGAAATAGGAACCCAGCAAAACTGAAAACAATCACAAGCAGAAACAGGGCAGTCTTTTAGGAACAATGTCAAGCAAAGGACTTGTCTGTCATGAAGTCCTTTTGAATAAGACATATAATTAAAGAGAATGTTTATTAAAAGTTGGGAAACCTAAGAATTTGTTATTCTATATTCAGGTGTTCTTGGGTATCTAAGTAGTAGAGGAGACACAAAACAAATGTTCGTTAATTTCCTCCCAATACTATAGTCATAGTGGCTGATGGCAGTGGTACCATCACTGAAAGCAAACCAGGACTATTTTTTAAGGTTGTGTTTTGCAATTTTATGCAAAAATTTTTTTTCTTTTACTCCAAGCATGTTGGATTTGAGTTTGAAGCTAAATTCTACCTATATTCCTTGGCACTTTTCCCTTGGTAAAAAAATAGTGCCTCCCATACTTATAATGCATTCTCATCACTGAATGTTTTGAGTTTTGGAATGAGCATGCCGCATGCTACCTACAGTGTTCATAAAGTAATTTCTCTCCCTTCACCTTTTAGGTTGGCATAGAGAGAGCTACATAAACTGTAGGGGACCAGTAGAGATAGAAATGGGCATGTGATTCTAATCGTATCTGCCCCATCCACAATCCTCCTCTCTGTCTTCCAAACACCAGAAACTTAAGACAATTGGGTATGGGGAAGGAGTAATGGGGAGGAGAGGAGCATACTGTGGCTGGAAAACAGGGTAACCAGATCCATCCCCTTTTGTCTGAATGCCCTGATATAAGTATATTCTTAAGATCTTAGATTTTAACAACCTCTGTACAACTTGTAGATAGTTTATTAAAAGCTGAACTCCAAATTTCTTACAGACTAAGATAATGAGATGGAAAATATGGGTTTTATGCAGAATTTGGCTTTTTCTGAAAAGTAAAAGCATGCTGGGCAAGAAAAGCTTACTGATTAGTCCATTCTTATTTGAGGAATATACATGGACTGAAAAAAATGTCATTCTCTATTTTTAATGGGGGTCAGAGATTGGCAACATGCAATCTGTGCCTGGCCTAATACTTTTTACCTTGTTGGGATCTTGATAGGATCATAGAATTTAGAGCTGGAAGACACCTTAGAGATCATCTGGTATAGAGCTTATACCAGTGACCAGGGGATCACTGAGGTCAAAATTGTTTTTATAACGATGATAAGAAATTATTTTCCTAGTGAAGTACTCCTCCTTTTCCCAAATACATATCTGTGTTAAGTTGAATTTTCTTCATATGCTTCCAACAAACTATATTGTAGCTGATTGGACAGTGAAGCAGATACGAGACTGCTGCTGTCTTCTGTCTGCACCAGACATTAAAGAGATTTCCAAACATGTGTAAAACAATGCCACTCTTCTCACTGATATTTTTGAAACTGTAGTTACTTTTCATAAAAAAGTGTTATGTTAACATGTAATTGATTTATTATTGTTACTTCAATGCATTGATACATATTTTAAAATTTTATAAGTTCTAATTTCTAATACAGTAAATATCAACTAATAACTCATAGCACTTTGGGAGGTCATCAATAATTTTTTTGGTGTAAAGGAACCTGAGACTAAAATTTCAAAATTTCAACCTCTGCATTTCACAGATTGGAAAACTGAGACCCAAGGTAGAGAAGAGATTTTCCCCAAATCATGAGTCTAGTAGAACCAGGGTTTCTTCCTCTGACATCAAATGCAATGTTCTTGTCACTACAGCATGGTTCCTTAAGTAAGAGTTTGAATGAATAACATAGGACAGTATTGGTCTCGACCACATCTAAAAGATACCATTAAGTTCTGGGGGCCACATTGGAGAAAGCACTAGAAAAACTGATAAACTGAAGAGTGAACGCAACCCTGATGAAGGGACTAGAGCCCATCCATACCTCATGAAGGTTAGATGAAGAAAAAACAAATGGAGAGATAAGAGCCATCCTGTTAAAGAAGAATCTGATTTGTTTTTTGTGCCAAAGGGTAGAACTGAGAAGTAAGAGAGACAGATTTAGGCTTAAAACCTCCAAAACAAATTAGATCTATCCAAAAGTGAAAAGGAGCATCAAGAGAAGTGTGGTTTTCCTTTTACTAGAATCTTCTAGAAAAACCTAGTTGATCACTCATTGAGTATTTCATAGAGGGGATCATTATTCAAGTACAGATTGGACTGGAGATCCCTTCCAACTCAGATCCTGTGACTGCTTTTGAAAGATTTCATTGGGACTTTTTATGTCCTTCTCTGCTCCCCACCAGCATTTGTGGTTTTTGCTCTCCTCTTTCTCTCGTTTTCCCTTTTTTTATGTTGTAAATCTATTCCTTGGGGTTAGAGGGGTTATAACCCTGGCATCCTTGACCTTCAAAATCACCATTCTAAAATTCTGTAGTACTTAATGAGCAGTTATCATTGCCCTATACTAGGAGGTGTCTGGGAAATGCATTTTACTGACCATTCCTTGATTGCTACATGATCCAAATTTTAATAGAAACAATCTTGTTTCATCATGAGCAGCCAGGAGACAGCTGTACAAAGGATGAATTGACAAGAGGAAAAGACTATCAATGATAATTTTTCAGGAAAGAGTGAACTGTATGTCAGACTGGTCACATGAGGGTTTTTTCAAATAATTAAATATAGTCCTGTTTTTCTGTTATGTATTGTTTTCTTCTAGAATTAGAGCACATTAAATATTCCAGTTAATTGAGAGGCCTCCTTAGTTGAATTGGGTCTCATCTAATTCTGCATCCCTGAAGAATTTAACATGGATTCCCTTTAGAGAGGTGGTGATCACTAAAAGCATTTTGTAGCTTTGAAATTGGGTTCAGTTAATTTACTGTACACTGCACAAAGTTATTGTTAAAAGCATTTTTCATGCTTTACTAATATTTCTATTAGATGATTCTGGGGTCCAAAACCTGGCAGTGTGGTATCTATCCTTCTTGGCCTTTTGGCTTGGAGGTCTCTTCCAAATAGGAATGCTCACTGTAACCTATTAGGTCACTTTTATTGTTGTTAGAAAGTAAGGTGTCTCTGCTTTGTTGATGTATTAAAAGATATAGAACTTTCTTGGAGTAACAAGACTCCCTCATTTTATAAATAAGAAAAATGAGGCTACCCAAGATCACAGTGAGTCAAGATGAGAGCCCAGACTTCAACCATTCTCAGAAGGAACCTTAGATGTAACTCTAATCCAGATCCTTCACAAACATGGACAGAAAGATTTAAGAGGTGCTGTGTTCTGTCCAAGGGCTGCCAGCTAGTTAGAATTGTGGCCCACAATTAATTAGGACTGTGGCCTAGGTCTCCTTATTCCTATCCAGTCTTGTGTTCTTTCTATTATGCCGGGAATCCTCTCCTAAAGAGTCGTGTTTCATGGTAATTGTGGATAAATCACTTCTCTCTTGGCCCCAGTTTCCTTATACGCAAAATGAAGAAGCTGGAACAGATGATTTCTGAGTCACCCTTTTTACTTTAAATCTTATGATCCTGTGGAAAATCATTACTCCTGAGCACTGTTAAACATCCTCATTTTCTTGTGATTTGCAGTTATTGCCTCCTAAAATTAGAACATAAAAAAAAATCCAGTTAATCAAAGACTTTGGTTTCTTAGGTTGTACCTTATCTGTTTCTGTATTTTCCTCTCCCATTTCTTCTAAGAGACACAGTAAATAATCAGTAATGTGGGCTGCTTTATTTCAGTTCATTGAGGTTCACTGAGTGGGGTACAAAATTATGATTAATAGCAGAAATACACTTAGCCCCTCAATTCTTGGACATTTTTCCCTGTGTGATGCTACCTAAATTGGCTGAGTGCTTTTAAAGCCTCCAGTTGGACTTTGGCACTCAACTGGCCATGATGGCCTAAATTGTTACACTTTCTTTAGTTGTTCAAACCCGATTATTGAAGTAATAAATCCAAGAGAGATACAAGCAGGATCCATTTGGCTATTTGGGTAGGAGAGGTTTTAAAATTTTATTACCAGTGTTCAACTTAAAAGGATTGGGGACTGTGAGAATTTAGCCTCCCTCTCACATTACAGAAGAAGAAACTGAGGTCTAGAGAAAGGAAACAATTTGACCAATGTCACATACTATGTAGCCAAGTCAGGAGCTAAACCTAGGTCTTTTGAAACCAAATCTAGTAGACTTTTTTTTTCATCTGGTTGTCGGTGCCATTCAGAGATGGCAAAACACACACAGTGGGTCACCATGGTGCCCTTATAGGGGTAAAGGAAAGTAGGAGCCCGAAAAGATCTCACTTGGGTCTGCTTCTGAATTCTGTCTGACTTTTTGTGAAACATCAGTAGCTTTTAAGAAATGTATAGGACTTTATGATTAAAATAAAGGACACTAGATGGCAGGATTACTCTCTCAGTTGTAGCTCAGGCTCTACTATTATATTGGCTTATCCTATAATGCCAGGAATACATAGGACAGGATCATAGGATTGTAGGTTTACAGTTGAAATAATCATAGGAGCATAAATTTAAAGCAGAAAGAGGCCTCAGAAGTCATGAGTTCCAAGCTGCTCATTTTATAGATGAGAAACTGAAGCCCCAGCACTCTTTCCATTAAACCACATAGAATATCAGGTCTAGAAAGAACTCTTAAGCTCATCGGGTTCAAAAGTTTAATTCGAAAAAGATAAAGAAATTGAGTTTCACAAAAGTGGAACATGGAATTTTAGAACAAGAAGAAAGCTATCTCTATTCCATACACTTTGTAGATGATGGAATGGTTAATCATTAAGCACCTATTATGTGTTAAGCACTGTGTTAGAAGCTGGAGTTACAAAAACAAAACTGAAATCATTCCTCAAGGAGCTTACATTATACAGAAGAAGAAGGATAATGGGACTTGCCTATGGTCATAGTGAAAAAAAAAGAAAAAAAAACAGGAAGTAAAAGTCATATCTCCTGATTCCTGTTCTGTGATTTGCTAATCTGTAATTTGCCCTTCCATAAATAATAAAGCCCCAAATGAATTTGTAACAAGTTTTATAAGTAGATGGAATAGGTTCATATGGGAAAGGATGGTTGAAGTTGCTTCACATAGGTTCCTGGCTCGAAGTACCTTTGGACTATTATCTTTTTTCTGTTTTAGGTAAAGAAGAAATGTCTAGTTTGCATAGACTTCTAAATGAGCGCCCATGTATTTAGGTGGAAATGAGAGACAGGTTCATTGAATGTCCTCTAGAATGGTTCTTACGGTAGCAATTGACGATGCTGAAGCATCGCTCCCCAACCACAAGAAGTATGGGACATAATTATCTAATAATTGACCATCCTATAGCAGAAGGGAATAACTAACCTGACATGATCACTGTGAAACATCATTGATGTTCAAGTCAAGACTAAGGAGATTTGGAATTGGACTCTTTCAGTGCATTGCTATATGAGAAGCAAAATTCAAATTACAGTTAAACTCCCACCTAAATGGTTATGCCAAAAACATGAGGCTGGGAGAGAAAATGTTATAGAAGAGCAGTTGAGGGAGTGGCTCAGTTCATTTCATAAAAGCAGACAAATGGAGACCAAACTCTTGAATAGTCAAAGTTTAGATTGTGAAAGCTGACAATCAGTCTTCAGGGATATCTGAGACTATATGGAAATGAAGGTAATTGCTGCTGAACTGAGTAGAGTGGAGCCAAGATGGGACAGGAACCACTGTCTTGGGCTAGAGAGAGTGGAGTGTTAGGATCCACAATAGACTAAATGTAACATTACAGTGAGATTTGGTTATGTCTGAAGAACATCATTGCCAAATCAGATAGGGTACTGTCCTTGGAGTCATGAAGGCTTGGGTTCAAATCTTGCTTAAGACATGTACAAGCTGTGTGACTCTAGTAGGTAAATCACTTAAACTCTCCATGCCCCAGTTTCCTTATCTGTAAAATGAAAGGGTTGGACTCGTTGGTCCCTTTCAGCTCTAAACTGCTGATCCTATGCAATGTTGGTAGTGGGGAGTGTTATGTGACATGTGCCTGCATGCTGAATTTCTCCATTGGTGACTGTGATCAGTACTGCTATGCACTGTGATACCAAGGCTGTATTTTCTCCTTAGGACTTACGCTTTGATTTTGTCTCAAGGAAAGACCTCTTTTCCCAGGGAACCAACCACATATTTCCAGATTCAATGTTTTCTTTGCTGCTCTCTCTTTCTCTCTTTTCCAGAATGCAAATATGGCCCAATATGAAGCAGACCAGGATACCAGTTGGGGGATGCGAGGTACATGAAGCTAGAACTTCATTGGGTCTAACCTAGTGTTTGTTCTTATCTAGGGGAGCGGGGCTCAGTAACATTTTCACCAGCATCATTTTGAAAACCCAGCCATCACTTACTGATTAATTCAGAAGTTGATTTCCATGCCTAACTCTTGGCTCATCTCTCCTGCATCTTACCATAGAGAATCAATTGAATTTTCATCTTTTCCCTTTTTGAGATACCCTGCTATCTCCTGTTCTTGGATAATGCTGACTGTCCCGGCTTCTTACGGTGTAACCTAGGCAGAAAAAAAAGCGCAGTAATTACTACTGAACCATGTGACCCATACTAACCAAAATACTCATTCAGTACCATGCCTTTAGTTCCATGTTGATTCCAGATCTAATTCAAGTGAGATTCTTGGTTGCAGTGTCTGATCAGATGAACTTTCCTTGACCATCAGAACTCTAAGCAAGGCTGCAGACCATAATAATGGTAGTAGAGAGCTTTGAAGTTAAGTCTAAGAAACACTTTCTGAGTGCCTTACTATGTATAAAGCATTACATACATGATTTTAATATGATCACGTAACAGCAATGGGAAATAGCTTATGGCCTATAATTGTCTCCATTTACAGTTAGAGAATCTGAAATTCAGAGAAGTTAAGTGACTTGTCTAAGGGGGCACAGCTGAGAAGTACTGAAGACTTGAAATCCTAGTCCAGAGGTAGGGAACCCAAAGCCTTGAGGCCACATGTGGCCTTCTAGGTCCTTGACTGAGACCTTTGGACTAATTAAGGAGATTTGTTCTGTGATGTTTGGATTCCATCATAGGGTTGTACTTGAGGACCTAGAGGGTCTATATATGTCCTTGAGGCCTCAGCTTCCCTATCCCTGAGCTAGTCCTAAGACTAGAATTATTAGTACAGTACACCACCTTAAGCACCTACTGTGTGCAAAGAACTGCCCTATTTAGAGGAACTACAAAGATAAAGAAGATGTGCTCCCTGCCTCCATGGAGTTCACCATGTAGCTGGGAGGATATGGTACATATCCCAAAATTACCTGATGACTAAAAGAATAAAATAGAATAAGAACATGAGAGGTACCAAGTGCTTTGTGAGGTATGAGGAAGAAAGATCATTTCCAGCTTCATGGAGGACATTGACATTCAAACCATGCATGAAGGATACTGAAGACTTTAATAGGCATATTTGGTGGACAGGGTGGGAAGACATTCCAGCTTTAGGGAGAAATGGAAGCAAAGACTGAGGAAGGAAGTACTGGATTAAGACTAGAAGTAGCATTTCACGTGACTACAGGGGAAACTGAGACCCAGAGATATTAAACTTCTTAACCAAAGTCACTTGATGAGTCAGTCAGTAGCAGAGCCTGGACTAGAACCCAGGACTGCTGACTTTGAGTCAGTGATTCTTTTCACTCTCCCAATACTGTACTTTCTAGTACTTCTTTACTGTGCAAATGCTTTACACTAGTCAATATTGTCATTTTCACAACACTCCTCACAAGTTATGCCATAAAATATCCACTTTCTAGGTGGGTAAATTAAGGTAGGTAGGTAGATTTATCTACCTTTCTCAGACTACCAGGAGAAGACAGGGTTTGAGATGACAAATGCAAGCTCAGCAGTTGCTGGTCTCTCACTTGGTATTCAGACCCCTGGACCATACCTTGTGCCCCCTCAGAGTTCTTGCTAGCATCCTTGGGGCATCCCATAGCCTTATGGCACCAAGAATCAGAATTCCTTATCGCCAGCCATTTGTGCCCATTTCTAGTGCTGTTGGAGAAGCTAACCCACTCAATGCGAGGATCCCAGTGCATGCAGCCATCTTACTGCATGATGGAATTGTGTTCATGAAGACAGCACCTTTGAGAATTAATTGCGCTGGAAAGCATAAATATATATTTTCTAAAATTTCCCATGGTCTCCTCCTCTTTTTCTTACAGAATACAAGGTAAGAGGGAATCCGGAAGGAGTCTCATGCCTGGCCAGGTTTTTTTCTTGTTCTTACCCTGTGAAATGTCTATGTCAATTATGGATCCAAGTATGTATGACTCCCTCAGTTGTTCTTAAAAGTCACCCACTCTTTCCCTTCCCCACTTCCCCCAGCACAGCCACAGCCATCTGAGAGTGAATCTGTTGGACTCTTTCTTCTTTTTGTTTTTTTTTAACAACAGATCTATCCCTATGACATGCTTATCGTCACAAACCGAATTCGGGTGAAATTGCCCAAAGATGTGGACAGGACCAGACTCGAGGTAAGAATGATTTTCTCTTTTGCTTTGTTCTTCCCAGTGATGATTCTTGTATGTCCCCCTCTGTCATCACCTGAAAATTACCTAGGAAGAATTACCAGCAAATGCTGTCATTTTCAGCACATAGTATGAGACAGTGTCATGATGCAGAAGCCATTAAAGCTATATTAACAGAGGAGTAGCAACCAGAATGAGGGAGGTGACCATTCCAGTGAACGTTGCCCTGATCAAACTCCATCTGGAGTATTATGTTCAGCCCTGGGTGCCCCCTTTTAGGGCATTGGTACTCTGGGTGATTTTATGCCTATGGGATAGTACACTCTACATTTGGGAGAGTCCAGAGGACAACCAGGAAGGCTGAGGACACCTCAGAGAGAATGGGAGACCATGCCACTTAAATAGGATGTAAAGAATCTGGGGATGTTTAACTGGGAGAAGAAAAACCTTGAATGGGGGAAAGGAAAAAGGACCATGGTAGTTGTCTTCAAGTACTGGGAGGATTGTTATGTGGAAAAGAGGTCTTGCTTTGTCTGATCGTGGAGGGCATTGGAAATAGAAAGGGGAGGGAAGTGAAGTAGAACATTTAGGATCAGTTTGAAGTAAATTTTCCTGATAATTAGAACTATTAAAATATATTGGGTTCTCTTGGGGAATAGCATTTTGCCATTACTACAAGTCTTTTAGCAGAGACTAAAACTACTTGTCAGAAATATCATATGGTGATTTCCAGTATTCAGGAAAGGAGTGGACTAGAGGACCTTTGAGGTCCCTTCCAGCTCTGAAGTTCTGTGACTCAGTGGTTTCATTTTTTGCAAAGTTATACTTCCCAAAAATGATTTCTTGTAGACTTGATTCAAATTTCTTTGAAAGTAATTTTTCAGGGGAGTGAAGATTTTTAGGAAAAGTGGTTTCAATTTGTCTTAGAGCTTGGCTAGTGATAAATTTCTGCCCAAATATTAATTACCAAGAGACTGGACTAAGGTAGAAAGAGAGTACTGTATTCAAAGTAAAAAACAATGACAACAACAACAAATTCACAACCTGGTTGTCTGCTAACTCTATGACCATGAACATGTGTCTTTCCTCCTCCAGGGATCAGTTTACTCATGTGTCACATGAGGGGGTTTGGACTAGAAGGTCTCAGGTCTCTTCCAATTCTCGATCCCATGATAAAACTGACTGACATTAAAGGGTACATTCTCATAGCTGCAAATATTTCCCTGGTGCTCTATGGCTCACAAAGTATATTTCCTCACAAGAAGCCGGTGAATAAATAGAGTGAGATGGTCTCTGAGGTTCTTTTAAACCATGAGATACTGTGAAACTAAGGCCAAAAAAGGGGAAGGTTTGCTAACCCTTCCTCACGTAACTAGCAAGGGGAGCCTGACTTCCTACTTGGGTCCTCGAATCCAGTGGGCTTGCCATGGCAACATGCTTGAAATCTGAAACCATCATCTGGCTCCTAAACCGGGAGATTGTTCTGAGATTCAAATTGGATTTGTCTAACCTTTGCCCTAACCAGATATCAGTCTGCAGTTCTCCAGCCTAATCCCATCTGTGCCCCAGTCCCATCTTAATACCTTCTTTATAAACATGAGTAAATACGTAGAATAAATAGTTGACTCTGGATGTAATGCTTAATTGTCTCTGTCAGACTTTCAGCTATAATATTTTACTTAAAGAGTAGATTGATATTTAATTCTTAATAGATTTAATAGACTGGAGCTGTAATTATATTTTATTGTGCTCAGTGACCAAAAGGAGACAAGATGGCATCCTAGATAGTGAAGACAGAAACCCTGACCTACTCCTAGTCCATGTATGCACAATGTCTAGATAAACTGCAGCTCTTTGTAGAGTTCCAGGCTTTGCTTCTAAATGGTATTCATTCATTCATTCATTCATTTTACAAGGTTTCTAAATGTTCAGCATCATGCTAATCAGAGTTCTCTCCCCTGAGCAATCTGTCTATCCATCCACCAAAAAGTCAATCAACAAACATTATCAAGCACCTGTTTCATTACAGGCGCCATGCTTGACGCTAGGGAAGACAAAAAAGTAAGATAGTCTCTACCTTCAAGGGACTCATATTTTGCTGGGGGTTGGGGATAGATACATACAGAGTGACCAACAACTGTAGAAAATTAAGGAAGGTCTCTTGAAAAGAGGTAGTAGTTCAGCTGAGTTTTGACAGAACTTAGCGGTTCCAAGAGGTGGAAGTTTCCAAGAAATGGAAGAAGAGAGCATTCTGGAGGTGCACGACAGCCTGTGTAAAGATGTGGAGGTAGAAAATGGGGTGTTATTGACACAGAATAGCAGGAAGGCCAGTTTGTCTGGAAGACAGTACTAGGTAATTAGCTCAAAAAGATAGGGTGGTGCCAGATTGCCCAGGGCTCTAAATGCCAAATGAAGGAGATCATTGACAGCTGCGTAGTGTACTACCAGGTGTAGAGCCTACTAGATGGGAAACCAAATGCCTGCCATGATAGGATTATGGTGTATGTACATGGAGTCAGGAATCTGGATGGCTAGGGCCAATAGGGTAGAAATAAGAGATCTGTCAAAACCTGGGGCCAAGGGTTAAAACCTCTAGAGGAAAACCAATGTTCTTAGGAGAACTGAGACACTTGGCCACCATTACTCACTTAAGTATGTCCATTCCAGAAGAAACAGACAGCACCTCAAAAAGGCTTAAACCAAGTCCAGATCCAGGTGCAAAGTCACAGATTATTGAGACTGTAGGAAGAAGTTAGAATCAGAGAAGGCAAGGGTTAATGACCTAGACATTCTGTTTCCATTGCTTCTGGCTCTGCTTAGACAGGAACTTGACAAAACTTAGAAAAGTATTAAATACAAGAGTGAAGGCAAGCTGAAGGGTAAGATTATCGTGTTGGGATTCTGGGAGAATGGTGAAACTACAAAGGAAGGGGAGTTGGGAAGAGAAGCCAATAACAGTTGTAGGGAAGTAACAGTTATCACTATAGTCCCTCACATTTATATGCATTGTCGTTTTATAAAATAATTTCATATTCATGGTGCCATTAGATCGTAATAATAGCTCACATTTAAGATTTACAAAGTGCTTTCCTTACCACAGCCCTTTGATGTAGGTACTGTGATGGAAAAATTATTATTTTTATTTTTCAGAGGAGGAAACTGAGGCTCACAGACCTTAAAGAAAGACTAAGGTCCAGTTAGTGGCTAAGCCAGATTTCCTGAATTCCAGCCAAAGTGTTGATGGTCGATTTCTTTCATGAAAAATCTCTGTATTATGGTCTCTTGTGTAAGACAACCCCACTCTGCATGAGCCACTGAGAATGACCTCAACATCCACCTCCTGACCTCCCACCCCAAAACAATCCAGTATGAAGGGCATTATCATGATAGAACTATACATTTGCCTTGGTAAAGCAAGGTTGCTTTTGTGGGATGAGATAAACTCTTTCTGGAAGTGCCCAGAGGGGATGTCCTTGTGATTCTTTTTTTAATTAAAAGGAGCTTTTGTTATTCATACTATAAACTCGGGCATTTTAAATGGATTCAATTGCCTGGAAGAACAGACTTTCTGATGTTAGCACAAAAACACAACAAAAAACCAACACCCTCCAGCGCTCAGTCTTCTGGGGAATGAAGCTGTATAATCAGGAGAAGACCCAATTATTTTTTTTTCTTGTTCCCCTAAGCAATGAAGAGGTTTAAAAGAAAGCACAAAACCTAATACATTTGTTTCATTTTTTAAAATTCTCTTTAATATTTCAAGATATCTATAAGCCATACAGCAATTTTCGAGGGCTTAATGAATTACAACTATACCATAATATTCTAAATGTAAGCCATGTCTCAGTAACAATAAGAAGAAGAATGAAGAAGAATTATTCACGTGGTACTTTAGGTGGAGTCAGGAAGACTTGAATTTAAATCGAGCATTAGACACTAAGTGTGACCTTGGGCAAGTCACTTACCCTCTGTTTGCCTCCGTTTCCTCAACTGCAAAATGGAGGTGATAATAATAGTACCTACCTTGCAGGGTTGTTGTCAAGATCTGAGGAGATGTTGGCAAAGCACTTAGCACAGTGCCTGGCTGTGCCATTTTGCATGGAGAGTAGACTTGTATTTAATTCTTAGTAGACTGGAGCTGTTACTGTGCCCACAGTAGATGCTGTATAAATCTCAACTGTCATCATGACCATCATCATTATAATGTATCATTATATTATACATTACTTCATTTGAGTCTCAAGATAGCCCTAGGTGCCATTGCTAATCCCCTGTCTAGGGACCGATGAGAAAACTGAGGTTTACAGAGCTCATGTGAGTGGGCTAGTAAGTACGTGAGACAGGATCTGAAGAACACAGTGCCTGGTAGACAGCAGGGGCTTAATAAATGCTTATTCTTTTCCCTTCCTGTAGCAGATGGTACTTGAACCAAGCCTTCCAGGAAGCTGGGAATTCTGAGAGGCAGAGGCAAGATGGGAGAGTATCTCCAGCCTGGGGACAGTTTATACAAATGCACAAAAGTGTCCCTGATATTTCCAGTTTATTGCCAAATCTTGTCACTAGCGGATAGAGCACTAGGCCTAAAGTCAAAAAGACCTGGGTTCAAATTGAGCCTCACATATTTACTAGCTATGTGATCATGGGCTTAACCCCTGTTTGCCTCCGTTTCCCTCAATTATAGAATGAAGATAATACCAGCATCCACCTCCTAGGGATCAAATGCGCTGTAGGGCACTTAGCATAGTTCCTGGTACACAGTAAGTAAATCTTAGCTATCATTACTATTTCTTCCTTCACTCCATACGTTCATACAACCACAACCCTAGTTCAGCTCCTCATCACCTCATAGACTACTGCAGTAGCTTCCTAGTCGATCTCCGTGCTTCAAGCCTTTTACTACTCATCCCATCTTCCACTGGGTCACCAAAGTGATTTTCAGAAAATACAGATCTAACCATATTTCTTCCCTATAAACCCATTAAACTCCAGTGACTCTCTCTTACCTCCAGAATCCAATTTTAAATCCTTTGTTTGACTTTTAAAAGTTTTCACAACAAGTCTTCCTATCTTATCTTTTTTTTGAAGCAAACAGGATTAAGTGACTTGCCCACCATCACACTGCTAGTAAGTGTCTGACGCTGGATTTGAATTCAAGTCTTTTTGACTCCAAGGTCCATGATTTATCCACCATACAACCTAGCCCCCATCTTCCTATCTTTTACCTGGGATTTCAAGGAATCCAGGGAGGTCAGGGGTCATGATGGAAGAGGAGAGAGTTCCAGGGCTATATAATCTTGAGCAAAATCCTTCACCTCAATCTTGTCATCTGTGAAACGGGGGAGTGGAGCTAGATGACTTTGAAGGTCCCTTCCAACTCTAAATCTGTTATTATATGATCACAAACAAAACAGCAGACCTTTCTTAAAGCAGGCTCAAGAAACGAACTAGCCAGCTAATTAATACCAGTAGTTTTCTAAAACCTGTATTAATAATAAAAAATATAGTACTTTATTACTTCCTATGGTGCTATAGAAAGGTCAATAGAACTTCACAGTTTATCAAGCGTTTTCTTCCCAAAAATCCTCATGAGAATTATTATTATAATTCCCATTTTACAGAAAGAGAAAATAAGTCTCATGATCAGAGATGAAATGTCATAGATAGGGAACTTCAGGGAGGCCAGTTCACTGGAACATAAAGTACATGAAGGGCATAGTGTTCAATCAGGTAGGAAAGAGAGGACTAGAGCCAGGGTGAGAAAGGCCTTGAATGCAAAATGTTATAAAAAATTATTATATCCTAGAGGAAACAGAAAGAAACTGGAGCTTCTTTGTCGATAGCCCAGCCAGTCCCAGCCCAGAATGTGATCACATGGCTTGAAACATGGTCAGCATTAAGGCAAAAATCAGGACCAAGACTGTTTGATCAAGTCTAGAATCCTTCCCACTATGCCACTGCTGCCTCTCTTTATAATGATGGCAAAAATGCATAATTCTATAGCTCATTCCTTACAGTAACTAGGTGAGGTGGGTTGCAGAGGTATTATTTCCCTCATTTTTACATACATTCTGAAAAATGCTAGATAACCCCCTCCATCCCCTGATTCTACAGCCATGTCTATGAGGGAGTTGCAAAAGGAAGAATTGTCTTCCACATGATGGAATGGAGGGAAGATGGGAAAGAGAGGGGAGGAGAGGAGAGAAGAGGAGAGGAAAGGAGAGGAGAGGAGAGGAGAGGAGAGGAGAGGGGAGGGGAGGGAGGGGGAGAGAGAGAGAGAAGAGAAGAAGAAGAGAGAGAGAGAGGGAGAGAGAGAGAGAGAGGCAGAGGGAGATTGGCTTTAGAATGTGCCCATGAGAGGAGCATCAATCATTCCCTGAAAGAATACCTCCTTTGTGAGCACTCATCAGACTGGTTAGATTAGAAAGTGAGAAATTACAGATTGTCTCTAGCTCCTCCTCCCCCTGAGACCTGTCAGTGATATGGGAGGACCAAAGTCTAAATTACCTTTGGAAAACCTGGTCTGACTTCTTCCTGAAGAGTTGGATTTCTCCTGGTGAGCACTGTCAGCCACTTTCTACAGTCTACAGCCAGGGAGACTGCTTGCCCAGGAGGTAGGAAAGGGAATGAGCACTTATATAGTGCCTGCTATGTGCCAGATCCTATGCTGAATGATTTACATATGCCATTTAATCCTCACAATAACCCCAGAAGATGTAGGTACTGTTATTATTTCTATTTTACAGTTAAGGAAACTGAAGCAAACAGGTTAATTGAATTGCCCAGGGTCACACAGCTATTAAGTACCTGAGGTAAGATTTGAACTCAGGTCTTCCTGACACCTGGGGCAAGTAGGTGGCACAGTGGATAATGTGCCAGGCCCTAGAGTCAGAAGGACCTGAGTTCAAATATGACTTCAGACACTTCCTGGACAAGTCACTTAACCCTTTTGCCTCAGTTTCCCTAGCTGTAAAGTGAGCTGGTGAAGGAAATGGCTAAGAAAAGTGGAGACAGGCTCATGAAGAGCCAGACACGACTGAAATAACTGAATAGTTGCCTGATTTCAGACCCAGCGTGTTCTATACCCCACTTGACCAGCTGCTGCCTTTTAAGTGGAAAGTGACCTAGATTTTCACTCTGGAGTGTTGTTTCAAATAGGGAACCTGCCGCTCAGTGTGACCTTGAAAAATTCAACTGACATTTCTTGAGTACCTACTATGAGCACAGAGCTATGCTAGTGACAGGGGATAAAAGATTAAAAAATGAAATTTCCCAGAAGAAATGTATAGTCTCCTGTGGTAGAAGGAAGGGAGGGAGGGATAAAGCATATCCATCCTCAAGTAAGTCAGTGTGAGTCTATACAAAGTGATTTCAAGAGGTAAAGAGTTCTAAAAACTGGGAGGAGGGGAGGAGAAGGCACATAAAGAGATGTCCCCCCAGCTGTATTTTTTTTAATAATATTTTACTTTTCCCCAATTACATGTTAAAAACAATTTTTAACATTTTTTTTTAAGTTTTACGCTTTTAAGGAAACTAGGAACTCCTTCATGTGGAGGTGAGTCGGAGGATGCACTCCAGACTTAGGCAGACCCCCATTTCAGGCACAGCTGTACGACCAAGAAAGATGTGTCTAAGGAACAGCAAGGGGGACAGTTTGATTAGAAGAAAGGGAAAATAAACCACTGCCTTTCCCTAGGATCCATTATCCTGAGGCAATTGGATTAGATACCACAGTTTCTAAGATCGCTACCGCCTTTAAATACCAAGAATTCCGCTAAGGTGTGGAGGTGTCCAAGACGCAGCCCAGGTGTTGGGGAGGGGGTGAGTAAGAGGCAGAGAACTATGGGGAAAGGCCATGGTTACCCAGATGAGAGGAGTGAGTCAAGGCTGGGGACTTTCTTATCTGATCTGTCTTGGTTTTGAGCCAGAGCCCAGAGGAGTTGAGCAGGATTAGGTAACAGCTTCTTGGAGCACAAAGCCAGGATCTGGCTGTTAATTCACTTGAGCGACTTGAATGAAAGGAAAGTAGGAGCAGGCTTGGGTGCCCCCAACTATCAATCTTTAGGGAAGTTAAGTAGTGATTGTGCAAAGTATAAAATGTTGCCTCAGGTATCCAATTTTGATTCAGATTCGAAATAGATGTTTTGCTAGGCTTAATTCCTTTAATACACAAATCAGAGCTAGAAGGGTTTTAGTACCTAGAAAGGGGTGGGAAACCTACAGCTTCTACATGGCCCTCTAAATCCTCAAGTGCAGCGCTTAGACTTAATCCAAACTTCTCTGATCAAATCCCCTTCATAAAAGAATTTCTATAAAAGTTGGACTCAATCCAAAAGTGGCACCCAAGGACCACGTGGCCTTGAGCCCTCAGAATCTCCACCCCTGACCTAGTACCTAGAACGTAAATGTAAAAATTCTAAGAAATCATTTAGGTCAGGGTTGGTTTTATTTTTTTAATCTTCTCTGTGTTTTTTTGGACCATTTTGACGCTCTGGTGAAGCCTAGAGACTTCTTAGAATTACCTTTTTAAATGAATTTTTAAAACTACATAGGATTAAAAAAAAGAATAATTATATTGAAATACAATTATAAAAATATATTTTTAAACAAGTCCATGGACCCCAGCTTTAAGAACCCCTGACATAGATCAAACTACTCCTGAATTTTACAGAAGAGGAAAGGGAATGGGTCAGAGAAGGGAAGCCTTATGCCCAAATGAAGGATAAAGTTTTTTTTAAGAGAAAGTTATTCAAATGATTACTTTCTGTAAGGAACAATAGATGACAGAAACCTCTGTCATTTGCTCTCTCCCCATCCCCATCAACAGAGACTTGTAACCTTGTCCACCTTACCTCATTATTTGCATTGCTGGATGGGGAGTTTTTATTTGAGAAGTGTTTAGCTATTGGTAACAAGAATTTTGTTTTCCCACCAATCTGGTTTCCTACTTCTCAAATGTCTTATCTCTATATAACACTATCTATAAATCAGTGACACCATCAGTGCCCTGGGATTAAGAATCTGACATGTAATCTACTCTCCCCACACACACTTTCCCTGTCTCTCAAGGTTCCCCGAAAGGTTTTTTGAGTAGGATCCATCATCAGATTTTGATCCTTGAATTCTGACCTTACCCACAAATGCTTAGTCCATAAAGGGCTGTCTTCTGGGTTTAGCTTGCTCTCATATATTTGTTATAGCTTTGAGGCATGATGGCAGCAAGTAGAGGGGACCAGGAAGGTAACTGGGTCTAGAATGGTGTGAGGTATGGGAAACAGTTGAAAGAAGTTGGGATATTACCCAAGAAAAGAGAAGATTTAGGGAAAGGATCATGATTATGATTTTCTAATAGCCAAAGGGTCACCATAAGAAAATGAGACTATACTTGTTCTGCCCATCCCCAGAGGGCAGAAGTCAAAGAATTCGACAGATCGATTTTGACCCAATATAAGGAAAATTTCAGGACAATTAGAACTGTCCAAAAGGATGGACTACCTCATGTGGTAGCTAACTCACCTTCACTGAAATGTCTAAGTAAAGATGGAATGAACCCTTATTGGGACTATAATAGAGAAGATTCCTACATCAGGTGGTTAAACTAGATGTCCTTAGGTGGCACAGAGAATAGAGCAGTTGGTCAGGTGTCAGGAAGACCTGAATTCCAGTCTGGCCTTAGATATTTACTAGCTGGCTGACCCTGGGCAAGTCACTAAACCCCTGTCAGCTTCAGTTTTAACTGCAAAGTGGGGATAATAACAGCATCCACATCCCAGGGTTGTGAGGATCAAATAAAATGATATTTATAAAAGTGCATAGTACATTTCCTAGCAGGTAACAGATACTTGATGAATGGTTGTTTCCTTCCTTCCTTCTGTCCTTCCTTCTTTTCTTTGATGTTCCTTCCAACTCTAAGATCCTGTAATCCAGAGTGGGGCTCTGATACAAATGAAGGTATTAGACAAGTAAACAGCAAACTTGGGAGTTCTGGGAGATATCAAACTCAAATAGAAAGGGACAGTTTAGAAGGAACCCTGAAAGCCATGCTGGAAAAAATCATGTTAGAAAATCACATGTTAACTTTATCTACATTCTATTGCATTTTTATTTACTATGGTAAATGTTTCCCAGTTACAATTTACTTGGGTTGGGCAGCACTGGGGCAATGTTTGACCCTTTTGTGTACATCACTCTGAAACAACTGTTTTACTTTAAAAAAAAAAAAAAGGCATTCAGGATGAGAACTCCCTCTGTGAATATGGCATTAAGTGGGTACCATATTTTTCAAAGGATATTGACAAACTAGAGAGTATCCAGAGAAGGGCAGCCAGAGTGAAGGGCCTCATGTGAGGATTGGTTGAAGGAACTGAAGATGTTAATTTAGAGGAGAGAAGACTCACGGGAAACAAGATAGTTCTTTTTAAGTTTCTGAATGACTGTCAAGTGAAAGACGAATTAGATTTGTTCATCTTGGTCTTGAAGGGCAAAAATAGAAAATGTCAGTGGAAACTGCAGATAGGCAAATTAAGATTCCACATATGGAAAGTACTTCTTAATAATTAAGAGTGGTCAAAAAGTAGAACAGACTGCCTAAGGAGGGGGTGCTTCCCCCTCCTCAGAAGACTCCAGTTCAAGAACAGTGGGCCAATTGGACAAGGCTACAGAGGACATTCTTGTTCAAGTACCAGTTGGACTAGTTGCCAGTAATGCCAGTTCAGGGTTAGCTCTATTGTTTACCAAGTGCTTTCCTTGTAGCATCTTGTCAAACAGGAAGTGCAGAAATCATTTGCCTTATTTTACAGATAAGGAATCCAAGGCTTTCAAGAGGTGACTGGACTTGTTCAGACTCACACACTAACAGTCAGAATTGGGAGCTACTGTTGTTTTTGTTCAGGGGAGAGACAGAAAGAAAGAGAAGGATCTCCTCTTTTTGCAAAAATAAGTGGGATAATTATCTTTCTTTAAGATGTGTAAAACTCTCGCTACTGTCTGAAAACACCTAGTCACTTCTGCACATTTTTGGGGTTTTTTTTTAAGTTGCAAATCTTATGATTCTCTGACTTTCATGGACAAGGTTGTGAAGTTTCCAACATAGTGTTTTAGTTCCCCTTGGCAGGCAGTTTTCTTTGGGACAGATTCCAATAGGCCTTCAAAACAGAGTTTGTACCTGACTTGATTCCCCTACAACTTCCTAGGTTTAACATCCAGGACTCTTTATCAGGATCGGTTGCATCCATGTCCTGCCAGGAAATGACCTGGTCTGTGGGTATGTTTATAATGCTTATCTGCCAGTGTTCCTTTGATCCTGGGATCTAATGGGGAAAGAATATGGTATGACTCTGATCTACCGTACTCCCTCAGGGCATTTTCCAGCCCTCTTTATGCCTAAGACTTAATTGTGAGACCAAAGAAAAAAGAGGAGGAGAAAGAAAAGCAGGAGGAGGATGAGGAGGAGAAAGACGAAGAGGAGGAGGAGGACGAGGAGGAGGAGAAGAAGAAGAAGAAAAAGAAGAAGCTACTCTGACTTTAGAGGGGAGTAATGGAAGGAGATTTAAAAAGTGAGGTGTTGGCTCTTCCTCCCTGCTTTTTAAAAAGGAACTTGGTTCTCAATGGTTCTTACCCCTTTTCTCTCCTCTGTCTTCTGACACTGATCTCATCCAGTCTAATGGGTACAGCAAAATACACAGAATGTTGGACTTGGGGTCAAGAAGGCCTGGGTTCAAATCCTGTCTCAGACACTTACTATCTATGGGGCCTGGGCAGGACACTTTAAACTCTTACTTTCTCAGTTTCCTCAGTCTATAAAATGAGAATATCAACAGCACCTCTCTTCCTGGAAGGCTGTGAGGTACAAGGGCAACAAGGTGGTACAGTAGATAAAGCACCAGGCCTGAAGGAAGGAACTTCATAGGTCAAATCAGAACTAACTAGCTGTGTAGCAAGCCACTTAACTAGGTTTGCCTCAGTTTCCTCATCTGTAAAATGAGCTGAAGAAGGAAATGGCAAACCACTGCAGGATCTCTGCCAAGAAAACCCCAAATGGGGTCATGAAGAGTTGGGCACAACTAAACAATGATGAGGATGCAATGGGATAACATGTGGAAAGCACTTTGCAAATGTCATTATTACTCTTCTGGCTGCTGCTGCTGTCACTGTTATCTATCTCACAATCTCTCCGCTGAGTTCCAGTTCACTATTTCCAACTGATTTGGGGATATTTGTACCTGGGTATCCCCTCTACACACACATACACACACCAAGATTTCAAATTGGGCTCATCCAAGACTTCACCTCATTATTTCCTCCCAACAAATGTTCTGAATCTTAATTAAAAAGAGGAGGGCTGAAGTCACTTCCCTTCCAGTTCCCCAGGCTAGAACCTTCCTGGTCATCTTTGACTCTTTGCTGCCCCTCACCAGACTCCACTCCACCCAATCAGTGACTCTGTCTCCAAAATATCTTTACAAATAACTGGTCTGCTCACATTTTCACTGTCCTCAGCTCTTCTCTGCAGAGCATCAGCAATCACTTCCTAGCCTATCCAGCCACCTCTCCACCCCTTTCTTCTAGTTCTTCCCTTCTCCAGTCCATTCCACAGTATAAATCAGCACAATGTCTGGCATGCAGAAGGTGCCTAATAAATGTTTATTGACTTGCCTTTCCACAGCTGCCAGAGTAAGCGTTCTGATTCACGGACCTGAGCATGTGAATGAGACTGTTCTGTTCAGATACCTTCAATGACTTTATATCATGTAGAACAGCAGTACCAAGCTTAAATAGAAATGAGGACAACTGAACTGCAGGATGCCTGGGGGCTGCATATCATTTAAACCGTGATGCTATTGTCTTTGACATCTGTGATCTACAGGATAAAATGCATATTTCTTCAGCTCACATTTAAGGTCCTTCACAAACTGTATCCAGCCTACCTTTCAAGTTTATCTCACATTCTTTTTGTACACCCAGTTCCAATGAAACTTTACTATTAGCTATTCCTAGGATCCCACCCCACCCACACTGATTTTGGAGCATTCATACATCCTCTCTCCTAAGCTTTAAATTTTTTTCATTTCTCCTCTGTGCCTATCAAAATCCCTTTCTTCTATCAAGTCCCATCATTTCCATGAAGACTTTCCCAATTCCCCCCAACTCAAAATCATCTGTTTTGTGGTGACTCTTTGCGACTGTATCTGGGGTTTTCTTGGCAGAGATACTGGAGAGGTTTGTCATTTCCTTCTCCAGATTATATTACAGATGAGGAACTGAGGGTTAAATGACCTGCCAATCACATAGTTTGTAGAGGTTTGAGGCCAGATTTGAATTTGGGGAAAATGAGTCTTCCTGACTCCAGGCCCCAGTGCTCTGTCCACTGTACCATCTAATAGCCCCAAGTTAAATACAAAAACAGCTACACCCTTTACAAGGGTGAAGTTCTTTCTGATAGACTTATGTGTCTCCATAGTGTAGTACTCCCCCTGCCCCAGCTTCCTCAACTTGGAAGTCACAAGTCTGCATGTTGGGTTCTCAGTTAGATAACTCTATGGATTGCTTTGTTGGGGAATTCCTCAACCCAGAGGGCCTGATGTCCTCCTTGGTCCACTTAACTTGAGGCCAATAAATCAAGAAATGAGGCTAGAAGAGAAAAAGGTTAATAAGCTTCAGCAAATGGGCAGTTTCCAGGTGAAAACTACAAGGGAGATAAAGGGTTTTACACAGCCTTAGAGGGAAATTAGCTATGGCAAAAGGAGGTGAGGCTGCTCAGCCACTCTCCTTAGGGAGGAGATGAAAGAGGGACAGGATACTGAGAGATCTGGGGGAGACTATCTTAACTTTTAGAATATGTTAATTTTAGAATATGTTAATCAGGTTTGTTACAGAGGAGAGGTTTTCCTCCTAGTTAATCCCATTAGAACATCCTGGTGGGGTAGTAGGTCTCTTGTGAATCCTGTCAGAATACCCAGATGGGGCACAGTGGAGGCCTCCTTCCAGATAAAATCTGTGGGCTTATCCTGTTGTTGAATAAAATACAGATTGATGGTCTGTGTCTATTCACCTACCAGGTCACCCCATTTCTTTGACCTCAAAGGTCGCTCTCTTTTCTGAAGAGTAGTTTTCCCCATACTCACAGCACATAAGTTTTAACCATTTTCTCTATAGTACTTTTAGGTTATAGCTTATGAGTTCCCACCAATGAGTTTATCAAGCATGGAGAATCTATGGCCTTAAGGCCACATGTGGCCCTCTAGGTCCTCAAGTGTGGCCCTTTGAATCCAAAACTGTTTGGATTCAGTCAAAGGGCCACACTTGAGGACTGGATTCAGTCAGTCAAAGGACCACACTTGAGGACTTAGAGGGTCACATGTAGTCTTCAGGGTGGCAGGTTCCATACCTCTGTATCAGTTAGCCAATATACACAATTCATTACAAACAATGACACTATAATACCATACTAAGAAAAGTAACTCCAAAACACTTCCACCACCATCACCCACCCCATCCCCACCATGGTCCACATGGCTTCTTGTTTGCCCTATTACAGATAAGGAAACTGAGTCTCTGAGAATTTAAATAGTTTGCTATGGTCATAATTAATAAGTATCAGACAGGATTGCAATCCATGTCTCTCTTGATTGGAAGTCTGCCTTCAGTTGCATTGAATTACATTTAAATATGCAACTGTCCAGGTACAACTCAGGTCAAACTTTTCCTATTCCATTCTGGACCAATCTCATTGTCCATCTGTAGCACTTGTACTTATCTAAGATATATAGGTAGGTAATATGATTGATAGATGAATAGATGAATAGATAGGTAGAGATAGATAGATAGATAGATAGACAGATAGATAGATAGATAGACAGATAGACAAACAGACAGATGAACTCATTCTTGACTTTACAGTAATAAATTAGAGTCCAGGCAATGTGCATTCTTTATCCACTTTTTTTTGCTCCAGTGTGTGGGATAAGCCATAATGATGTCATAGCTTGGAGATACCTTAATTTAAGAGTTCTTAAACACCTTACCTCCTTTTTTTTTTTTTTTTTTGGTCATGTACCCTTTTGGCAGTCTAGTAAGCCTATGGACCCCTTCTCAGAATAATGTTCTCAAATGCATAAAATATAATTCTCAGGATTACAAAAGACACCAAATATATTGAAATAAAGATGTAATTTTTTTCTCATTCAGATTCATAAAATGCTCTAAAACCCATTCGTGGATCGTGGATCCAGTGTTAAGAATCTTTGCCTTAGATAGGGCAGCCATATGAGGCAGTTAGGTGGCACTGTGGATACAACGCTGACATGGAGTCAGGAAGACTTGAGCATGTACAAATTACTTAATTATTGTCTGCCTCAGTTACCTCATCTGTAAAACAGATGTAAAACACCACCTACTTCTCAAGGCTGTTAGGATAAATAAAATAATATTTATAAAGCTCTTTGGAAACCTTAAAGAACTATATAGATGTTACTCCCATTAGTGGATAGAATGTAGAGCCTGAAGTCAGGAAGACTCATTTTTGTAAGCTTCAACTCTGGCCTCAGACACTTACTAGCTGTGAGACCCCAGGCAAGTCACTTACCTCTGTTTGCCTCAGTTTCCTCATCTGTAAAATGAACTTTAGAAGGAAATGGCAAACCAGTCCAGTGTCTCTGCCAAGAAAACCCCAAATGGGGTCACAAAGAGTCTACTACTGAAAAACGACTAAAACACCAATATCTGACTTTATAACATAGTATGCTATATCCTTTACTCACAGTGTACTATACATGTACTTTACCGTATACTTTATAATAGTAGACTATACATATACTATACTATACAATAAATAGTATACTATACGTATGCCATACTATATACATAGCATAGTATACATACACATATACCATAGTATATACTTTATACATAGTAAATCCTATACATATATATATACTACACTCTATATACTTTATGCCTAGTATACTATATGCTAGTGTATTACAGTTTAGAACATAGTATACTATATCAGAGAAAGAAGGAACTTTAGAACACAGAATGTGATTACAGGGGTTGAAATTTAAACTCCTGGAGAAGAATGCCTTGTTTTGGTCTATTTGTATGCCCATATAGGACATAATAAGTAAAGAAATGTGTGTTGGTTGATTGATCGCCAATAGGATCATAAGATTTAGGGTGGAAAGGGCCTTAGAAGTTATTTAATTCAATTGCTTCATTTGACCAAAGAGGAAACAAGACCAGGGAGCCGAAGGGAGGTAACCTTCCTCACAGGTAGCTTCTTCATAGTAGAGCTAGACTTAGAAATCCAGGTGCCCCCACCTCCCTCTGTTTCCCCCACTTTTTCCTCTCCCTAGCCTTTCCACTCCCAGCGAAACAAAGGAAGATGTCAACACGCACCCCTTCCCAGCGCCACCTGGCTGTCTTCCTCTGTTCTCCTGTCTTTTCTGCAGAACTGGCATTAGAAGCATGCAGGAAGGCCTTAGGAGTGGGGACTTAGGCCTGGGAGTGGGTCACACTGAGCGATCTGCAGCCCTGCCTGCACTAGCGCAAATTCCTGGGGAAGCCAAAGGTCAGCCCAGGACGGGAAAGGTAGAGCTTGCTAACTTGCCTCTTCTGCCTTGATCCTACCTCCTTGCTGAGACAGGCTGGTTGGCTTCCCTAAGGATGGCATGAAACCATCCCCATGGGCTGCTTTGGGGTTTCAGAGGAATCTGCAGGAACCTTTCCTTCTTTTGTTTGTGGGCATTTACTTAGGTCACCTAGTGGAGGTTGACAAAGGGAGAATACCAGAGATTTTGATACTTCTTTCTTCCCTGCCACCCAGTAGACGTAAGTTCATAGCCTGCCTTAGATAGTTCCTAGTTCTGACCAGGCAAGTCACTTAACCTCTCTGAACCTCAGTCTCCTCATTTGTTGGAGGGTGTTGAACACAGTGACCTCTGTGGTCTCTTAATTGAAGTGTAAGGACTATTTGAAAAAGAACTTCAATAATGATGATAATAAATTTATATAGTACTTACTATGTGCTGAGTACCTTACAATTATTACCTCATTTGATCCTTACAACAACCCAAGGGAGTCTGCTGTCATCCAGTTGTTTTTAAGTCACGTCCTACTCTTCGTGACCCCCTTTAGGGTTTTCTTGGCAAAGATGCGGGAGTGGTTTGCCATTTCCTTCTCCAGATCATTTTACACATGAGGAAACTTAACCAGAGTTAAGTGACTTGCCCAGGGTCATGCTGCTAGTGTCTGAGGCCATTTTTGAACTCAGGCAGATGAGTCTTCCTGACTCCAAGCCTGGCACTCTATCCATTATGCCACCTAGCAGTCCTTATTATTATTGGTTACTTAGTTTACCTTATCACTAAAATAGCAGTGATATCTGACATTAATGTAGCCCTTTATAGTTACAAATACACTTCATTTACTTTACCTCATTTGATACTCAAAGTAAGTAGAGAGAGAGCAGGGAAGTTGGGAAGCCCTGGGTTCAACTCCCACCTATGGCATATGCTGAACCTGGTCAAGTCACTTACTCCCAGTGGCTCAGGCAAATCTTTACAACAATTTTCAGAGAAGTTGTTAATCTGCATTGGTAGCAGCAGTTCCTCACGGGAAGCTCTCTACACCAGGAAAATCATAGATCTAGAGAAACCCAGCTACCCAAATTAAATACTGTAACCCATTGAGTCCAACTAATGAGTAGAAGTATCAGACGAGTACCTGGAAACTAGAAACTAGAGCCCAGAGCACTGATAGGATTTGCCCAGGGTCCCACAGCTAATTATTGGCACAACCGGGTCTTCTAAGGGGAGAGGGACCCACACGGGCGCAAGATATACCATTGTTGGACCACTCAATTTAAGAGTCCAAAGGCTGGAATCCTGGCACTACTCTTTACTGGCTCTCTGACCTTGGGCAAGTAATTAAAACTTCAGAAAGTTTATTTTCCTCATCTATGAAAGGGTAGAGGTCAAAGGGTTGATCTCTAGGGCCCCTCACAAATCTGTAATCCCATCTTTTTAAATCCGGTGCCTACCATATTATATCAGTTGATCAACCCATTTGACAGGCATTTATCAAGACTAGGCTATGTGCCTAGCAATGTCCTAGTTCCTTGGGATAGAGAGAAGAAAAGGGGAAATAGCCCCTGCCTGCCCTCAAGGGGCTTACATTCCAACATAGATAACAATGGTTATTGAATCTATTGCTTATACTGACAAGCATAGCCATGAGAAAGCTGGTCTTGGAGCAGGGACTGAATGAATCCAAGTCCCACTTCTGACACCCGCTGACCATGTGATTCTGGACGAGACATTTAACCTATCAGGGCTCTAAGCAACTCTCAGTAACTCTAAGTTTCAGAGAAGATACCAGCCTTCATTGATAAATGGACATCTGAAAGTTTCCTATATCAGGTCCAGCCCTTATTGCTAACTTCTTAATTATAGTACATATAATAATTAGGGATCTAAGTGGCATAGAGAATAAACTGATAGACTTAGAATCAGGAAGCCTAGAGTTCAAATTCTGATGCAGGCATTTAATTGGGTGACCTAGGGCACATCACTTTTAACTTCTCTCAACCTCAGTTTCTTCATCTATAAAATGGGGATAATAATCACACCTACATCTCAGGGCTATTGGGAGGATGAGATGAGATAATGTGTGCAAAGTGTTTTGCAAATTTTTAAAGCACTATATTGATACTAGATATCATAGTTATTATTAATTCTATGTTATAATTGGGTCCTGCTCTTCTAGTTTCAAAACATTTTTGTGAAATATTTCATTCCTTCCTCACAACAGCCCTGTGGGGTTGGAAAGGACAGGTACCATGGTTTCCATTCTAGGGATAATGTCAATGGAAAGGGTCAGTGACTTGCTCAGGATCACATACTGCTATTAGACATATTAGGTCATTAAAAAGTCAATGGAAACAGGGATATGAAATGTTAGGAAAAAGTATGAAATACCAGTTACATCAGATGAGTAAGAGAGGGAGAGTTATCCTTGGATCATCCAAAGCAGGCATCAGAGAATCTGTGCCTGCGGGAGATGTGGGAGTAGAGAAACAGGGAAACAGATGTCAAGTACAGAATGAATCCATAGCATGATGTGACCACCAAGCTAACAAGCACACTCTTAGAATGTATTAAATACAGCCATAAACCTCAGATTTGGAAGGGATCTCAAAAATCATCCAGGTTAATGTATACCTCACCATGAACCTCCAGTAAGTTTAACAGCATGCCTAACAAGTGGTCACCCTTCTGCTCTATCACACCAGTACTTCACATTGAGCTTGACGTCTACTAAGACCTTCAGATCCTTCAGAAGCAATAATCTAGCCATGCCTCCCCAATCTTGCACTTTTGAGACACTTTTTACTCCAAATATTTTAAATTTCCACAACAATATTCCAAATATCTGTGATATAATCTATGTGGGTTTTCTTTCTAAAGATGCAGATTTCCCCACTATATCTGCTAATCCCATGTGACTCTCATCTTTGGCCTGCCATAGGTTTTCAACAAAGCATCCTCTCCATTCTGCTGGATGCCATCTTTTACTTCCTTTGACATTGTGTGGCTATGGTTTAAGCAGGCCGTCCAACAGTTAATCCTCCCTCTTTCTACGTCACCAGTACACATTTCTATGATGGTCTTCTCCATCACCTCTCCTCTGTGACTCCTAGCTTGTAAAGAGTCTGAATTCCCTCTTAGTAATTTCTGCCCACCATTCCAGCCTACTGAGGTATTTCTCGATCCTGTTTTGTAGGCACCTAGGGAGTATGCAATGGATAGAATGCTTGGCTTGGGGGATGAGGAAGTCCTGTGTTCAAATCTTGTCTTAGACACTAAATGTGTGATGACACTGGGGAAGGAAGAAAGGAAGAAAGGAAGGAAGGAAAAAGAAAGATAGATCACTTTGTAAAAACCTGTGTTGATAAAACCATGCTAGTCCCAGACAGAGTCTGAGCAGCATATGGGAGAGCAGAACATGGTGTCTGTCATTCTGGGCATACTTTTCTGTTAACACTCCCGTAGATCAAGTTAGATACGACCAGGAGAATGTGGCATAAAGGAGAAAAAAAATCAAATACAAAAAAACAAAGTCAAGTGCAAGTCATGTCATTATTTCTCTGATGGCATGGTCTTCTTTGGCAACGAAGGAAGAACACACACACATTGGATCTTGTTGGTAATATACATAAAGATGTCAGTTGGTCTTTATTTCTCTGCTTGTATTTTCTCTGTTGGTGTGTGTTTGTCCTTCATTACCGAAGAAGATCATGCCATCCGAGAAATAATGACATGACTTGCACTTGACTTTGTTTTGAGTGAGGGAGGGCTGTGCAGGTCACCAGCCTCACTTCTCCTCCAGAGCCATCTGAATCCAGTGACCAGATGTTCATCAGGATGACTGGAGATGACCCAGGATGAGGCAGTTGGGGTTAAGTGACTTGCCCAAGGTCACACAGGTCGTGAGTGTCAAGTGTCTGAGGTGAGCTTGAACTCAGGTCCTCCTGACTCCTGCACTGGTGCTCTATCCGCTACACCACCTAGCTGCCCCTTCTTCATCAGCTACATGAACAGTGGCTAGAGGGCCAGGCATGGAGTCCAGAAGACCTGAGTTCAAATCCAATTCCAGAAATTTACCAGCTGTGTGACCCTGGACAAGTTGCTTAACCCTGTTTTCCCTTAGTTTCCTCATCTATAAAATGGGCTGGAGAAGGAAATGACAAACCACTCCAGTATCTTTGCCAAGAAAAGACAATTACACACAACTGAAAATGCCTGAACACCAACAACACAAAGGTGTTATGGGGGCTAAATGAGATCATTGTAAAGCAGTTCCCTCAGTGCCTGCCACAAACATAGTAAGCCCTACATAAGTGTTAGCTCTTGTTAGTATCATCTTTGCTGAAAGGATCTATCCCTAGCCAGGTCACCACTACCATTTATAGATGGTAACAAAACTTTTCCCGGAACATAGCATCCATGAGAGTCTACCCCGGTTAGACCACACGTACAATGTGCATTTGGGGGAACATTTCAGAGAGATGTTGGTCAACTGAAGAGTATCCAGAAAGGAGATCAAGATGGTGGTAAAGGTCATGGAGGAACTGGGAAGGTTTATGATTGATGACTTAGGTATTAGGATTATATTATCAAAGCATAAAGTTCCAGGATAGAACTAGAAACAGTGAAGTTACAGATTTAGCCTTGATGTCGGAAAAGCTTCCTAATGATTAGAACTATCCTGAAGTGAAATGGGAGTTAGTTAGTTTGCAACCCCCTTCAAGCAAAATCTGGACAATCACTAGTCAAAACTAAACATTCAGGTACAGGCCAGACCAGAGCAGGGGTTCTTAATATTTTTTTTGTGTCTTGTACCCCTTTGGCAGTCTGGTGAAGCCTATAGACTTCTCAGAATAATGTTTTAAATGCATAAAATAAAATATAGAGGGTTACAAAAGAAACCAGTTATACTGAAATAAATTTTCCCCATCTAAGTTCATGCTCAGTTGGTTCAGTCCTGTCCAACTCATCTGTGTTGTGACTCTTTATGACTTATTTAGGTTTCTGTTTGTTTGTTTTTGGCAGAGATACTGGAGTGGTTTGCCATTTCCTTCTCTAGCATTTTTGCAGATAATAGAATGCTGGACCTGGAGTCAGGAAGACTCATCCTGAGTTCAAATCTGGCCTCAGACACTGACTAGCTATGTGACCCTGGACAAGTGACTTAACCCTGTTTGCATCAGTTTCCGCATCTGTAAAATAAGCTGGAGAAGGAAATGGCAAACCACTCCAATATCTTTACCAGGAAAACCCCATATAGAATCACAAAGAGTCAAACAGGACTGAAAATGACCAACCAAAGCACATTAACATTCAAAAATATTTTATATCTCTGTGAATAGGGCCAGAAGGGTGGGAAGTTATAATTATCCCTATTTTACAAATGAGGAAGCTGAGATTTAAAGAAGTTAAAGAAGTCACTTATAGTCACAAACTTGTCAGTGTGAGAGCCTAGAATAATCCTTGAACTTGTTTAAAGATTGAATGATCTAATGAACGTCAAAGTATTTCGGAAACATAGTCTTGGAAGGCTTGATTTTCATGTCTTCTTCTTTTCCTCTTCTTCCTCCTTCTCTTCTCTTTTTGAACAATATGTTGAGTGTGCTCATTTTGAAGACATCTGTGTTAGGTTCCAAGTGGAAGGCACCCTTTTAAAGCAGATAAATGGGGCCCCTATTAAATGAACATTGGAAATCTATCCCAGAGGCTTTAGTGGCTTTCAGATTGAACTACCAAAAAAAAAAAAAAACCCCACTCACACAAGAGGAGGCTTGTTAATTTATACAGAGCATGGCCATTCATTTCTGAGTGGGTCTTTTGTAGGAACTGTTTACAAATACCTGATATGAGTTTGCAATTAAATACCTTTCTCCCACCAAGCCCCAAGGCTGCTTAATAAAGATATAGCACATATCTTGGGAAAGGGGCAGAATGTCTCTTGGTTTGTCTCTGGGAGACATAACTGATTCTGAGAAGGGCAGATCATTAAATGGCCATAAAGGGCTGTAACTTATTGAAAGAAAGCTGTTCTGCATTCATTGTCTCTTACTGAGCATAGAAAATCCCCCTGAAGCTGGAGCGCCCCCAAAACTGGCAAGGCCACTGATATTGGAAATTTCATGTTAAAAATGTTGAGAAGGTAGCGTGGTACAGTGAAAGAGCCCTGGCTGAGGAGGCAGTGAATTTGGGTTCAAATCCCATTCCTGGTACTTATTAACGATGTGACAGGCAAATCATTCTACTTCTTTGGGTCTTGGTTTAAACAGTAAAATAAGGGAGCTGGATTAAATGGCCTCTAAAGTGCCTTGCAGTTTTAGAGGTCTGATCCTATATAATAGGCTCTCACATTTCATAGTACAATTGTTTAATTTATGAATCATTTTCATTGCAACAGCCTTAGGTGATAGGTAGTGAAAATTTTATTATTCTCATTTTATAGAAGAGGAAATGGGGTCCAAAGAGATTGAGTTGACTCAGATTAGTAACTAACCAGAGATTTGAACCCAAGACTTGATAGATTCCCCTTAAATTGATAGAAAGTCTTTGACCAATTATACTTAGAGACACTGAGTAGTGATGGTTTAGAATTCTCTGTTTCAGTCTCTGTCTCTCTCTCTGTGTCTCTCTGTCTCTGTCTGTCTCCTTCTGTTTCTGTCTCTGTCTCCCTCTGTGTGTGTCTCTTCCTCTCTCTGTGTGTCTCTTTCTCTGTCTTTCTGTGTGTGTCTCTTTTTTCTGTCTCTCTCTGTCTCTGTCTTTCTGTTTCTCTGTGTGTCTGTCTCTGTGTCTCTGTCTCTGTCTGTTTCTCTCTCTTTCTCTGTCACACACACACCCCTCTCATTTATCCTTTCTATCTCCAAAGTCCAACATGTGTAACCCTTTAGTGCACTCTGAATGGAGGTAACCATGAAACACGAAAACTCAAAAGCCTCTAAAATGAAATTTAGTAATTATTCATAAATCTGACACAAATATAGTAATTTTTTAGCTTAAACAGCACCTTTATCTCATCTAATTCTCAAAATGGCACGGTGCAGTAAGCACTTACAACTCTTTATTCAGTCACATTTTACAGGTGAAGAGCCCGAGGCTGTAAGAAATAAAGCAATTTGCCTGAGGTCACAAAGACAGTTGTTGATCTGGAACTCAAACACACATTTGCTGTTTCTAGCATTCTTTCTATTACGTTTCTCCTTTGGGGGCCTCAGTTTTCTTATCTGCAAAAGGGGGGTGGGTGGTTAAGTAAATAAGGAGTTTAGTTTTTGAACCCATTTTTAAAATTTAGGAAGCAAATTTTTTTTTTTCAGTTTTCAACGGAAAAAAAATGTAGAGTGAATAAGGATACCTGAGTTGGAGAGGACCTCACATGCTGAGATTTGGAGTTAATCAATAAACAGTAGAGAGCCTCTGTTGAGACTTTTTGAGAACAGGAGGGGCATAGTCACAGTGGCTGAACTTTGTGGAATGGATTAGTGCAGGGTTCTTGCCTTTAGGAGTTGGTTTTGGTGGACTCTAAACATTAGACTCCACCCCACTTACAATGAGTGTGACCTTGCACAAGTCAGATCTCCACGTTCCTGATAGCTCTAAAACATTATGAATCCTCTGCTCTGGATATCATTTTATCATCTGTTAAATGAAGATAGCACTGGAAGGGACCTTAGAAAATAGAATATAAGAGAGAGAGAGATAATCTCCATTAGCATTTCTCAGACTTTTCAGTAGAACTCTAGTTCTTGAAATGGCTCAAGTGTAGAACAAAGGGAAAACAAGTTGTTTATAATATTGACTGATTCATAGAATTTGAGCTGGAAACATTATCTAGTCTAACCCCCTCATTTTACAGATGATGAAATGGATGTCCAGTACAGTTGAGGGATTTGCTATTTGAGTTCAGGTCCTCTGAATCTAAATCCAGTCAACTTCCCCCTATAACATGCTCTCTCTGTAGTGCTGGATTTTGAACGAAATTAATCTGAATCAATGATTTGCTTGTTTTGTATATTTTTTTAATGTAAATACGACCACTGAAAACTTTGAAACATGGTAGACAGGTATTAGACAGTCTAGAAAAATCAATTTTACCACAAAGGTGGTTCAAAATTAAATATTCCATCATTGAAAAATTATAAACATCTCTCATCTATTCTACCACTGACCCATTTTCCAGATAAAGGAACCATCCATAAAGGTGAAATCATTTGTTCAAGTTCACACAGCAAGTTAATAGCGGAGTTGAGGGTAGAAAAGAAATGAGAAAGCATTTTGAGAAATCCATATCAGTGTATAGATGTCAGGTGTTTGGAACACTCCTGCAACAAGCCCACCTTGTGCAAAGGCCACATCTGTTGGCTCTCGATGTATGAATACTAAACTGAATGAATTAGAGAAAAATAGCACGTTTTGCCCAGTTGTGTTAACACTGTTTTGTATTTTCTTTTGAAGAGACACTTGTCCCCTGAAGAGTTCCAGGAAGTCTTTGGGATGACTGTAGAAGAATTTGATCGTCTGGCTCTTTGGAAAAGGAATGAATTAAAGAAGAAGGCATTGCTTTTCTAACCTCTCCTAGAGAAAAAAAATGTGCTTGTCCAGCAAAAAAAAAAAAAACAAAATAAGAAAAAACACAGCCTAAAGTAGTGTTCCAGAACTATTGTACACACTTGCTGCCACGTCATTCTCCTACTTCCTTGTGTCCATGTTGGGGGGGAAGGGGAGTGATCACAGGAGTTTAGCTCATAGGATTTTGGAACAGAGACCATTCAGGAATCTGGATCTGGCTGGGGGGATTAGCCACTGACTCTTCTCCCCAGCTGGTTGAAAGAAGGGAAAAAAGAATGAAAGAAAGAAAATAGCCTTAAGTCACCCATTCCTCTGTATAACTTAACATGAAGGGGATCTTTAAAGGGGAGGGGGAGGATGAGGAAAGGGTGAAACACAGCTGTGGTGAGAGAAATGATAGTTTACTTGTTGGCTTTTGAGAAAGTGTGTTAAAATGGCAGAAGTAATGAGGAAGCGTTGAATGCCACCTTAGAGAAGGGAAGACAGACAACCTTTAGCATTTTTAGTTAAGAATCTAGGTTGAAGAGAGGGTAGTGAAGGATTTCTTTTTAGGGGGAAAGATAAATTTTCTTCTGAAACTGACAGAAAGTCTTTGACCAGTTATATTTGGAGGCATTGAGCTATGATGGTTTGAAAGTGTCTCTCACTCACTCTCTCACACTCACACACACACACACACACACACACACACACACACTCCTCAATGGTATCTTTAATCATACAAGAGTTTTTATTTTATTAAAAAAAGTCTATTGACACATGACATGTTATAGCATACTAAACAATATAATTACCTATATAAAGAGCTTAATTTTAACGTCCCATTCAACAGAAATCCTGAAGCCTTATACCTACTGGGTTCCTAGCTGCGTAGTTTCTGTCATTGCAATGTTGCTAACCTATACCTATATAAATATATATAAATATACAAATATATTATATAATTTTTCTACACTTCCCCCAGGCGATGTAAATGGCATCACTCTATAAAAGAATGCTATTTGTACATACGTATTATAAAGGCACCACTCTTTCCTCTCCTTCTCTGGCTTCCTCCCATGAGCCTTATAAAGATAGCTTAGTTTTCTGACAACAAAAGCTTGGGACTGTAGGAGCTCAGCAAATAAGTACATAAATAGACGAGAAAGCCTAGCTCTCCCTATGGACAAATTGGGGAAAAAACAAAAAACAAAAAACAGGCTGAATAGCTGCATGTTCCTGAACAAACTGGATGCCTGCATAATCAGTGTACGGTGTGGAGAAGGGATGATGCTTTGCTTTTGGAAGGCAAAGCTATTGAAATGCTTCCTAGGTGTTGGACGCGAGCATTAGGTTCCTGATGCAACAAAGACTGTAAAATTGCTGATGCCATATGGGAAGAATTCTAGGGTGGTGAGAGGGTTGGAAATACAGCGAATCAATAGTTTGATGTAATTCTAAAAACACGTTATCCAAAGTATATTTTCCAGTTCTCTGTTGTGGTCTGCATTTTTCTTGTCCGGAATGTCTGTGTTCCTAGTCTACATTCACTCTATATCTTTGGGCAGTTTCTTAAAGTAACTGCTCACAATGTGCACTGCTTCAAACCAATTCAAGTTTGTCCAGGGATAGAGGCCTTATAGTGGTCAACTTTATGTCTTTGAACTAGCTGGTGAGAATGGAGTGGTCAGAAAGGATCTATTTTCTCTTCAGCTCAGAGCTCTGTCTGATCCTACCAATACCTGGGAAAATAAAGTCATTTTTGCTCAATAAAGTAAAAAGCGTTGTGATATAAATGTGTATAATTCCAAATGATATGGTTCTTCTTGACTTTTTGACTTCTTCATTGACTGTCCCCCCTGTTGAGGTGTCTGTGGAAAAGAACACGAGTCTGGCTTTCCTCTGGAGCAAAAAAACATCCTAGTCTAAACCAATTCAGTTTAACCAGCTCTATCCAATAAGCATGTATTCAGTGCCTATTAACTACAAGATCCTGAACTTACTTTCTAGTCAGAAAATCAAGTTAGCAAATGCCACCTTTCATACAGCCTGTAGATTACAGTCCCCCAGGTTTTGCCATCCCCATTTGGCATTTATGGTATCTGTTCGCCTGGAAGGTGATGATGAGAGATGATGAGAGAAGCCGAGAGGCACCATGGTGGGAATATAAATGGGATTGCAAATTGAGAGACCTGGGGAGTCACGGTAATACTTTTTGCTACCAATCAGCTGTGTGGTAGACCTGAGCAAGTTACCGCTTCCTTTTAGACCTCAATTTCTTCATCTGTAAAATGAGAGTCAGAAAAAATAATCCTTAAAAATCCTCAAGCTCCACCATTTTATGTCCTAAGGTCCCCTCCACCTCTAATATTCTATGTCCTAAGTTCCCTCCCAACTCTAGCATTTTTTATATTCCAAGTCCCATTCCAGCTTTGACAATCTATGTTCTAAGGTTTCTAACAATTTTAATAGGAGTTCCAGCTTTAGGTCTTTTTTCTATGTCCTAAGGCCATTCCAGCCATCATGGCCTAAATTCCAAGAGTTCTTTCAGGTCTCACGTTCTGTGATTCTGTTCTAAATAGGCAAGTTCTAGTGATCTTGTTTCAATTGAATTGAAAACAGTACAAAAGAGACATTTCAAGCAGGTGCCCATGTTCACATTCCTATGCTGATGAGAAAGTCTTAGTCAAATCTGCTGGGCTGCCACTTCTTAATAATCCTTGCAAATGTCCTGAAATGCCAGGAAGAATAAAATAAGCGTTGTACTTTCCTTTCCCCTGTTCCTATCCTGCTACCCATGTCAGGATGGCACTGGTTTTATGGAGACCACCTAGAGCTTATTCTTAGCCTATTTTGGTGTCATGGACCCCTCTTGGGGTCTTTGGACTCCAAATCAAGGGTTCTCTCCATTATGCCACATTCAGAGCTCTCCAGTGATGAGACTTGGACCTAAATGCATTTGCTCATCAATTGTTTATTAAACTCTTATAT
Source organism: Notamacropus eugenii (assembly GCF_028372415.1). NCBI lineage: Eukaryota > Metazoa > Chordata > Mammalia > Diprotodontia > Macropodidae > Notamacropus > Notamacropus eugenii. Next base: position 56,790,985 of record NC_092877.1, read on the forward strand.
GCAAGGTAGCATGGCATAGACTGGTCATGATGCCAGGTAGAACTGAGTTCAAGTCTAGAAGCTGACTTATATTGCCTTTGGGACCCTGGGCAAATTACTTAACTGTCCAATGTTCTAGACAACTCTTTTTCTCCAGTCCAATACTCTCCTCTTTTTTTACTGTTTCAAAATTGATATTTATTTTCAAAGATCTGTCTTTCACTCCTATTTCCCTTCTCTACCCCATCACTGAGAAAACAAGAAAAACAAAACATCTGTTAGAAATATACATAGGCAAAATAAATTCTCACATTAGTCATGATACACACAGATATCTCTATATACACCATATATATTTATGTCTCAATCTGTACTCTGAGTCCATCATCCCCCAGGAAAGAGGTAGGCAGTCTATTTTATCATGATTCCTCTGGCATTATGGTTGGTCATTTTGTATGTTGCTCAGAATTCCCAAGTTTTTCTAAGTTGTTTGCCTTCACAATATCATTTTTCCTATATAAACTGTTCTTCTGATTCCATTTACTTCACTCTGCATCAGTTCATAGAAGTCTTACCAGGTTTCTCTGGAATTGTCCCCTTCATCATTTCTTACAGCATAATAGTATTGGTGAGCCACCCTTTAAAGACTCTAAGTTCTATAGGGGATACCAATCAGCAACTCTCTAATGAAATTACTGTTCCAGTTCCCATCCCTAACCCTCTTTCCTTTTATTATGTGTCAAAATGGTGGGGTACAAAGACAAAAAGACCATCCCTGTCATCACTGAAATTACCTTCTTCTAAGGGGAAGCTGTGTGCACACAATTAAAACAATGCAATACATAAAAACATTTTGGGGAGAAGGAGGATTAGGAAAAGTGGGGAGAACTTGAGCTGTCTTGGAGGGAGCTAGAGATTACCAGAAGTGGAAATGAGGACAGCATGTTGTTTCTGGCCTAAAGGATAGTCTGTGAAGAGGCGAAGGCGTAGGGAGATGGCCCATTGTGCATGAATGCTAACACATTGGTTCACACACAATTGGTTCTCAGAGTATCAGGGCCCTCATCAGATTCTAACCAGAATTTCAACAGTTAATGCTAAGGCATGTTAATGAGCAGGAAATCCTGACATACAGGAATCAATTAATTTTTGATGAAGCACTTACTGCTGGGTGCTTTGCTGAAACACATCTCTGGCCTCAGTTTTCTCATTGGTAACATGAGGGATGTTACGTCTCTTCCAATTCTAGATCTATGATGTTTTGACCATAGAGTTAGTAACAGAGCTAGAAACAAAACACTATTCTCTACTTCTAGCCCAGTTCTTCTTTGTATTATCCACAAGTCAGGGCTACTCTTTGAAAAAGTGATGAAATCAACTTGGTCTTCAGAGCCACCAGCCACTCATATCTGACCTCATTTTTCCTTTCTGTAGTGCCTACCTGACCTTCCCAGGTACCTGGTGCCCTCCTGTACCCTCTGAAAAACCTCTGCCTTTAGCCAAGAAGCAAATCGGTGTCATTCCAAAGTTCTGTGATAAGTTTAAATCACTTACTTCCCTTCCCACGCACACCTTGGCAATTTGTAGTTAAAGCCTTAGTTCTCACTGTGCAATGAAAGACTGAATCTGTTATCTCAATCAGGGAGGCAAAGCAAGGAAGCTGTGGGGCCAGGAAGGAAGCAGTCGTTCCCAATAACTCTAATGAGGTCATTGGTCTTTCTCTTCCCCTGAAGCTACCTGAAATAGGAGATAAAGAGAGACAGAATGAGAACATCCAGCTGATTTCTTACCCTAGCCCATTTCCTATTCAGGTAGGGTTTGAAAGAGATGACTTCAGAGCTGCCTTCCTGTGCTGAGATTCAATGGCCCTCCTGCTGCTGCAGAGCTCTGTGTTCGGACGATGGGGAGAGCAAGAGAACCATATGATCTCTCTTGGTGGCAAAGCAGTGAATTTCTAGAGAGTTTGGGTATGTGGGAGACTTTTCCTGAGTGTTTGGTTCTGTATTCCTGACTGCGTATTTGTGGGATCTGCGTGGTCCATACTGTGCTTTGAGCTGTCTGGTGTCTTGGGTTAAAAAACACAAAAGGGTTATGATGATTGTCCTTATTCCCTTCGGAACCCTTGCCTGATCTATTAGGCAGGTGTGCACCAAAAGCCAAGGAACTCTGACAGACAGTAGAGGAATTTGAGGCACAAAGAGTGGCGAACAGGTTGGAGAGACTTTAGGGATTCAGCAGGTATCCTCAAGTACTTCCAAAATTCTGCCACTTGTCAAGTGACTGACTGTCTGCCTCGCCCTAGACAGGCAGGGGTCTGTCTCTACTTGCTCTGTTCTTTTGGGGTTGTTTATACATCCAGATCAAAATACCCTCACATGTCAGACTGTTTCAAAGACTCAAGGATACTAATTTATTGTGATATATAGCTCTGAACCCATCATCCCCTTCTTCAAAAAGCTCAATGATTCCTCATTACCCATTTAATAAAATAAAGACTTTTTTTACTTGCAATTGATGGCTTTCTATGATTTGGTCCCTAAATAATCTTTTCCCACATCATTCTCTTTATAATAATAACTAGCATTTGCATAATGCTACTTCAGTTTATTCTCACAACAATCTTAGGAAGTGCTATCATTATCCCCATATTGCATATCAGGAAACTGAGGCACAGAGAGGTTAAGTGACTTGTCCAGGATCTCACAACCGGTAAGTGCCTGAGAGTGGATTTCAACTTAGGTCTTCCTGACTCCAAGTCCAGTTCAGGACCTATTCATTTTTCCTTAAGATCTCTCTTTCTTTCTCCTCCTTTTCTCTCTTCCTCCTCTCCCTTCTCTCTTCCTATTCTCTCCTCCTCCTCCTCACCTCTCTTCTCTCCTCTTTTTCTTATGTCATCCTTTATATGTGAAAGGCAGCATGACATAATAGATCAGGTTGGACTTGGTTGGGAAGAAACAAAATTAACCCTCACCTCAAACTCTAATTAACTGTGTAATGCTGGGTAAGTCACTTAGTCTCTGTCAGCCCATGTTCTTATAGGTAAAATGAGGATGACAATAACAAATGTAGTCTTTACAAGCATCTAGGTGATGCAGCACATAGAACACTGGATATGGAATCAGGAAGAGCTAAGTTCAAATCCAGCCTCAGACATTTGCAAGTTGTGTGACTCTCTTCCCCCCACCCCAACCTCCGATGCTCCAGTTTCCTCATCTGTAAAATGGGGATAAAAACATCTTACAAGGTTTCTATGAGGATAAAATGAGATGACATTTGTAAAGCATTTAGCAAACCTTAAAGCTCTATGTGAATGGCTAACTGTTATTACTTACCTCTCAGGGATATTGGGAGAGTCAAATGGGAAAATCTTGAAATATTTTACAAACTTTGTCATCCTATGTAAATGGCAGGAATCACTTCTTATTATTTTTATTATCTGGAGTCTTCTTCCTCCTATAGCTACTGCCCAATTCCTATCAATCCTTCAAGACTGAGCTCAAAAATTAACCTTTATGAAAACTTCCCAAATCAGAAATGCTCCCACCTTCTTCAGAACTAGCTGATCTCTTTTCTTCTCATCTCTCTTATTGTATCTCTGTGTTTTACTTCCTAGAGTCACTAGATGTATGATCTAACCCTTCTTCCACCACCATTGGAATAATGGGTCACATTTCTATATCACTTTAAGGGTGACAAAGCTCTTTGCTCATGAGGCAAGTGTTACTCTCCCAATTTTACAGATGAGGAAACTGTGGCACAAAGAGGTTAAATAACTTGAACTTGTAGCTCAAAGACCAACACTCTCCATCATCAAACCATCTTCCCCCTACCCTATCATGTGTGTCAATGATATGTTTTCTTTAGTCAGATGCCCAACTCTTTGTTACCCCATTTGGGATTTCCTTGGCAAAATGGTTTGCATTTCCTTGTCCAGCTAATTTTAAATATGAAGAACTGAAGCCAACAGGGTTAAGTGACTTGCCCTGGGTCACACAGCTGGTAAGTGTCCAAGGCCAGATTTGAACTCATGAAGAGGAGTCTTCCTGATTCCAAGCCTAGTGGGTCTATCCATTATTCCACCTAGCTATCCCAATAAAAATCAATGCTGTCCTTCAATCTCATTTTTCCAATTGCTAGATGAAGGTTATTCTTGTAGAATACAGCCTTCCTAAGGACTGGCACTATTTTTCCTTTTAATGTTGTGGACCTTGCCTAGTACCTTGCATAGACTAGGCTTCCATGTTGCTGAATTGAATTGCATTTCTATCCCCTACAGTCTCTAGCAGAAGATGGTTGATATAATGGGTCTTTAATAATTATTTCTTAAATGTTATTCATTATTATTAATATCATTATTTAATAATGACTTAAAATTGATGCCTTCCAATTTACAAATCATTTTGCTGTACATTGTCTCATTTAATTTTCATACAGAATCTCTTAGATAGGTCACGCATTTGTTATTCCCATTTTGCCAAATGAGGAAATTGAGGTACAGGGACAAAAAGTGATTTTCTCAATGCCACATGGCTAATGAATGGAGAAGCTAAGAAATAAACTCACACAAACTACACTAGATTGCCTCACAATGAATGAATTCACGCAACAATCATTTACTGAGCACTTGACTGTGTACACAGAGTTGGACTACTGTGTCCTAAGAGAGTGAATGTGTCTCCTCAGACAGCTGGAGAAATGGGGCCATCTTGTAGGTTGTGCCAAATGCCAAGTCCTACTTCCTGACTGACAAAGTGTTGTGGGAAAGGAGCTAGCTGGGGCCTGGCCTGCATACAAGAAAACCTCCTTGTGTTAGTTACTCACTCCACTGTGAAATGCTTAGTACTGCTGAAATATTACCCATGTCAGATAAAATCAGATGATGGGCATATAATTAAGCGTTGAAATCTTTGAGACAAGAAAAGAAAAACTAAGTTCTACCCTTCTCCTGTGACCCTTAAAGGCTACTGCATATATTGCTAAGTAAGAATATTTTGTTTAATTTTTCACATCCTAATTACATTTTAATGGATGTCAAAATAAACATCTCTCTATCCTAGCTATCCCTGACAGGTCCCTGACTTAGCTGAGAAAGCAGTTTTGATTGCTTTTATACAATCGGGCAGCTCTCAAATGGAGGGAGCCCTTCATAATGGTTCAGATACTTCTATTATATAGTCTACCAAGCTTTGTGTATTTTGGAGTGGAAAAAAAAAAACAAAAAAAAACCCAAATGTATTTGTAATCAAAAGACCTTGGTTCCTTAGTATTTTGCTTATGGATCAGTGTGATCTTGGGCAATGATGTTATCTGTCAGGATGTCAGTTTCCCCAGTTTTAAATGAGGGGTACAGATTAACACTAGATGATTTCCAAGGTATCTTCCATCTTTGAATCTTGTAAACTTCATGAGGCCAGAAGCTCTGCAGTAGGAAGTCATCCAAGTCAGGATGTGAAGTAACCTAGATGTGAGAACCTAAAATCATTGTCTTTGGAATAATCTACTTTATTTTTGAGAAATGAAAACACTAAACAAACCACACACACACATTGATCACTTACAGTCTCACAGAAGAGCCCTGTGCTCATTGCTAAGGGGGATACAAAGATGAGTAAGTCAACTCTTTGCCTTCAGAAAGCTTTCATTTAGTAAAAGTGATAAAACACAGATAACTAGAGTCTAAGGACATGGACACTTATGGAGAAGGATTATAAGAGTCCTGGAGAAGCAAAAACAATTTCTGACTGGGTCATTACAGATGAATCCATGACATTAGACCCTGGGACCATCCAACCCAAAAGGTAGTCCTTATCCCAAGATAATGAGGGCTTACAGATGCTCTTAGTAGTGAGTAGGACAGTCATCTAATTCTGGTAATTAGAGGAGTCAGACAGATTGGAAGCTGGCCTGGATGGTTGTGATCCAGTGTGGTGAGGTGTTTGAATGTGTAGTGGATGGAGAGTTAAGTTTTAGTTGAGTGACCATGTGAAACCTGAGGGGAGAAAGTCAGTGAATGTATGTGCCATTGAGGTATTGATTCAGTGAGGCATGGAGGAGGCTGGGTATGACTTCTCTGGAAATTTGAGAATGCATTTCTAACCTGTGGGTGTGGCTCTCTGGAGAGTCCAGGTGGCTACCTGAAGCTAACCTCTATTTAATGTTTGTTAGTAACTGAGAAGTTAGGTAAGACACAGAAGCAGGTAGTCCCAACCTGTGCCTAGGTAGGGAGATTGAAAATAAATCGTAATACCCACCTAGTGATCTGGCATTTCGGGACTTGTCATGAAATCCTTACAAAAAATAGATATCTGATTGGCACATTTCAGAGCCATCAATGACCTCTGTATGGGGGAAAGGGAGTAAAGAAGGGAATATGTAAAGAATATAGGGAAGTATGGGGAATATAGGAAGATCCAAAGCCTAAGTGTAAAAGTATATTGGGGGTGGAGGACATGTCTGTATCACACGAAGGACATGGCATTGGAACTGCCTTTTGAAGGACTGATTGAACTTCAACTTTAGGCATATCACTAAATCGCTTTATCCCTCTCAGTCCAACTTACTCCTTTGTCAAATGAAATCTCTCAAGTTCTAAGTGGATTGACAGGAGGGAACAGGATTCTATGTGTGTAAAGACAAGAGGACTAGAGAGCACAGGACTTAATCAGGAAAGAGAAAATAGTCCACAGACACACAGAACAAAGTAGAAAAATTGATATTTAGATATTTTAATAAGTGAAATCTTTGCTTTGCCTCCATGTTTGAGAGGCCTTAGCTGCATACTTTTATAAGGAACTCTGTCCCAATGCCACTGAGCACCTTGTTTGTAACTCAGAGTCTTAGGAGTAGCCCTAGATCACTTCAAGTTTAAGTGATTTGCCCAGGGGTCTCACAGTCGGTATGTGTCAGAGGTAGGCTTGGAATGCAGGTCTTGCTGGTACAGCAGATTTTCTATCTGCTCTATGTTTGGTGCTTCTATCTTGTGGATATTTCATCAAGTGTGGTTTTCAGGCCTGAATACCTTAGGAGAAAAATACCTCATTTTTAAAAATTCACTTAGTGGATGTAGAGACATAGTATGGGGAGAAAGCACTAGGCTTGGAGTCCAATGACCTGGCTTCAAATCCTGACTCCATTGCATACTGACAGCCTGTATGAACCCAGCAAATCATTGAACCTCTCTGTATCTCAGTGGTTTAAAAATTAGGGGATCTGGTTCTTTGGGCTTGTCTTGGTCTGATAGTCTATCAAAAAAATGTTCATAAATCATTTTAGTGATAATCACAGTATGTATGACCTAACGAGTATTTGAAAGCTTTCATTTCAGCAACGATTTGGTCATATGTCTAACATGTCCCAAACTGTTTATTTATAAGGTAGATTTTGGTATGTGCATAGACTTGAACAGTAAATGACCATATGTCAGCCATTCTAATGAAGGGATTCCTTCTTGGGTAGAGGTTGGACTATGTACCCTTCTCTGTGATCTCTTCCAGCTCTAAGAGTCTGAAATTCTAATTATGTGTTTCTGTGAATGTCTCTTAGGAATATGGCAGGCTGAGGAGTCACATAGGGAGTTTTGGCTTCTACTGAACAAGGGATCATGAGTTTCTGTTTCTTGCTATAATAAACAAGTTCAGTTCATTTAAACAGAGAATTACCTTATTTTAACAGGTCTAGGCAACACAATTCAACATTTAAGAAAAAAGCTCTTAATATGCACAAGACCTTCAACTAGAGAATCAAAGAATGATACAACTTGGGTATGTCCCTGTTCCTATTACTTTTTAGCCCTCACTCACTCAAAAAAACCCCCAAAACCAAAGTCAAGTGCAAGTCATGTCTTTATTTCTCTGATGACATGGTGTTCTTCGGCAACGAAGGACGAACACACTCTAGCAGTCAGAAAATACCACTGAATGATAGCTAGAGTGTGCATAGAGCTTTAAGGTTTACAAAGAACTTTATAAACATTATCTCATTTTATTCTTAAAGCAACTCGTGGAAGTAGGTGCTGTAATGACCATTTTAGAGTTGAGAAAACTGAGGCAGACAGCAAGTAGTGGCTTGTCTGAAGTCATGCAGCTAGTCAGTGTCTGAGGTTAGATTTGAACTGAGTTCTTTCTAACTTCAGGTCTAGCACTGTATCCACTGAACCACCTAAGTTTTCCTTTCCTCTGATTGGATGGCTCTTCCCAGAGCCTCCATTTATTTATTTTAATTTAGGATTTTATTTTTCTCCAGTTACAGATAAAAAGAATTTTTAACGTTTGTTTTTAAAACTTTGACTTCCACAGTTCTCTCCCTTCCTCCCTCCCGTTTGCCTTTCATTGAGAAGGCAAGAAATTCAGTACAGGTTATACATGTGTAGTCATGCAAAGCATTTCCATAATAGTCATGTTGAAACATAGACCCAAAAGAAAAAAAAACTCAAGAAAAAGAAAGTGAAAAAATATGTTTCAATGTGTATTCAAACACCCTCAGTTCTTTCTCTCAGGATGAATAGCATTTTTCATCAAAAATCCTGCCCAGTTATCTTGGATCACTATATTCCCGAGAATAGCTAAGCCATTCACAGCTGACCATCTTATAATACTGCTGTTACTTGTACACAGAACCTTTCACTTTGTATCAGCTCATGGAAGTCTTTCCTTGTTTTTCTGACAGTATCCTGCTCATTGTAGCGTCCATCACAATCACACACCGCAATTTGTTCAGCCATTGTCCAGTTGATTGTATATCTCCTCAATTTCCAATTCTTTGCCCCCAGAAAAGAGCTGGTATAAATATTTTTTATTTATTTATATTTAACTTTATATTTTTATAAATATACATATTTATTTATATATTTATAAATATATATTTATATATTTAACTTTTGTATTTATTTATATTTAACTTTATAGAAGTTCTTTTCCTTTATTTAAATCTCTTTTGGGATACAGGACAAAGGATATGCATGGTTTTGTAGCCCGTTGGGCATACTTCCAAATGGCTCTCCAGAATGAATCATGAACCACCTAGTTTTATGACACCCAAACATCCTCTGGAATTATTTCTGCGCCAAAGCATTTTTGTTATGACTGAACCAGTCCCTACTTTTAGGAGTCATAGAATCACTGAGTGGTAGCTCTAGAGCCAGAAGGGACCTCTGAGGGTATCTAATCCTAACTCCTTATTTTAAAGATTAGGGGCTAAGAGAAGAAATGTCATTCTTTCTAAAGTCATCCAGGTAGTGAGTGTCAAAGGCAGGATGAGGAGCTGCTGATCTGTTCCTCACAGGTCTCCTCAGTGACTGGAAATTGAGTGAGGAACATAGGAATATGTGTTTACCTCCTTGCTCTCACTGCCTTGCAAATGCCCATGAGGGGGTAACTATATGATCATATACACCGAATTCCAAAATGGATGGTCCTGGTCCATTCATTTAGCCTGGAACTAAGAATTTCAGTGAGAAAAATAGGGTATTTTTTTCTAATTTCTATAGTTTCAATTATAAAGATCAATGAATGAATACAGGCTGTCTAGTTGGACTTGTTTTCAATGCCCAAAAAAGATACCCTTGACAACTGCATTGCCAAGGCATCAGGTTCCCTGATCGCTATATTTTACCTTTTGAGATTGTTTGTTTTGTTTTGCTTGGGAAGAAGGGAATGGACCTGTAATCCTATTAGTATAAAGAACTTCTGTTAAAGAACAAGGTAGACTGGCAACTTCCAACTTGTAGCGCTATCTGGGTTACTGAGAAGTTAAGAGACTCTGCTAGGGTCACACAGTTAGTGCTATCAGAAGAAGGACTTGAATTCAAATCTTTCTGCCTCTGAGATCAGCTCACTAGCTATTATTATGCCACATCATTTCCAGGATTTTAAAATGAAGCTCAACATAGTATTGGGCAAAGGCACCGGATTTGGGAATAAGAAACTGGAGCTCATTTCTTTTTCTTTCTCTCTTTTTACAAAATTCAATTCAATTTTATTTTAATTTCAAATTCTCTCATTCTTCCTCTACCCATTGAGAAAAAAACAAATCCCATTACAAATGTAACCTGGGCTCCTCTGGGCAGGCCCAGCTCTCCTAACATGAAGATGCCCTTAAGAGGCCTTGTGAGCATGCCCAGTTTGCCTAACATGGAGGCTGCTGCATCCCCTACCACATGGGTGGAGTGAACCTCTTTTGATGGGGTGTTTATGTCTTTAAATCTGGTAAAAAAGGGCTGGTAGTTCTCTTTTCTGTCATATTGTTTCTCTGAAGCTCTCTTTTCTGCCCCAAAAGAGAACATCCTAGTTTACCCACAGTGGCAACCCCATGAGTTGCACCAGCTTCTGCTGAGCCCTCTCTTTTACCCTGGCTCCAAGAATTAGAGCTCAGGGTGTTTCTGTTCTGTGTTGTTTATTTCCTTCAATTTCAAATAGTCCCCATGAGACCATGGAGTTAGATCCATGGCAACCATGAAGCCAGGATTGTAGGCATGGTGAGGCAGCCAGCCAGCCTGGAAGCCATCAGAAGTCAGAGTACCTAGGACTCAAACCTGAGGGGAATTTGAGATTTGGAACTGGGCTTGTCCTCTATGGGAACTGAAAATAGGCTATAAACCTCATAATCTTTTCCCTTTTCCCAGAGACTAAGGTGATTCAAGGAGAGAGGAGTATTATGCCTACCATGTGTTGGTAGGGAGTAAGACTGATTACTTGTGATTATACCTTTTGAAGTAAATATTTCTTTGTTAAAGCTAATGTGACCATCAGTGGTTAAATGAAGTTTCATTTAAGGGAAGCACCTCCTAAACTTGAAGGAACATCATCACTTACAGAGAGCTGAGAAACTCCTCAATCCCCTTAAGGTTACTGGAGAACCCTGGGAGAAGAGTAAAATATAACCCATGTGGCCTTCCAGGCAGCAGGACCAAGGTGGCCTGTGTTACATGGAAAAAGAAACTCATTTCTTTTTGTTGTTAATTCAAATTTATTTTATTTTCAATTCCAAATTCTCTCTCTTCTCCCTTTTTCCTTCTCCTATTGGAAAGGCAAGAAAAAAAGGAAGTCATTACAAATATGTATAGTCATGCAAAATAAATTTCCATACTTGCCGTAATCAGGAACAATAAAGAAAAATTAAGAGGAAAAAATATGCTTCAATCTGTCCTGTCCATTAATTCTCTCTCTGGAAGCGGATAGCAGTTTTCATCATGAGTCTTTAGAATTGTGGTAGGTTACACTGATCAGAGTTACTAAGTATCTCAGTTGATCTTTTTTTTTTTTTTTTTTGATATTTCCATTACTGTGTAAATTGTTCTTCTGGTTCTGCTTACTTCACTTTGCATTAGTTCATATGTCTTTCTAGGTTTTGGGGAACCATCCCCTTCATCATTTCTTACAGGACAGTAGTATTTTATCACTTTCATATGCTATAACTTATTCACTACTCCCTAATCATTGGGCATCCCTTCAGTTTCCAATTCTTTGCTAACATAAAAAAACCTGCTCTTTTTTACATGTGGACCCTTTTTCTCTTTCTTTGCTCTCTGTAGGATATAGACCTAGTTGCAATACTGCTAGGTCAAAAAGTATACCCAGTTTCATAGCATTTGGGGCATACTTTCAAATTGCTTCCCAGAATGGTTGGACCAGTTCACAACTCCACTAACAGTGCACTAATGTATCTATTGTCCCACATTCCCTCCAATATTTGTCATTTTTGTTATCTTAGGGGATCTGATGGGTGTGAGGCGTTATTGTTATTGTTGAATGATGTCTGACTCTTCATGAGCCCATTTGGGGTTTTCTTGGCAAAGATACTGGAGTGATTTGCCATTTCCTTCTCCACTTCATTTTACAGATGAAGAAACTGAGGCAAACAAGGTTAAATGACCTGCCCAGGGTCATCCAGCTAGCCAGTATCTGAGGCCCAATTTGAACTCAGGAAGATGAGTCTTCCTGACTCCAGACCTAGCACTCTATCTACTGCACCAGATAGATTTAGCTGCCCCTGAGATGTGGTACTTCAACATTTTAAAAATTTGCATTTCTCTATTAGTGATTTGGAGGATGTCATTTTCCATTTGTTTTTAATCTTAGTCCATCTGGTGGGCATGGGGTGGTATCAGAGAGTTGTTTTAAATTGTATTCCTCACATTATCTGGGACATTTTTTTTTTCATATGGCTACTGATAACTTAGATTTCTTCCTTCAAAAACTGTCTATTAATTGTTGAGTGGCTCTTAATTTGATTCAGTTCTCTATATGTTTCAGAAATAAGATCTTTCCCAGAGAAACTTGCTGCAAAGATTTTTCCTCCAGTTTCTTGCTTTTCTTTCCATTTTAGCTGCATTGGTTTTGTTTGTACAAAACATTTTAATTATGTAATCAAAATGATCTATTTTGCCTTCTGTAGTCTCTATCTCTCGCTTGTTCATGAATTGTTCCTAATATAGAGCTGACAAGTAATTTCTTTTATTTTTTAAATTTCCTTATTCACTAATTTGCTTATGGTATCACGGTTTATGTCTAAATCATGTAACATTTTGAACTTGCCCTGTGATATAAGATGTGAGGTGTTGTTCTATGCCTACTTTCTGCCATGTTACTTTTCCATTTCCCCAATGGTTTTTGTTAGAAGAGTGAGTTCTTGTCTCAACTGCTGGGATATTTTGGGTTATAAAACACAAGATCATTTGCTTCTGTGTATTAAGTACTTAATATTTTCCAACCTCTCTATTGCTTACCCAGTATGAAGTTGTTTGAACCATTGCAGCTTTATAATGTAATGTGAGATCTGACACTGGCAGGAGCCCCTCTTCTTCCCATTTTTCCCCATTGATTCCCTTGATATTCTCAATCTTTTGTTTCTCCGGATTAATTTTGTTATTATTTTATCTAGTGAAGTTGTAGTTCCAATTAAGTCACTTTACTACATAGTCAATAAGCAATAATTAAGCACCTACTATGTGCTAAGTATTGTGCTAAGTAATGGGGATACAAAAAAAAGTTAGAAGTCCATGCAAGAAACTTGAAGTCTAGTTGGAGAAACAACACCCAAACATCTACATACAAACTATATGCAGAATAAATAGGAAATAATAGAGGGACTGTGCTAGCAATAAAGGGGGATGGAGCTGGGCAATTCGCTTATTCTCTGAGTCTTATTTCCATATCAATAAAAGAAGGTTCACCCACATATTCTTGAAAGTCATTTCCAGCTGCAATATCTCATACTTTATACTCTGATGTCCCATAAATCTCTAATATTCTAATAAGCTATGTCCTTAAGTCCTCCAAAGCAATCTTAGTGGGATGGAGAGATTCTCATGGGTCAGGTAGAATAAAAAGGTGGAAAAAAAGCAAAGCTTACTGGGTCTAGAACAAAAACAAATAAAAATCCACAGGCAGGTGACAGTAATCTCACTAGTCAGAATGCCTTGAATTTGCTTGGCTCTTTGTCATATATAAAATGCTTATCACACATTCTCTCATTAGATCTTCCTCTGTGTGTGTGTGTGTGTGTGTGTGTGTGTGTGTATGGAAATCATGCCAGGTTTTCTATTTTTAACTCTTATATTAACCATGTTTCCTTCCAATTCTCTGTCGCTCATCTGTGGTATCACTTTCCTTTTAGCTATCTGGTGGATGGTCTCTCACATGACACAAAGGGCCCAGGTGCATTTGGGGGAGTTTTTTACTCATCTACCTTGTTCTCCTCTAACCCAGACAATTCCTTCAATGCCTGAGATGACTGATACATTTAATCCAGCTAATTTGATTATTTAAAGAGTCTGTCAATCCCTGGAATTTCCCCCTGGACAACAGGGTGGAAGTATTCAAATTACTCAGGGCTACTTTCCAAAACTTGTAGGAGAAAAAGGGGCCATAAAATCCTTTCTCTGACCTCCCTTCCATCATTCCTTCCTTACCTCCTGATCCCTTACTGGGGACAGAAAGCACCATCCATGCTTCCAAAAAACCACATCAAATGAGTAGACTGATTTCCTCATTTCTTACTTAGGCATGGGCTAAGACTATAAGAATAATATATAATATAATTAATATAATATAGGAATATATAAGAATTGAGGATCATTTATAAGAACCTGTTTCTCACAGCATTGACTAGCAGGGATGCTCTTGAGGAGAGGAGTGGAAAAGGGGCTGGGGAGAGATAAAGTTCACATGGAGTAATAGCAGGAAAATATCTTAAATTCTAAGTGATAAAGTGCTGGGACTTGGAGCCAAGAACGTGCGTCCTAATCGTGCCTCAATGCTTACTGACCATTGGTATGTCACTTAAACATTCAGTGGTTCACGTTCCTCATCTGTAAAAGGAGGATAATATTACCTACTCTTGTTATGAAAACTGAATGATATAAAATATGTAGAATGCTTTGCAAGTCTTAAAGTGTTAAATAAGTGTTCACTATTATTAAATATTATAACCATAAAATTGGCAAAGATGACAAAAGACAAAAAAAAGGACAGGTCGTAGGGGCTACTAAGAGACACACATGTTCACGTGGTAGAGCGGCTCCAGCTTCCAGAAAATAATTTGGAATTCTATAGGAAAAGATAAAAACTTCCTACATCCTCTGACCCAGTGACAGAACAACATGTGGTTATTTATTGTTATTTGGGTTTTTGGTTATTTACGTTGTTATATTATGGTTCCCAAAGCACTTTACCTGTATTCTCTCATTCAGTCCTTGCAACGACTCTGGAAGACGTGTGTTCATCCCAATTTACAGTGGGGGAAACTGAGTGAGGTGGAATGATTTGATTAGGTGAGATTGCTGGTGAACATCCAAGGCAACATCTGAGCTTGGGTCTTCTGACGCCAAGTTCAGCCCTTTCCTCTTCATGTCACTTACTAAACCCATACCCCATGGAGGTCAAAGACAGACGGAAAGACCCCATATGAACAAAAACATGTAGAAGTGCACTTCTGAGTACATGAACTGGAAATCAAGTGGGTATCCATCAATTGAGAAACAACTAAATAAATTATAGTATATGAACACAATGTAATATTTTACTCTAAGAAAGAGTGAATATAATGAAATTGGAGGGATTCGAGCAGTCTTGTATGCACCGATAGAGGAAAGTATTCAGAACCAGAAACACCCTGTGCCTGAGGATTACAAAATCAGTACCAGGGATTCAGGGATGAGTTTTAAGTTCAGAGGCCTGAGGCTGAAAGTGACTCCTTCCTCTGAGCAATGAAACGGTAGACAGTTGGTGTAGAGTGCTGTGTGAACCGTCAAGCATGTTCAGCGTGTTGATTTGTTTTGTCTTAAGTGTACTTTTTTTCTTTTAAGAAGGGAGGGTTATCCCCAACTGATAAATGGTCAAAGGATATGAACAAGCAATTTTCAGAGGAAGAAATTAAAGATATATATATAGTCATATGAAAAAATGCTCTAAATCACTATTGACTAGAGAGATGCAAATCAAAACAACTCTGAGGTACCACATCACACCTATAAGATTGGCAAACATGACAGAACAAGAAAATGATAAATGCTGGAGAGGATGTGGGAGAGTTAGAACACTAATTCATTGTTGGTGGAGCTGTGAGCGCATCCAACCATTCTGGAGAGCAATTTGGAACTATGCCCAAAGGGCTACAAAAATGTGCATACCCTTTGACCCAGCAATATCGCTACTAGGACTGTATTCCCAAGAGATCATAAAAATGGGAAAGGGTCCCACATGTACAAAAATATTTATAGCAGCACTCTATGTAGTTGCCAAAAACTGGAAGTCAAGGGGATGTCCATCAATTGGGGAATGGCTGAATAAATTATGGTATATGAATGTAATGGAGTACTATTGTGCCATAAGAAATGATGAACAAGAAGACTTCAGAGAGGCCTGGAAGGACTTATATGACCTGATGCTGAGTGAAAGGAGCAGAACCAGGAGAACTTTATGCACAGCAACAACCACAGTGTGTGAGAGTTTTTTCTGGTAGACTTAGATTTTTGTAATAACACAAGAACTTCTTACCAAAAAAAAAAAATCCCAATGGAGGATCTCAAGGCAAAATGCCTGCCACACTCAGAGAGAGAAATATGGAAGTCACTCACATATTGTAGCAGATCATGTTTGTGTAGTGTGTATTATGTATTGATTTGTTATATGATTTCTTCCATTTATCTTAGTCTGACTACATAGCATGACTATAGTGAAAATGTACTCAGTAGGAAAGTATATGTAGAATCTATACAGAACTGTATGCAGTCATGGGGAGGGAGGGGGGTAGCAGGGGGTAGGTGTGGGGGGGATAAAACCTTAATTTTATGGCAGTGATTGTTAAACATTAAAAAAAATAATAATTAAAAAAGAAAGAAAGAAAGAAGGAAGGAAGGAAGGAAGGAAGGAAGGAAGGAAGGAAGGAAGGAAGGAAGGAAGGAAGGAAAAAAGAAAGAAGGGAGGGTTATATGGGGAGGGAGGTAAGGTGGCCCTGGAAACTGACATGATTACCTAAAAAATTAATAATAATTTTTTTAAAGAATAAAGAACTTGGGACACAGAGAAGGGAAAACATGGTCTTGGTGACAGGCAATTTGTCTCACCCAAATAATCAGCTTCAGGTGGTGATGGTGGGCTAGCCAAGTTACCTCATTGCTGTGGTATAGTCGCTAGACTATACACATGTAGGACTGTAATTTCAGAAGCCGTGAACACAATGACAGGTCTGGAGTAAGGAACACCTGAGTTCAAATCTGACCACAGATGCTTACTAGGCATGACCCTGGGCAATGCAGTTAATCTCTACCTGTCTCAGTTTCCTCAATTGTAAAATGAGGGATAAAAATGCATTTCCCTCCCAGGGTTGGGATTCAAATGAGATTATATTTGTGAAGAGCTTAGCATCACACCTGGCACATATTAGGCACTTAATAAATTATCCTTCTTTCCTCCCTCCCTCCCTCCCTTCCTTCCTTCCTTCCTTCCTTCCTTCCTTCCTTCCTTCCTTCCTTCCTTCCTTCCTTCCTTCCTTCCTTCCTTTCTTTCTTCCTTCCTTCCTTCCTTTCTCCCTTCCTTCCTTCCCCCTAACATCCTGATAAGGTAGGCCTTCATGCTCTGGATCTCTGACTCCAATCAAAATAACTTCTTGTGTCTCATTTCCACAGGCACCTCTCTTTAGCCAAGGGTCAAGTTAGAAATCGAGAAATTATAAATTAATTCACAAAGATCATGATGACTTACAGTCATAGTTCTCCTCAGGGGAAATTGTATTTAACCAGGGATAATTACTTACAGAATCTTAGGATCTTAGCCTCAGAAGGCTAATCCAATCTTACCTTCTACCCCATGGACAGTGTCCAGGCTCTGATTGCAAGTTTTCTGTAATGAGAATCTCATTACTGACATGATAAACTTTATTCTATTTCTAAATAGCTCAGATAGCTCAGGAATTATTACTTATTACTAAACCAAAACTTGCCTCCATGTGACTTCCACCTTCCTGTTCCAGAAGAAAGGACATTCTTTCAGTAAAATTTCTAGATGATGGGATAGAATGACCGAGGAAAGATGTTTTGGGGACATGGTGTGGGCTTATTAAACAATTTTAAATTCCCACTGAAGAATACGGAACAAAGTCTATGAGAGCCTGAAAGACCATAATATAAATATTACAGCTGGAAGGAAAAGTAAAGTTGTCAAACTTCTCATTGTGCAACTGAGGAAACTAAGATGCCAAAAGTTCATGGCTTTTTAATGCTTTCTAACTTCAATTCTTCATAGACTGTGAAATACATGACTACTTCATAGCGTTACCACATCACCAGAAGCATAGTGATGTTAAAATGAAGGACCCCCTTGTTTCAGGGAGAATACCAAGGACATTATAGAACTTCCCAGCCTGACCTCCTCCTTCTTTTCAATTCTGGGCCCACATATTCTCCAACTGGAGGGTCTCTCCAAGACCTGTATATGCTGATGGGCCAGCTCTCTACCAGTTATCCATGCAACTGCATATTATAATCTGGATCACAGGTATTCTTTCTACTCGTTTTTTCTTGATTGATAGTTGGGCTGAACTCTATTGAGTAATTATGGCTCATTTTGGAGATTTTACGAAGTTTTGACACATGATGTAATCAGCCCAGATTCATCCACACATTCGAGCATTCAGAGGATGTCATAATCTACAGGGAATCCCTCTTTCCATTTGGACTCTTTGCTGGGCATCTTCCACAAGAGTTACAAAAAAACAATTAACAAATATACATCTCCCTGTTTTATGAATTGCTTGATATTAATTATTAGAAGGTTGCTGAACAAAATTATCACTATTTCATCTTTTGAAGAATCTTGTGTGATTTTTACCTATGAAGGCTTTTTTGGAAGGATTATCTTTAAGGCATTATTTTTCTCACTCAAATCGAATGCTACACTAACAATAAAAGTAGTGAAATCTTGCCTTCTTTGCATCTTTAATTCAATTATGTCACTGTGATGATATGGGCTGCTTATAAAATACAGTTTGAGAGCCACCCTCAAGGATGTATTTGATACATGGGTAGATCACCTTTGTAACCCAGGGTTACCCTGTAGTATTTGCACAAGTCTCTCCTCATTGGTGCAGAGAGAGATTGATGACTTGATGCTGTATGTCTGCCTGAGAGACATTTTTCTTCATTCCTGCTTTAAGAGAGAAGACCTGTGGTTCTCGGCTCCCTTTGGGACCAGTTCAAAGGAAGAGAAAAACCTTTGGAAGGCATTTGTGTAGAGGAAAGCAGTGTTGCATTGTCACAAATACTTCACAGAGAAAGAGACAGTGAGGACCAGCCTCTGAGTCAAGAAGACCTCAGTTCCATCCTGTCTCTAATAAAATACACACTATGTGACTTTGGGCAGATCACCTAACATCTCAGTGCCCCAGGCATCTAAGGCTATGAATTTCTGATCTGAGGTAGTAGGGGGAACTCTCTAACCTGACTTTGCGTAATTTAGTGAAACCACATGTCTGCCCTTCTCCTCTCAAAAAAATAAAAAAACAAAGATTTTGTAGAGATGGGAAAATAGAGATACACATTCTATAGTTACTGCCTTCTTTTGTTAATAGGATCTATTTTGCCCCAAATGTTTGGCATCCTCCTTATTTTCATCTTGAAAATCACTTACATCATCCAAATTTTGTCTCCCTCAGCATGGATCATTTCTGTATACGATTGGTCTCCTTGCCTTTTTTTTCCTTTAATGCCATTTCTAGTATACTTACTTGTATACTCTACAAAGATTATGACATTAGAGACCAACTATGGTGGCTCCATTGACACTGATGGAGAGAATCTGTGATAGAAATCCTCTATATTTAAATTTTCAACTCTAAATTTTCTCCCTCCCTGAACTAAGAAATCAAGGAAAACAAAATCTGGTACAAACATATATAATCAAACAAAACAAATACCTGGCATTAGCTATGTGCAAAAACAAAACAAAACAAAAAGACCTAAATCTTCACAATGAATTCATTGTGTCTCTCTCAGGAGCTGGGCAGCATGTTTATGAATCTTCTCGAAATGTGGTTGGTCTTTATGTGGTTCAGAGTTCCTAAGTCTTTCAAAGTTGCTGTTCTTTAGGATATTGTTAATGAAGGAACTGTCCTCTTGGTTTTGCTCATTTCATTCTGCATGAGCTCAAACAATCTTCTCAGGTTTCTTTAAAGTCATATGATAGAAACGTTAACCGATCATTTCCATTTTTCATCTGTTTGTTACCCGACATCCACCTTCATTGTCAAGTGCTTTCAACATGATTTTACTTAGTTGGGTCTTCCCTACGCTGTTTCTCACTGTTTTATCAGACAGTACTTCTCTTAATCCTCCACAATTCTTCTCTGTACGATTTTACAAACAAATTTATATTCTAAATTTGTCTTCTTAATGAAAATATTAGCAGTATAGGTACAAGGTTTCTGTGTACTCTATAAGCTTTTGGCTTTTCATTTTTTGCTCCCAAACCATGTTTTAAAAGATATTTCCACCATCTCTCTAGAAGTCCACCTTTTCATGGAAGCTGTTAAATATTAATATATTTTGGGATCTTGTTTTGTTTGGTTTCGTTTTTGTCCAGCCCTTTGTTTTCAGTGATGTAAGGAATACCTCATAAGGAAATTTCTTTTACCAATACAGATTGGCACCTTTTCTTCAATTTATAATCTTAGAGAGTTGCCTAGGGCATTGAAAGATGGCAACTTACTCAGAATCACAGAACTAGACTGTGTCAGAGATGGCACTTGAATTCAAGTCTTCTCAACTCCAAAGCTGGTCTCCGTACAGCACAGCAATACAATCTAGGGAAGGGGAAACAATGTTAGAGGCTTGTCCACTGGACTAAAGCTATAACCTGGATGCTTCTCACCAGTAACGTATGCAGTTACTTAAAAGAACTAGGGGAGGAAATGCTGCCATCACCTCTACGAGGAGATCAAGCACATGTTTGAGTCATCTTAACCTATAGGGAAATTCCTTTTCCTGCTAACACTAGCATGTTAGCCAATAGGTGCTCTCAAATGAGCCTAAAAATTTAGTTGAACAGGAAGAGCATCTCAGGGAGACACCTTTGATCTTGGCACATAAGGTCTCTTGGGTGAAGAGACTCTGGAACACTACCTAGTGAAAGGAGAAAAAAAGAGCTCCCCTCAGCACACTAGCCCCTAGAGTTTGAGTCTAAGGCTATGTCTGGGGCTGCTACCACCAATGGAAGGAGTAGGCAAGGTCTGGCAGGAAAGAGCTCCCCTAATGTGTGTGGCTGGTGGGGATAGGTGATGAAGAAGCATGTCATTTGGCAACTTACTATTTTGTCTAATTCTTCTACTCAATAGATACTAAGCTTAGTTGCTTGACTGTCCCAGGTAACCTGGAGAAAGCCCTAATAAACAGTTCTGCTAATATCCTATATTCTAAATCCTATGATCCCAAGCATACTATGATATTTCAGATGTGCACTTCTATATTAATAATTGTTCCCTAACTCACATATTAAAACTAATTTCACATCATTCTTAGAGGAAATGCTCCTTTCATCTACACCCTTTTGAGAAATAGCTGAACTCTAAAAATGTGGCCAGGGGAATTGGAAAAATAACCACAGCATACAAATTTTGTTTAATTGGATATTTTCTCTTTTTCTCCCACATCCTTGATATAACCTGAGTGTGATGTTAATATTTTTGGCTTGTGCCTCCCCATCTCCCATTGGAAACTTTGGCAGTATTATATAAAGAAAAGAAAATAACACTTGAATCTGACCTTGGCGATAAGGAGGAAGGAAATGCACATAGAGATTTAATTCAGGTTAAAGCTGAAACTACCAGGATTGGAAATATTATCTTAATGGAAGAATTTTATTGGCAGAAAGTTGAAAGCATCCAGCCAGTAACAATAAGATATTTATGAGCCATTCAGCATCTTAGAGAACATGACCAGAATTCCACTTGGCAGGAACTGTATTAATCTCAAGCACTGTCTCTAGAGTCAGAGGACTTAAGTTCAAATCTCACCTCTGTCGTTTATTATCAATAGGACCTTGGGCACCTCACTAAACTTCCTTGGGCCTCAATTTTCTCATTGGTAAAATGTAGGTGTTGAACTAAGGTCCCTTCCATGTGATCTTGTCCAGTGTAAAAATCTGGTTAATCAGGAGGCAAGTCCTAGTCCTCTCTCTATCATTTATGGTAGAATTATTTATAGTTGTTCTGGAGTCATTTTCTTTTTCTAGGTTTGTATCTTGAGTGTCACCATGATAGCTTTTAATAGTGGGATTAAAAAAATGCTCATTTTCCAGCCACCTTCCTGACTTTGGACTTTCCTGTTAGGGTCAGGATATATGCATTTTTGGAGGGAGTGGCCAGCGTAGTCCTAGTATTGCTTTGTTGGGGTATTGAGGGTGGTGTTATTCCAGTAGCTCAGGGATAGATCAGGTTGAGTGCTTACAAGCTCTCGGTGCTCGCACAGTGGTCTGATCTTGGGCAAAGTATGATTTCTACTTTTCTTGTCTGAGCTCTGGATCTGAGTTTGGCTCTGATCCATATGCCTGTGGGCCTGCCTCATTTAGAGTTCCAGTGGAAAGCTGATGGACTCAGTCACTATCAGCCATATGGAAAGCTCTGCCCTTCCAGTTCAGTCCTGGGGAATGGCTACCCAGGTGCTGCTTGCTTCTGAAATTGCTTCTCTCTTAGTACACAGCTTAGGTCCCATAACCACTCCTTCCCCTGGAATGCCACCCACCAGGTCTGTCCTGGATCAACAACCTGAAGTTAGGTAGTAAGTCACAGAGCTGCCAGTTTGCCAGTGCGTGGCATCCTAAACAACTTTAGGATCCTCTATGCTCAATACAGGACATTTCTTTTGCTCTGGCACATAACCTTTATTTCTGGCTAG
The DNA here is from genome assembly GCF_028372415.1 of Notamacropus eugenii. Taxonomy (NCBI): domain Eukaryota; kingdom Metazoa; phylum Chordata; class Mammalia; order Diprotodontia; family Macropodidae; genus Notamacropus; species Notamacropus eugenii. The sequence continues at coordinate 56,813,345 of NC_092877.1, forward strand.
ATCCCATTCCCCAAATCCACAGACCTCTCTATCTCTCCATGCCAATTTGGGATTCAGAAACTGAGTGACTTTTTTTTCTTGGATTTCTTGATGAGCATTTGGTTTGGGGCATTTTCTAAATCAGTTTGGAGGAGTTATGTGGGTATGAGGAGCTCGTTGCTTTTCAAGTTCCTCTGCCATTTCTTGCCTCCTTTCTTTTATGGCTCTATTCTGTCTCATTTGGTGACCTCATCATTTCCATAGTTCAACTAGAATTTGTTGTTTGTTGTTTGGTTGCTTCAGTCATGGCCACCTATTTGTGACCCCACTTGGAGTTTTCTTTGTGGATACTGGAGTGGTTTGCCATTTTCTTCTATAGTTTCTTTTACAGATGAGGAAACTGAGACAAACAGGATTAAGTGACTTGCCCAGGGGTCCTCTATCCACTGTACCATCTTGTTGCCCAGGATGTCTAGACAGATGATTTCTAGATCTATAACATATCCTGAACTATAGTCACACATCTCTGACTACCTCTTAGTCATTTAGAATCTGGATATTCTATCATCATGTAAAGCTCAAAATATTCAGAACAGAACTCATCTTTCTTCTTAATCCCTCTCTTCTTCCCAAACTTCCCTATTACTGTCTAGGCCATCTTCTTCCCATCCCCACCCCCTTGATATATCTAATCTTGTCTTTTGCATCTTTATGACATTTCTGGTACAAATCTTCTTTCCCTCATTCAAAGAGCTATGATCTTATTTTAGCCCATCACCGCTTCTCAACTGGACTATGCCACAGTAACCTAAGTGTTCTCCTTACCTCAAGTCTCTCTCTGCTCCAACCCATCCTCCACTGAGGTGATGTTTCTAAGTGTAGATCTGATTATATTACTCTTCTGCTTACTGAGCTCCGGTGGTTCCCAATTACCTTTAGGATGAAATATAAAGATTTCTCTTTATCATTAAAGTCTTCATAAAGTGGCCCTTTCTTATCACTCTAGGCTTCTTTTACCATGGACAGCACACACCATTTCTCACTTCTTAGGTTTTCTGGCTTCCTTCAAGAAATCCTTCAACATGTCCTCAAGAGAACTGTACTAGATCTTTCCTCATCACCCCAGCTACTACTGCCTTTCCCATTCAGATTATTTTTAATTCATTCCATATAGTCCTTCTATGAACCTCATTATCTGCATGCTGTCTCTCCACAAGAACAGGGATTGTTCTGGCTTTGTTTGTTTGTTTTTTACATTAAAAAATATTCTTAGCACTTAGCACGTTGTCTGACATATAGTAAGTACTTAATAAATACTTATTGACTGACATTATTGTGGGCTCTAAAAATTTAGCATTTACTGAATACTTAGCAAGACTTGAAAAGTTTATTATCTTTCATGGACTGATGAATGATGAATCTCCACTTTACAAAGATATGCCTCAAAGTATCCCAAAGAGCTCAGCCACCAATGGAAAGAGTTCTGGCTTGGGAGTCTGAGATTCTGGGTTTGGATCTTGCTTTGGCACTGTAGTCTGACATTGGACAAGTCATTGAACTTCTCTGGGCATCAGCTTCACCATCTGTAAAATGAGGGGATTAAGCTAGATGGCCTCTTTGGTCCTTCCTGGCTCTAGAATTAATTCTATGACCTGGGCAAGCATAACCTCTCACAGACGCATTAAGTATCGTAGGGAGGACCTGAACCCAGGCTTTCTACCCTCAGAGCCAATATTCTTTCCACTATGCCACACTATGGCAGGACTCTAACTTTATTCAGTCTTCTTAACTCCAAGTCAAGAGCTCTGTCAGCTAGGCCACAGAAAACGTTGGAGGGATGGCAAGTCATTTGGTTGTGTTTCATTTTGGTCTTAATTGAAATTATACTTACTCCAAAAATAGAAATATTATGCAATTAGAAGAGCAGAATTTAGAACTTGGAGGGGATAGTTGTGAGTTAGAGGGTCACACACATAGAGCTAGGAGTGATCTTAGTGGCCAACTAGTCCAACTACTAAATTCTACAGATAAAGAAACTGAGGTTCAGTAAATGATTGGCCCATGGTCACAGGTATTAACAGAGGTGGAATTTGAACCTAGGTCTTCTGATTCTATAAAATGGTACCACACTGCTCACTTAACTCCCTTATTTTAAAGACGGAGAAATGGAGGACTAGGGAGAGAAATGGGGGCAGCTAGGTGACATAGTAGATAGAGTGCCAGGCTTGGAGTCAGGAACACCTGAGTTCAAATGTGGCCTCAGAAACTTGCTAGCTGTATGACCATGGGGAAGTCATTTAACCCTGTTAGCCTCAGTTTCCTCATGTGGAAAATGAGCTGGAGAAGGAAATAGCAAACTGCCCTAGGATCTTTGCCAAGAAAACCCCAAATGGGGTCACGAAGAGTTGGATATGACTGAAAAACCACAGAATAACAAGAAGGAGAGAGGGAAAGAACTTATAACTGGTAGTAAGTGGCAGAGCAGTGTGAGATGGAAGCCAGTTTCTCTAACATCTGCTACTCTGTCACATGAAGACGAATGAAGGATGAACACAACAACCTGTGAGTAGACCCAGCTGCCTGAATGGGGACCCAGCTAGCTGGGTAACTCAGCTCCTCATCTCCTGTCTGTCTCCCCCTCCCCTTCTTTCTCCTATCCAAAGGAAGGTAAGTTAGGAAGTTGGTAAATTCCTTTCCTTTCCTTTCCTCCCTCTCCCCTTTCTTCTCTATTCCAAAGGATATTTTCCCTTCCCTTCCCTTCCCTTCCCTTCCCTTCCCTTCCCTTCCCTTCCCTTCCCTTCCCTTCCCTTTCTTTCCCTTTCCTTTCTTTCCCTTCCCTTTCTTTCCCTTCCCTTCCCTTCCCTTCCCTTCCCTTCCCAAAACCTTAAGCCTATTGAACTCTGAAGCTCATAGATTGTACCACAGAAGACCCCTGCCCAAGCCCCACGTAAGGGTTGTTTTCTGGACCCTCCTGGCTTAAGAGTGATTATCAATAGTAACTGTTGCTGTTTCTCTCCCATGTTATTTTTCTTTTCCTCGTTAATGAGACCATCCCCTGATGACTTCTTAAACAGGCCTATTCACTGAACGGGCATTACCTCACCTACCGAATAGACCTTGGTCTAAAGTGGCCAAGGTCTCCCATTACATTCTGGGTCATCTCCAGTCATCCTGGTGAATATCTGGTCACTAGATACAGATGGCTCTGGAGGAGAAGTGAGGCTGGTGACCTGCACAGCCCTCCCTCACTCAAAACACAGTCAAATGCAAGTCACATCATTATTTCTCTGATGGTATGGTCTTCTTTGGCAAGGAAGGACAAACACAACAACAACACAACAATACTCTGTTACAACTTTATCAGGGTGAGAGGATGGAGAACAAGTCAGCCTACTTTAGAGAAATTTCTTGAACTAGAAAATTTCACAGGCATATGATGATTGGCATGAATAGAGGGTCTGCCTAGCACAGAGAGAAGATGAAGATAACTCAATCCTCCAAGCCTCTGAACCTGACAAAGAAGGCATGAATGGGCATGAGTTCTAGCAAAAGAAGACTATGGTATTTAGTGTTGTATCCATACTACCCAGAGATGTCTATTCCCACTTTTCCAGTTCTTCTTTTCTTTTTTTCTTTGCTCAAGAAATTTATTGTAGAGATTCTCCATCTCCACCCAGAAAATAATATCAGCTACAGTGACTGCACTGACAGGTTGTCAGAAAATATGTTCATGTCAGATGATGTGAAATTTTGGGAGAGGGTGTCTGTTTGGGGTTGTTTCTATGCTTTCCTTTGTAATATCTTCCTTTCCTCTTTTGGTGGGGATGGAGGAAAGGGAGAGAGGACTGACAAAGTTAGGGTTAAGTATAGTGTGCCTACATCCAGTGTTTTCCTTTATTCTCATCTATTCAAATATAAACTCTGCCAATGACTCTGATTCTAAGAATGTCCCCATCATGTCATTTCTCCTTGTCCTCATCTTTAAAATGAAAGGCTTAGGCTAGCTGATGTCCATGGTCCTATCCAGCTCCAACACTTAATATTCATCATTCTAAGTTTCTTTCAAGCTCTGAATGTCTATACATCTTTCATCTCTTAAAAAAGGCATTTTTTTTAATTGTACCATATGCAAGAAACCCTATTAGTGAGTCATATCCTCTGGAATGATCTTTTAGTACCTTTATGGTGTCAAAAACCACTCTGAGTTTTTCATCTCTCTGAGCCTCAGTTTCCCCATGTGTTAAATGGTCATTGCCCAATCTAGCTGTCACAAAGGAAAAAAAAATGAAAGGAGATAAAATACTGAAAAATCTTGTGAAGCTGACAAGGCTATAAAAATGCAAATGTGAACTAAGGAAAAGATCTGATAAGGATACCTAAGAGGTCATGCGAGGATCTTGGACCCAAGAGGAGGTGATCTGCCCCTGTCTGCGGTTGCTTATAGCAGCATGGCAGAAATCAATAATCCATGACAGCTTTTTTCTTTGAATGTGAATATATCCTAATGTCTGACAGAGCATGAAAGGACTGAAGATATATAGGCATATTCAAGGGCACGTATTCAACATGTTTTGTGTTCACTGTCTCAGTGAGATCTGCCACAAGAGGGTCAATTTAGGGGAAAGAGTTTTCAAACTCAGTCTCAAGTTTGGTTGCATTTGTTCAACCCAAATCTTAAAGAAAATGTCAGTCATTATTGTTAATATCCATTGATTCAATGAATAATAATAGGTAGCACTGATAGGTTTGCAAAGTGCTTTTTCTATACATTATCTCATTTGGTCCCTACCACAACTGTGGGAGGGAGATGCTATGATTAATCCCTACTTTACAGACAGGAAGGCTCAAAGTGACTTTCCCAGGGTCACACAACTAGGAAGCACTTGAGGTAGGATACAGACTCAAGTTGTCCTGATGATGATTCCATAATATCCTTGTGTTATGGACAGAGACAACCTAGCACTTAAGGAAGACCTTGGTTGAAGTTATAATTCTGACTGGGTGACCCTGGACAAGTCACTGAACCTGTCAATGAGAGGAGGGCACCTCCCCCTACTTTCTGAGACTAAGATGCAGAGAGGCTACTGATCTGCATCACTGAAGGCAGTTTTCTTTTCTGTAGTTACCTAGAAGAATGAGAGTCCAAGTTCAGAAAACAATGTTAATCAGCAAACAAGCTGATAATCTATGGTGGGCCCAATACTGTGCTAAATTCTGAGGGGGGAGGGGAGGAGAAAGACCATACATAGTCCTTGCACCAAAGACCTGACAATCCAGAGCAGGGAAAAAAGACATAAACATGGGAAAAGACCAAAGAAGTCTGCTGATTTGTCTTCTTGTCTCAAGTCTCTCCCTACTCCATTCCATCTTTCCACTCAGCTGTGTCATATTCAGTCATTATTAAGTGCCTACTACTCTGCTAAGTGCTGAAAAATGATTTTCCTTAAGTATTAATCTGACCATTTCATCCCCTCCTCCTAACTCATTAAAATTTAGTGGCTCCCTGTTACCTCTAGAACCAAGATTTTTCTTTTCCTTAAGAAAGTTGGGAAGTGCCATATGTATATTATGAGCACTGGTGGTACACAGTGTTTAATATCACCGAGTCTACTGAGACCTTCCCCCCCAAAAAAAAAACCACTGAGCCCTCCAACTTTTTTTTTAAGATCTACAAGATAGAAGGGCATGAAAGAGATAAAAGAAATAGTTATCTTGTCTTCAAAGCTATGACTTTTATTTTTGGTTATTGTTTCTATGGTCTTTTAGTAAATATTTACCTTCTAGCATGTTTGAGGAACTGTGCCAGGTGCTATGAGGGCCACAGAGCCAAATAAGGTACCATTATCCGTCCTCCTTCCTTAAAATTAATATCAAGTTTTTTAAATCATAAGAATCATACTAATTCTATCTTAAGAGAAAGGAAATGAGTCATTGTTGATGTGCTCGTCATAGTCAAATCTGCAGTCTGCAATTGGACTAGTTATAGAGGGGTAGATAGGGCGAGGCCTGTGATTTCTTGGGAACAGGGAATTCCCAGGTATGGTAATATCCTCTAATAAGGTGGATTCACATTTAGAGTCTTAAGGTCTGCTTAAATTATACTTATTAAAGTAAATAGGAAGCAAAATTAAGGTTGGGGTAAAGTTACAGTTGAACAACTGTAACAGCTTCAACCTGAACTGTTCAAATGAAATACCAGGAATTGTTCAATTGTATCTGACTCTTCATGACCCCATTTGGGTTTTCTTGGCAAAGATACTGGAGTGGTTTGCCATTTCCTTCTCCAGTTTATTTTATATAAAACTGAGACAAAGAGGGCTAAATGACTTGCCCAGGGTCACACAGCTAGTGAGTGTCTGAAGTCAGGGCTGAACTCAGGTCCTCCTGACTCTAGGCCAAGTGCTGTATCAGGCCTTTGTTCTGGACTCCTCTCCATGGAATGTGTGGACTTCCACTGAGATAGCTAAAGATCACCGTTTCAATTGGGTATGTTGTGTCTGTGTGCTTGCTAGTCTTTAAATATCCCAAAGAGTTGAGTCATGTCTACCAGTTCTCTGGGCTGCCTCTTGAATTGGAAATGAGGCAGATAGACCTGGCAAGATGACAACCTCAGTTAAACAGATCCTTGTTGGATCTCCCACTTGTCCCTGATGCTCAGGCTTCCTTGAGGGATCTTTCTTTTCTTCTGACCCACTAAGTGTGAGCACTCCCAAGGTTCTTTGCTGAGTCCTCTTCTCTCTTCTCTCCACTCTTTCTCCTGGTAAACTCATCAGCTTGAAGAGTTTCAGTTATCAACAGTTTGCAAATGACACCCAAATCCAGCCCCAGTCTACCTATTGAACTCTGATGGCCTGCTAAAATCTCACCCTGAAAGTGCATAGTTAACTCAAACTCAACACACCTGAAGTGTCTGCCAATCAATTAACTAGCATTTATTAGGTGCCATAATTTCAGAATTAAAATAAAATGAAAACAAAGTTAAATTTAAAACAAAGTTTAAGCTGAACTAGGAAAGGCTTCCTGCAGAAGGTGTGGGGTGGGGGGGAGGGTTCAAGTTGAGACTTGAAGAAAGACAAGGAAGTGAGAAGGGAGAAATGAGAATTTCCAACATGAGGGATGGACAGTAAAAATGTTTATAGTCAGGAGTTTGAAGAACAGCCAGGAAACCAGCATTACTCTATTGTGGAATATATGTAGGGGAGTAAGGTGCAAAAAGATGGGAAAGACAAGAGGGGATCAGATTATAAAGAGTTTTGAAAGCCAAACAGAGGATTTATTATTTGATTCTGGAGGTAATAGGGAGCTATTGAAATTTATTGAATGGAGGAGAGGGAATGTGATAAAGTCAGGTGTGCGTTTTGGGAAGAACAGATGGATAGCTGAATGGAAAATAGATTAGAGTGGGGAAGGACTTGAAGAGAGACTGGCCAATGGAGAGATGGAGAGATGGAGACCACACACAGCTCCCCTGTAGGTAACTGCTTCTTCCCAGGAATGGCAGTTACTGTAGGCAGGGGTAGAACATGAAGAACTTTTGGACCCAGCTTCCAGGAAACAGAATCAATCTCTGATCAAGTATGAATTTTTGGATTCACTCTTCAAGAAGCTGGACCTTAAGTGGAAATGCTTTTCTCCCCAGGAGAGATGCTTAAAGAACTTAGGATTTAAAAAAAATAACATTTAATCATTTTTTTTTCCACTGGACAAAAATCCATTTTCCCTCCATCACCCTTTCCCATTGTGAAAGAAATAAAAACAAAACCCCTGTTACAAACATGTATAGTCAAGCAAAATGTTTCTCCATTGGCTGTGTCCAAAAAAAAAAAAAATGATTCCAGTCTTTACTCTGAGTCCAGGGGGCAAATAGCATGTTTCATTATGAGTTCTCTGGAATCATGGTTAGTCATTTGCATTCATTAGAATTCTGAATTCCTTCAAAGTTACTTGTCTTCACAATAATGTTGCTATAGTATAAATTGTTCTCTGGTTCTGTTCTCTTTACTTTGTATCAGTTCATGCAAGTCTTCTCAGGATTCCCTGAAACCATCCACTTCATCAGTTCTTATTATTCAATAGTATTCCATCACATTCAAATATCATAACTTGTTCAACAATTCCTCAATTGAAGAGTACTCCTTCAGTTTTTAATTCTTTGCCTCCACAAAAAAAGCTTCTGTAAATATTTTTCTACATTTTGAATTTTTCCTCTTCCTTTGATCTCTTTGGGGTATAGACCAGTAGTAGTAGTAGTAGTAGTAGTATATAGTATATAGCAGATAGACAACTATCACTGTACTAGTAGCTCAAAGAAGATGTACACTTTGATAACATTTTGGTATGAGAACTCAGTATTGTTAAGAAAAATAGGAGGAACGTTTTTTTTTTAGACTGGATAACCTCTGAGTTTCTTTCACACTCTGAGCTTCAGTGAAATCATGCACTATCCTGTATAAAGACTGATAAAGCTAAAGGGTTATCATTCCCAGGTATCTTTGCATATAACCAGAGGCAAGAAACCTACACCAAGGAAAGACCCAGGATTGTAGAATTTCTATAATCAAATGCAGAGGGGAAAAATTTGAGGAAGGTGTACTCTGTAGTTTATCTCTTCTTCCAGCACTTTGTCAAATTGTAGGCCACTGATTCAGGCAGGGCATTTTAAGGCTGATTATGCATCAGGTATATAAGAAAACATCCCTTCCCTTCTTTCTGAAAAGTTAAGAAAGTATCTTAAAGTTATCCTAGTCTGAAACTTCTGGACCAATCTGAAAGCGAAATCTTTTTTTTTTTTCTTTTTTGGTGAGGGATAGGGGGAGAAGCAATCAGGGTAAAATGACTTGCCCAGGGTCACATAACTAGTCACCTGCCTGATTCCTGAAAGAGAAATCTTATCTGTCTTTCTTTAATTGCTAACGTCCTGCTCCCATCCTTCTGACCCACCCAGAAAGGACTTCTCCCAGGAAGTAATTACTACTAGGACCTGGTCCAAGACTGACCAACCTCAATGCGGTAGCTTTCTTTGCCAGGCCTGGAAGGAGGGACCTTTTTTTGAAACTTTGATCAGCTTAGGGCAGGGGTGAGGAACTGAAGCCAACTCAGCGAAAGAGCTGCACTTGAGGACCTAGAGGGCAGCAGAGTCTTAGGGGGAGGAGGGAATGGGAATAACCCTTAAAGGTAATGGTTATAGAGGAACTGAATGGTTTTAGCAAAATGTTTCTCCAAGATTAATTGAATTGTTCTGGTTGATGAAACAAAATGTTAATTTTTTCGCTTATCCTGAGTGATATAACTGTGTTTTATTATATTGTGGAATTTTCTTTGTTCATTCTCATGTTCCTTCGAAAATGCCTTGTATTGAAGACAGGTCTGAGGACATGGGAGGCCTCTGATGGTTTGGATAGTTCTTCTTTGCAGAACAATTCATGGGTTAGAAGGCTAAATTAATAATTGTTTCTGAAAGATGTACATACAATAGCATATTCAGTTCTGATATTTCTCCCCCTCAACATAGAGAAAAGACTGAGTGCAAGAGAAATGTGATAGAGCAAGATTAAAAGATCACAGGATTTATTGTTCAAAAATACCTTAAAGGTCATCTATTCCAAATGCCATATTTCAGATGGGGAAACTGAGGGCTCTAAGAAGTGCAATGATTTGAGTGGTCATAGTAGAAATAGAACTCTGATTTGTACCCCAGCCTTTTGATTTCAAATGCAGTGTTCCAGCAGGAAGATGATATATGTGAGCTTTGGTCTTATAAAGAGAAACGATATGGTGGAGTGGAAAGAGCATTGGATTTGCACACAGAATCAATGGTATGCTGGAGGCAGCTTGAACCAGCCCAATTGTTAAATCTATCAATCAACAGTTATTAGGTGCTTGCTGCTGTAGAGATAAAAAAAAAAAGACAATTCCTGCTCTCAAGGAACTTAGAATCTAATGAGGAAGACAATATGGGAAAAAAACACAGAAAGCAAGATATACATATACATATATATACACACACATATACATACATACACACATACAGTGTGTGTGTATATGTGTGTGTGATAAATAGGAAATAATTAACAGAGGGAAGGCACTGGAATTAAGAAGGGTTAGGGAAGGCTTCCTGTAAAAGGTTAAGATTTTAGCTGAAACTTCAAGAAAGCCAAGGAGATCACTAGTCAGAGCAGAGAAAGGAGAGTGTTCCAGGCATGGGGGACATTCGCTGGCTATATGACCCTGGGCCAGACTTTTCACCTCTATCTGCTTCAGTTTCCATAGCTGTAAAATGGAGATAATAATACTGTGTACCTCCCTGAACTGTTGTGAGCATAAAATAAGATACTATTTGTAAAGCACTTTGTAAACTTACAGCTCTATGTAAATGCTCTATGAGCCTGTTAGTAAGTGCCTCCTATGTGCCTGAATAGTTAAACGCTATTAAATGCAGTGCTAGCTCACGTTGTTGTAGCTGTTATCCCACTTTTCTCATCAGTAAAATGCAGACATTGGCCTAGATGACCTTGAAGGTACCTTCCAGTTCTAAATCCTATAAAAGTGCAACAGAAATACAGTATGAGCTCTTTTCAAACCCAGAATGCCTTCACTGTAATGTCTGAGTGTAGACATCCTACTGGTCCAGGAGTTCCCAGACAAATGGTTTTCCATTACAGGAATGCTCTCTGAATCTCTAACCATACCTGTCTGCCCAGCTCATATGCCACTTTCTAAGATACCACTGGCTGCAAGTATTGTCACCCATCTGAACTAACCAAAATCATCCATTGAACTTTCCCATTCTGTCAAGCATAATAGTTAATCACTAACTTGTCACCTGCTGATTACTCTGAAGTCACCTGCATGGAAGGCATTCTTTCTTATTCAGGGTTATCAATGATGATCTTTAAATTGCTATACCTGATGCCTTTTTTCCCCATATTCATTCTTTTTCACCTCTCTGTAGCTTTTGACTTCCCCTTTCCTCTAATTACTGTCTTCTCCCTCAGGTTCAGTTACAAGATTATCTCCTGGTTGTCTTTTGGACAGCATCCTGAAAGTCTTCTTTGATGGATCTTGGACTTCTTTCCAAACTGAGAGAAGCCCCCAAGCCTCTGGCCTTGGTCTGCTTTTCTGTATATATACTTTTTTCTTCTGTAATCTTAGTTACTTCCCTAAGTTCATTATCATCTATATGCAGATGAATTAGCAAATATGCATATGTATGTATGTGTGTGTACATATATATATGTACATGTATATGTATGTATGTGTATAAACACATACATATATCCAGCCTTAATCTCTCTCCTGAGTTCCAATCCTACCCTACCAATTGCCTTGGGTCATGTCTATCTGAGTGTCTCATTAGCACTTCAAATGCAACACTTACAAAATGAAACATTCTCTCTCCTTCTCCTCCAAACATCCTTTCAGAACTTCCCTATTCCAACTGAGGACCCTGAAGTCATCTTCCCTGTTGGCTACTGCCCATATCACATCTATTGCTAAATCTCATCAATTCTAAGCATTTCTCTAATCTTTTTCCTTGTCCCCCCTCAAAGTACCACTACCCTAATTCAGACTCTCATTGCCTCTCATTTGGATTATTCCAGTAATTTCCTAAACTTCCCTTTTTCTGGGGGGGGGGGGGGGGAGGAGGCAATTGGGGTTAAGGGTCACACAACTAGAAAGCGTCTGAGGTCAAATTTGAACTCAGGTCCTCCTGACTTCAGGGTTAGTGAGCTATCCATTGTGCCAATTTTCTAGACTTCTTGTTTTTAGTCTCTCCCCTTTCCAATTCATCTTCTATATATCTGACAAAAAGCTTCATTAATCACATCAAGCTATGCCACCCTGCTGTTCAGGTATCTTCATTTTCCTCCTTTTTGGTTGGGGGTGGGGGAAGGAAGCTCTAGGGAGCCTGATGCTTAAAATGCTTCCAAACTTAACTCTAGAATGCCTCCCCAGATGTATTTCATTGTATTCCCCCTCTTTTCTAAACCGAGGAGCTTACTGTTCCTTTAGTTCCAAAGTGGATCTCCCATCTACCCTTGCACAGGATATTCCCCTTGCTTGGAAAGTACCTTTTCTTACCTCTTGACTCTTGGAATAGTTCACTTCCTTCAATTTTAAGTTAATTTCCTACTGGAAGTTTTCCATGACACCCTTTAGTTGTGCGCATTCTCTCCCTTCTCACATTATCTTGTACTTATTCATCTGTACAGAAACTGAATTCCACCAGCTTTCCAGCAGAATATAAACTCCTTAAGGGCAGATATTGGTTTTAATTTTGCTCTCTCTATCCTCCAGCATGACAGCTATGTGAACAGCCTTTGACTATGGATCACAATAAAATGTGGCAAGTCCTTAGACAGATGGAACTACCAGGATTATCTTACTTGTCTCTTGAGGAACCTCTATGTATGCAAAGAAGCAACAGTTAGAACTGAACATGGAACAACTGATTGGTTTAAGATTGGAAAAGAAATAGAAGGAGGCTGTATATTATGACTTTATTTATTTAACTTATATGCAGAGAATGTGATTTGAATCAACAATCTCAGATATGCAGATGACATCACTCTGATGGCAGAAAGTGAAGGAGAATTAAGAAGCCTTTGGATGAGAGTGAAAGAGGAGGGCATAAAAGCAGGCTTGACGCTAAACATAAAAAAAAGACAAACGAAAAAATTAAGATCTTGGCAACTGGTCCCATCACTTCCTGGCATACAGAGGGAGAAGACATAGAAGCAATGTCAGATTTTATATTCCTGGACTCAAAGATCACTGCAGATGGCAAGTGCAGTCATGAAATTAAGACTCTTGCTCCTTGGAAGGAAAGCTATGGCAAATCTGGACAGCATACTAAAAAGCAGAGATGTCAGCTTGCCAAAAAAGGTCTGCATAGTCTGTACATGGCAGTGAGAGTTGGACTATAAGGAAAGCTGTGTGCCACACAATCAATGCTTTCAAATTGTGGTGAAAACTCCCTGGACAGAAAAGATCAAATGAGTCAATACTTAAAGAAATTAATTCAGGCTATTCACTGGAAGGTCAGCTACTGAAGCTGAATATTATGAATACTGAAGTTTAATTACTTTGACCACATAATGAGAAGACAGGACTCACTGGAAAAGACCCTGGTTTGGGGAAAAATTGAAGGCAAAAGGAGAAAAAGGGGACAGTAGCAGACGAAATGGATAGATAGCATCATAGAAACAAGGAACACAAACTTGGACAGACCTTTGAGATATAGGAGAAGACAGAAGGACCCGGTGTGCTATTGTCCATGGGGTCACAGAGTCAGACATGACTGAATGACGGAACAAGAAACACCCTCCAGTGCTCAGTACAAAGTAGCTCCCAAATAAATGCTGTTGCATTGAAAGGAAATAGTCAGAGTTGGAAAAGCAAGAGGCAACACAATGTAACTGAAAGCACTGGAGTCACAAGATCAGTCATGTTGGATTTAGGCAAGTCATTTAATCTCTCTGGGACTCAGTTTTCTCATCTGTAAAACGATGGGGTTGGACTAAATGATTTCTATAGTTCGTTCTGGTCCTAACTTCCATGACATGGTACTAATACATGTGTCATCCACCTCAAGGAGTATTTCAAAGGAAGCACTATGGAAACCTTGAAAAGGTATAGAAATGGAAGTTCTACTTATTTGCAACAGACTGTAGTATAAAGCATTACATATTGTAGGCACTTAACACAGATATTGGAATTGATCTTCATTGTATTGTCCCAAAATGCATGAGAGGAAAGTAGGGAAGAAAGCACTGAACTGGTTTTGGGCAAGTTCCTTTTCCTCTATGGGCCTCAGTTTCCTCATCAGTAAAAGGACTGGATGACATGATTTCTAAGATCCATTTTTGACTCTAACTGTTCTCAGGTCCTTTACAACTCTAATATTCTGTATTCTAAGGTCTCCTTCTCTTTTGACATTCTGTGTGCTAAGGTCCCTTCCAACTTCTGTATTCTATATTCTAAGGTCCCTTTAGCTCTTTTTATGGCTGATCCCACCTTTGACATCTTAGGATTCTGTGAGAATTTTGCAGGCTTTCCTTACCTCATATGAATTCCCCAAACACCATATTTTCTACAGATTTTCCTCCGGGTGCAAAATGTTCCCACATACCCAATCTGTACCTGTGTGGCAAAGCTGTCATGAAAAAGGAGCTCAAGCCTAAACATAAATCATCATAATTAATTTCATTTCTCAAGTCATCCGTTGAGAAACAGGAAAGGTACTCAAGATGTGGTGGAAAGAACCCTGGATTGACTCTGAATATTTGAGACTAAATCTCAGTTGTAACTAGTCTGTGACTCCAGATAAATCCAAGAAATGTCCCCAAAATAGAGTGAACTGTCCAGGGAAGTGCTGGGTTTCTACGAAGACTGGATGAGCCAGGTTATGGAAGATTTTCTCTGAGGTTTTTTGTGACAGAGGCTATGTGGTCCTTACCATTTTAGGAATATGCATATGTTTAGAAAGTAGTCTGGCAGCTAGGCCTGGGAAGTTTTGGAGTTATTTCTCAAATGTTACTTATTCCCCAACCCCTAATATCTCTAACATTGGAATCAGATTGAGACAGTTATGGTGTAATGAAAGCTATGATATATTGGGAGTTAATCAACCTGGGTTCAAATCTCAGCTCTGTCATTTTCAGTATTAGCATTAATATAGCATAGATACAGCATTAGACTTGAGAGTCAGGGAGAACCGGGTTGGCATTCTTTCTCCAGACACTTACTAGCTGTGTGATCGCTTCTTTTCTCTAGGCCCACAGTTGCCTTATATTTAGAAGACCTATAAACTTCCTTCTACCTACAAATCTTAGGTTCAAATCCTAGTTCTTCTATTAACTGGATGGATGACCTTGGTCAAGTCACTTCACTGTCTTCCTAAATCCACAGTTTTCCTATCCATGAAAGAGTCGGACTAAGATGATCTCTAAAAATTTCCGTGATTCTGAGAAACACGACCCTACTCTTACTAGAAACCAGGATCGGGCAGGCAGCTTTTTCCGTTCATTGCATGAGTTTAACTCGAGCCAGAGCCATCACGGTGAACTCCCGGTTTCTCCAAGGGCTCTTCTGCTGACTTCTGCCCCTGGGGCACAGCTGGAGAGCTAAGAGGCAGAACCTTGGCTCGAAGCTTTTCCTGGGGATCTGTGGGCTGGGCGGCCGAACAGCTGGCTGGCGGCCCCTTGGAAGTTGAGGCAGTGTGTATGTGTGTGTGTTGGGGAGGTGGGGGGAGCTGACCTGTGCTCTCTCCCTCCACCCCAGGACATCCCCTCTTTGTTCCATCCACCCTGGCCCCTCCCCAACTTCTCCTAAGTAGTGCCCACCGTCGAGGGTCCCATTGGTCCGCTAGGCTGTCCTCATTCGGCCGGCCCGGAGTGCGGCAAACAGTCCATTCTAGGGCCGGAGCTGGGGGGCCCCGCAGGAGAAAAAAGCGGCGGGGAGGACGCGCGTGCGCAGATTTCCTTTTCCTTTCCTTTCCCCCTTTCCTTTTTCTCCTCCTCTTTTTTCCCTTCCGCCCCCTTCCTCCTCCTTCTCCTCTTCACTCTCCCACCCTTCCCCCCTCCCCCACCCCTTCCTCTCCTCTTGCTCGCCCCCACCTCCTTTCCTCTCCTCCCACCTCCCAGTACTCCTTCTTTCTGCGCCCCCCTCCCGCCCCTGCACCCGCCAGCTCCACCTCCTCCTCCTCCTTTCTCTCTCCTCCTCTTCGGAGGCCCGGCCAGCCCAGCGGCTCCCGGCGCCCCCGCCCCCTCCCCTCCCCTTCCCTCCTCCCCATTGTTGCGGCGGCTGGGTCCTAGGAAATTGGGATCGCCGGGGCTCGGCTCGCTACCTGCGGGAAGGGCGCGGAGCTGCCAAGGTAAGCGCTGGAGGTGCCCTCTCCTGCCCGGCTCCGCCCTGCCCTGCCCTGCCTGTCCCTCCGGGTCCGGGGGGCTTCCTCCACCCGGCCCGGCTCGCCTCTGGCCCCTGTCCCGGCGGCTCCCGCTGGGAAACACCCCGCTCCTCGGACCGGAGCTGCTTGCCTGAGCTGGGACAGGGTGTGTGGATGTGGATGTGGGTCCGTGTGCGTGTGTGTTGTCGGGCTGTGCGCGCGCTCCGGGGCGCGCGGGCTGGGGAGCTGGCTCCAGAGACACCCGGGCTGGCTTTTTTTTAATAGCAAAAAGAAGGGGAAAAGGAACTTGATCCTGGGAGCCCGGGTTTGCCGTAGGGCCTCCAGCAAAGTGTCATTAAGTGAAGTTCCCGGTAAATCGGACAGCAGGAAAACAAAGGCGGGGGTGGGGGGGCGTTTAAAAAGATCCTTTTCTTTCTCTGCACCGCTGTCCCCCGGCCCGGGCATCTCCCGGCCCCCTCCCTCGTCCCGAAGCCGCACATGGAAAAAACTGAGAAGATGACATGAGCATCCGTCAAGCAGCAGATGCATGCATGAGTGTGTGTATGTCAGTGTGTGTGTGTGTGTGTGTGTGTGTGTGTGTGTCTGTGTGTCTGTGTGTCTGTGTGTGTGTGTGTCTGTGTGTCTGTGTTGGGGGCGGGGAGGGTAGACTTGGAAGACCCGCTGGCCTTGGGAGGGGGGTGAACCTCGCTCGGTAAAGGCCATCCGTGCTTCGCCCATGCTCCCTACCACGGAGAGCGAGCGCCGGCTTGGGAAGCCGGAGACATGGGTTCCAGTGAGTCTGTACCATTCATTAGTTCTCGATCTTGAGCAAGTTCTCTCCCCTTCCCCCACCACGAACCTCGGTTTATTCCCCTGCAGCACTAGGGGCTTGGAACTCAAAGGTTTGCTTGTTCCTTTACGGGGACCTGAACTGAGAGCCGGCGGGCAGGGCGAAGGCAGCGATCGGACCAGCACGGTTCCTCCTAGCTCTGCTCGCGGAGACAGCCCCCTGGCTTCGTACATTTCCTGTCTAATGCCGAGGCTAGGAGCCGAGAGCCGAGCGCTATTGGTAGGGCTCGAGTCCCTTTGCTCCGACGTATTTTGATTTCTTCCGTTAGATTTAAGGGGGGGGGGGGAAGAGAACCGCCCCCACCCGCATCCACTTTTAATTTTCAAGGCCGTGCCCCCCGCCCTCCCCTTAGTGGAGTTGAAACTTTATTTAACAGTCAGTCTTTTGGAAAGTGTATATTGTGTTTGTTTGACCCTCAAGTCTGTGGCAGCTGGAGCGTTGCAAACTGTGAGTTTACTGAACTCGGAGGGTTTGGCAGGAAAACCTAATGACACCTGACAGGCTGCCCGGTTTGTACACATCTGAATCCTTTGAGAAACTGACAGTTCATCAGGAGTCATTCATTCAATCAATTTAACCTCCGCCCCCCCCCCCCCCCCGACTAATAATAAAATAATTGAACATGTCAAAGACTGACTGCTAAACCCTGTAGGAGGTAGTGGGGCAGGGGATGGATGGGAGGATGAGTCAGAAAGCTTATGTTTGAATTTTAGCTCTGCCACTGAATACTTTGAGTTACTTCCCTTCTCAGCAACTTAGTTTCATCGTGTTCAACATGTTTTTGTACTGGGTGATCTCTGCCATTCCTTCTGCTGTAACAGACAAAGTTTGTCCTCTCTGGGTGTTTTTACAATCTAGTAAGGGAGAAAAGTCTGCGAATCATTGGATAATAAACCAGAGTGGAATGGACAGAATTCTATGGAATTTCAGAAGAGAGAGTATTTAAAATAGCTGGGGGACAATCTTGGAAAGCTTCAGGGAAGGAAGATTGTTTTTTGAAGTGGGCTTTGAAAGAGGGTAAGGTTTCTTTGGACATAGACTGGGGATGAGGGTTGGGTGGAAGGGAGATTGGCATTTATTAAGTGCCTAATATACCTAACCAGCTCCTCCAGATACTGTGGGAGCTATAAAGATAAGGCTCAGTTCCTGCCTTCTGGAAGCTTATAATCACCTTGAATGTTCAGAAATAAGATTTGAGACACTTTTCCTTTCTAAAGGAGACAGAAAATCCAGAAGGTTTTGTTGAGGAGATGGGCTTTGTGACCTCCTTTGGAAGCTGTTAATTAGGTGGGGAGTTGTGGATGAGGAAAGGAGGAGAGTCTACTTATTACAGAAAATAAGCAGAGTAAATTTAAGTAGGTGGCAAGGTGTCTACCAGACTTGTCGGGGTAAAGCAGACCAGTTTGGTTGGACCATAGGTTTTGTGAGTTTATTTTTTGCAAATCTGTCTGTACAGGACCTCTAGGTAAGAAATGCAGATGCCATTTGGAGTCTTTAAGTGTTGCTGGGGGAACAGAAAGGTTAAGCAATTTGCCAGGGGTCACACTTCCAGCTATATGTCAGAGGCTGGAGTTAAACCCAGGTCTTCCTGGTTCAGGGAACAGCTCTCTATCCTTATACTATATAGTGAAAAAGAAGCTGGAAAGGTAGGTTGAAGTTGGATGGAAATGTGTGAATGTCAGGCTAAGGAATCTGGACTTTAATTTGGTGGGCTGTGGCAAGCCAGTGAATGTTTGATCAGTGAAATCATGTCAGATCTGTGCTCTAGGGATGCTGATCTGGCAGTGTAGTAGGTGGGACTGGATTGGAGAAGAGAGCCTCTAGGCAGCATATCAGTTGGACCTTTCCACCCAATAATTAGTGAGGTTTTGGATGAGCAGGGTGGTTCTGGAGACCATAGAGGAACAGATACTGAGTGGAATTTGTAGGACTTGGTGATGGTGTGGGGAAGGGGATAAGGGACATTCAAAGATGGATTTGGGTTTCAAAGTTCAGATGACTGGGAGATGAGATTCCAGTAATAGAAATGAAGGAAGCTAGTTTGGGGTTAAGAGGATGAGTTCTTTTGGTTCTGGCAAGAGGACCACTGGGATATAGCCAGTAGGCAGTTAGAAATAGGGAAATTCCAGCAAGAGATTCAAGCTAGAGATAGGTATTTGAAAGTCATTTTATATTTAAAAATTTTTTTAAAGTTTTTATTGATGCTTTTTGTTTTTATATCACAGTAATTTCTGGATATATTCCCAATGAATTCTTTTCCTTGTACCAAAGAAAAACTGTAAACAAAACTGATAACAGCCCGATTCTGGTAGTGTTTGCAGCATTCTACACCTCAAGACTTTTCCTCTCCAACAAAAGGAGGGAAGTACCTAACAATCCTTTACGAAACATATGACAAATAACTGTGTCCATGAAGAACACCGTTAATTTGCTCTGAAACAGTCCAATTTTGGGGAGATGTGTTTTTCTTCTTTCTTCCCAAGTTAACAGTTCCCTGCAACTGAATATTTGTAATGTCCGTCAAATACTTGCCTAAATCTGAGAGTCACTTTAATATCAAGACTTCCTCAAGGAACAGTCATTGGATACTAATTGTGTGTATAGCCTTAGTCTAGGTGCTGGGAGGTTTGAGGGAGGGAGAACAAAGGAAATGGAAAACAGGGTCCTTACATGAAAGGAATGCTAATTGTGGGGGGGAGACAATGGATGGATTTCTCCAGCTAAATCAGTTATAAAAACCACATGAAGAAATTCAAGACAGTATAAAGTATGTCTATAAACTGCGACTAGAGGCTAAGAATAAAGGGATATTTTGAATGGCTAATCAGGGAAGATATAGTTTATACAATTATCAGATTTAGAACTGTAATAACCTAGGTAGCCGGGTCAGAGTGGAGAAATCATAACATTTTGGGCCCCAGGACCTGATTTAAATCTGACATTTGCCATTCACTGTACTACTTATGTGACCTTAAGAAAGTACAAGTGGGCATTTTTTTGTGATGATTTTCATAGTTCAATCCCTTTAGAGCTATAACCCCTCCTTTCCCCCCCCACATTTTCCAAAGGAGGAGAGTGAATCACTAAGAACGGAAATGACTTGGTCAGGGCCAAATAGGTAGCAGAACTAGGTTTAAAATCCAGGTCTTTAAACTCTAAGCTAGGGTTCTTCCTACTAAAATGTCCTACCTCCTAAAAAGAGAAATATTTTGAACTGGTTCTAAAAGGAAGGAAGGAGTCTTAATCATAGAACTTCAGAGGCACCTAGTTCAATCCTGAAAAACAATTTCCCCTACAAAATCTGACTAGTAGTCAACCAGCTGTTTTTTTGTTTTTTTTTTTTGGTGAAGGGAAGACCTTCACTGAAGGGGAACCATTAATAACTAAGGCTGTCTGTTACCCTTGCGGATAGCTCTAATTATTAGCAAATTTTATCTTTACATCAAGCTAAAATTTGTTTTTCTGTAGCTTCTGTCCTTTCAGAACAGCCATAAGAAGCTGAATCCCTGTTACTTGTGATAATCCTTAACTACCTGAAGACAACTCTCATATCTCCTCAGTTTTTTCTCTCTGGAATAAGCATCCCAAGTTCAATATGGTTTGACTTTGAATTATGGTTGCCTTCCTTTAAGCTTTCTCCAGATTAGTGATGTCCTTCCTAAAATGAGGCACTTAGAATTTAACACAGTACTGTAAGCATGGTCTATCAGTTCAAGGCTTGAGTACAAAAGAACTGTCACTTCTTTAGGACCAAAATTATTCCTCTTTTAATATAGAACCTTTGGTTGAATTAGTTTATTTGGCTGCTGTTGAATACTCTACATTTGTATTGAGGGTACAATCCTCTGGAACTCCTAGGTATTTTTCAGATAAATTGAATTATATGAAAAAAATCTAAGTATAAGACTTTATATATTATACCTGTTAAATTTTATCATTATTGGTTTTACTTAGGTTGGTGTTCTAGCCTGGCAAGAATGTTTTGGATCCTGATTCTGTCAACCAGCGTGATAGCCCATTCACCTCTACGTAAAATGCAAATTTGTAAAGTGTGCAGTTCAGGCTTTTATCCATATCCTCGATATAAAATGGGCAACAGCCTAGTCTTGTGTCACTTTTTACATGAAGTCTTTCCTGATTCTCCTCCCTCTATAACTTCACATTTATTTTGTATTCATATATATTATGTACATGTTGCTTCCTTTGAGAGAATAGAAACTCTTTGAGGGCAGGGACTATTTCTTTTTTTTTTCTTTTCTGTTTACAGGGCCTAGCATAGTCTCTGACATATAGTAGGTGCTTAATAATGCTTGTTGATCTAGTCAAGTATACATTCTCGGAGCACTTCTGTAAGATAGCATTATTTAGTCTTGGAGGCAGCTCGCGGCTCATGGCTCCATCGATGGATCACTGGGCCTGGAGCCTGGAAGACTTAAGGTCAAATCCCAGCTCAAGAATCTTACTAGCTGTATGACCCTGGGCAACTCACTTAACCTCTATTTGCCTTAATCTATTGGAGAAGGAAATAGCAAACTATCACAGTGTTCTTGCCAAGAAAACCCCATGGACAGTAGTGGCATACTGTCCATGGGGTCACAAAGAATTGGACACAACTTAAGAACAACATTTGGTCTTAGAGCATCAGAAGAAGGGATGTGCATTCTATATAGGGGCCAGAGGAATTCCTATTCAGCATAGGAAATGTGAAATTAAATAGTGGGAAAGCATCTCAGAGATCACAGTTATTAATAGAGTAAGGCCTAGAACCTAGATTTCTAAAATCAGTTTAGAAGGGTTGGGCTAGTTGATCTGAAAGTCTTTTTCAGGTTCTGAAATTCTTTGATTATAAATTAGATCTTGGAACTTCAGGTTTAGGCCCTCAACTGAGGTTCCCCCAACTTTTTGTCTCTTTCTAATGAATAGCAATTAATCTTACATGGGTGAGTTCTTGCCTGCATCCTAGAGTGAAGGACAGATATTTCTTTCAGGATCATAGGAAGTACTATTGTTTGCCCAGCATGAGCTAAGCAAGGTTGTGCCATGTCAGATAAGGCAGTGTTTTCTCCAGGTAGGATTTTGGCCCAGATCTCTTGGTCCAGAGTGTTCCATGGATCTCCCTAAGGTCACTAGACGGCTGGCACTGATGAACCTGATCATATCCCAAGCTCTAAAACAAACCACTTTGAGAATTTTGCAACCAGATGGAATTTTGGGGGGGTGCCGTATTTATAGTGGGTATGTTTCTGATTGGGTGTAAATGAAATGTATATAAGCTACACCATTTGTAATGAGGAATACTCATTTATACAAGAAAAATTCCCTTATAGTTCCCTTTCTCCTCTTCAGTTTTTCTATTCTGTATCCGAATTTTTTTTAGAAGCATACCTCTTTTATTTTAGAAGTATATCAGTTTGGGGAAGAGTTGTTACATGGTTTAGCTCCATAGGAAGAAAATTTCAGCACCTGCAGTAAGCATGAGAGGCTCAGTAAGGTGACCCATTTCCAGGGGACTTAATACCCTTGGAACCAAAAAGCTAGCTCAGACCGACCATCAGATTTTCACTCCCAGGCTATTTAGGAGTGATGTTGTACAACAGACTTTGGGACATTATAGTGCGATTGAGTCATAATGCATAAATGATATTATTGTGAAATGTCTTTTGGTTGGGGGGAGGACTATTATTATTGCATGGTATGAATTTTCTTAAAGCCAACCATACTGTATATAGAAAGAGTTTTAATTTTTTTCCTGTTATTGTTAACTACTTTAGAGGCAATAAAGATTAAAATTCATGAGGGAAAAGTCCCCCAATTCAGTCACATAATAATGAATAATGTTTCTGATTTTTGATTCTGACTTAAATCCCTATGGATTGTATCACAGATCATGAATATTGGAGCTGAAAAGGACCTACAAGATCATTTAAAGTCTAATGCCTTTGTTTTAAAGATCAAGTCAGTCAACAGACACTTATTAAGTTCTTTCTATTTGCCTAAGCACCGGAGATGAAAAAAAAAGGACTGTAAAAACAGGACAGTCACACAGGTAGTAAGCAGAATTGGGATTTGTACTAGGTCTTTTGGCTCCAAATCTAGTGTTCTTTCTAATACACTGCTCTGTCTTTTGAGTGGAAGCCAGGTGTTTTTTTCTACTATACCACTGTAACCATGTTTCATAAATCTTAGAGAGAGAGCTTTGCCAATAGCTGTCTGTACATTTCTGAGATTCTCAAAGGGGTGGATTGTGTTGTATAGGGAGCTGTATTACATGTTGGAAATCCAGTTGGATATGTAAAGGTACCATTATGGTTTTATAAAATTGTCCATTGAAATGACTCTGGGAGAGAATCCTTCACTGTTGGAGAGATAGAGTTCCTTTGGCTTCTCGGCTGGACCATGTTTGAAAAGGAAGTGTAGAGGTGGGGCCTCATGGAAGGTTTTGTGGGAGGAAGTGCTTTGTCGATTTCCAACCTTGTCCATTTAATATCTCCTTCACACTGAAGGGAAGGATGTCTTGCAATTGTCTAGACTGTGTACTGGGGCAGAAAACTGAGAATAAAATTAATTCATTATTCTCTGACTTAATGTTAGGATCATAGTACTTAAAGGTGATTGAAAATCATAGGGTCACAGAATTCAAAGAAATCTCAAAGTGATATAGTCCAGTACTCTCCTTTTGCAGAGAAGGAAATGGAGGCTTAAGGAGGGGAAGAGAACTGCCCAAGGCCACATGAACAGTAAGAGGCAGAGCCAGGATTTAAACCCAGTCTTTCCCTCCCAAAAAAAGTAGAAGTCTTTTCTTTTAAATTTATATTGCTATCACTTCAGTCACTCTCTTTTTCCCCCCCAAACCTTTCCTTGCAACAAAAAGATGTACATTTAAGGAAAACAAATCAATACGTTAGCCATGTTTGACAATGTAGTCCTCATTCTGCCCTGTGACTCCCCTCCCCCAGGAACACACATACTTTGCACTTACAATGCTCATCTCCACTTCCCCCGTGAAAGTGGGAAATCTGCTTTATCATCCGATCTCCCATTTGGTTGCTGCATCGATCAGAGTCCCTACTATCTATCATATTCTAGTCATTGTATAAATTATTCTAGTTTTACTTGATTTATATCAGTTGTTATGTCTCCTTAAATTAAAAAAAAAACAAACTTCATAATCATCCTTTCTTAAGGTGCCAGAATACTCTTATTAATTCATGTCCCTCACTTTGCGGATGGGCATCCCCTCTTCTTTCACTTGTTGTTAGCATCAAAAGTGCTTTTATGCTTATATTTATATATAAGGGACCATTCCTTTTGTCTCTGACCTCATTGAGGGTGCATGCCCAGGACTCTTTCTTTTGCCATGTTACCTCCTTGGTGACCTGGCCCAGAGATTTGAGTCTGTGGCCAGCATTCTGTTGGCTGACTTTGACTTGAAGGAATTCCTTTTGCTTTAACGGTGGAGACAACGAGAATCAAAATAAAAACAGCAGTGAATATTACAGGGGAGCAGATTTCACTTTGTTGCAAGGAAAAATCTCCCCTGTAGAGATGATTCTTTCTTGTTTAGCTGTTGGTTTGGCCATATGTCTTCTAAGGTACCTTCCAGCTCTGAATATGCTGTGAAAATTTTTCAGGCAGTTATCAAGCTCCAGAAGTAGGATGGGCTGCCTCTGAAGAGAGTGGGCTCCCAGTCCTTTGAGGGCTTTCCAGCAGATCTAAAGATCTCTGGATTCATGTTGAGATTCCCGTTTCACTGAGGTGTTGGACCAGATGACCTCTAGGGTTAGACAGATAAGTAGAGACATATAATAGGTAAGTAGATAAGATAGACAGGTGGATTAAACATTTGTTAAGCATTTATTCTGTGCCAGCCAAATTGTTTAGTACTGGGGATACAAATTCAAGGCTTTCCCTACCCTTAAAGATCTTGCATTCTAATGAGGGAAGTCACCACTTAAAGGGGGATTAGAAAGAGGAAGAGGAATGCTAAGGGAAGGTGGCCAGTGAGGAGGACTCTGGAGGTGGAATCCAGACATGAGTGAGTTGAAACACCTGAATGGGGGGCGAACTCTGCAGGAGGGAGTCATAAATTCACAAATAGAGGACCAGTGCAGAGGTTTCTCCGGAGTATCAAGGCATTCTGGGAGAGGGAAGAACATGGAGAGTGTAGGTCTGAGATTCTGCCCATTCAGATTCAGTGACCTTAGAATCTGGGATTTGAAAAGGACCCCAGAGGTTATTTAATTGGCTTTACCTGAAGTGCAGTCCCATCTGTAAGCAGCCTGTCAAGCTAAGATTAACAGTCACTTTTTTTCTGGTACTCTAATAAGCACCTGTCCTTTACCCAGTTGATCTTTAGTCAATACTGTTTAGAGCTCTATGGCCCTTAATAGGCCAGTGTTGATTGACATTTTAGCCTTTGCTGGGGGAAAAACCCCAGAACCTGATGTTCTTGTTAGTGATCCTTTCAAAGCAAAACATATCTGGCACGCTAAAGTTAGTATTTAACATCCCCTTCAAATATTTATAGACCTAAAGAGAATCCTTATGCTAATGAGACTTTCTAATATTTCTGTTTTCAATTGATGTCTGTAAAGTCTGCTGTCAGCAGGGTTGAGAGATATCATTAGATCAGAAGGGATCCTTAGAAAGCAAAGCTGAAGCCCTGGCAAGGCAGATGACTTGGCCAATGTCACACCAGGCAAGGAAGTAGAAGAGCTTGGACTTGTGTCTGAAGTTAGTTGAGTTTGACAAATATGTGTTAAATAACCATCATTCCTCTCAGGAAACTTATACTCTAGTAAGTCAATAGCAAGGAGGCAACATGATACAGAGTGCAAAGGACGCTGGACTTGGTGTTAGAAATTGTGGTTGAAAAATCATGGGTCTGCCCCTTTTTAGGAGCCTGACCCTTTCCTGACATTTTCCTTCTCCACTTTCCTGGTCCACAAAATGAGGGTCTAGACTAGATCATCTATCTCTAAAGCTTGTCCCACTTCTAACATTCTTAATTAATTTTTTTCAGTTAACAAATATTTATTTTCTTCTCCTACTCTCAAAAAGACAAAAGAAAAACTTTGTAATACATGGTAATGAAAACCAAATTCCCATAGTAACCAGTCCAAAAATTGTTTCTCATTTCACATATTTAGTCCATCACCAGTCTTTCAGGAGGTGGGTAACATTTTTCTTTATCAGTTTTCTATAATCTTGTTTGATCATTGTTTTGATCAAAGTTCTTAGATGTTTCAAAATTATTTATTTACATGTCATTATTATGTAAATTATTTTTCTGAACCTGTTCACACTTTCCTTTTTGCATCAAGGCAAGAAAACAAGCAT
Source organism: Notamacropus eugenii (assembly GCF_028372415.1). Taxonomy (NCBI): domain Eukaryota; kingdom Metazoa; phylum Chordata; class Mammalia; order Diprotodontia; family Macropodidae; genus Notamacropus; species Notamacropus eugenii. The sequence continues at coordinate 56,839,399 of NC_092877.1, forward strand.
TTATTAAGCACTTATCATGTGCCAGGCACGATGGTAAATCTTGGTGATACAAGTACAAGCAAAAAGAAAGACAATTCTTTTCCTCAAGACCTTACAGTCTAATAAGAGAAGACAGCACATAAAGGAGTTCCAAAAAAGGGGACAGAAGAAGGAAGAGAGGGAGGGAGAGACAGAGGGACAAAGGAAGGAAGGAAAGGAGGGAGGGAGGGATAAAAAAGGGAGGAAGAAAAAGAGCAAGGGAGGGACAAAGGAAGGAAAGAAGGAAGGGAGGGATGGAGGGAAAAAAGGAAGAAAGAAAGGAAAGAAGGAAGGAAGGAAAAAGGAAAGAAGGGAGGGAGGCATGAAGGAAGGAAAGGTACCAACATAGATGTCTAAGTTGGGAAAGTCAGAAACAGATCCAGAAGAATAGAGGTTGATCAGCTTGGACCCTCCCCAAAATGGAAGTCCTGGGAGGCACTCACCAGTAGGAGAAAAAGGTGTTCCAGGATGAGAAGGCTGCAGGGGTGGATAGCTTTTCCGGGGTTAGGAAGCCTCAGGTACTGAGAGATTTTCCAGGATAAGAAGGCAATTAAGGTAGATCATCAATGGTAAATCAGAAGCAGAGTCGAGAGAGGAAAGAAGTCGACCAGCCTAATCTCTCCAAAATGGAGACTCCAACAGGAACTCATCAATAAGGGAAAGGGACCCAGCAAAGTGGAGGGATATTTTGGTTCATACAGAACTTTCCAGGTTTCTCTGAAACTGTCTTCTTCATTTTTTGTGGCACAGTAGTATTCTGTTACATTTATTCATCCAATCCTTACCTAATGGGCACCCGCTTATTAGATATTAATTAGTACTTCCTTGCCATCACCAAAAAAAATGGCTATAGATATTCTTGTACATGTAGGATCGGGTCCTCTTTCCTTGATCTCCTCAGGGTATATGCTTAGGAGAACTGTTGCTGGGTCAAGAGTTTAGTAATTTTGGGGGCATAATTCGAAATTACTTTACAGAATGGCTGTCCCAGTTTACAACTTCAATCTGCCTATTTTCCCTCTAGCATTTCTCATTTTCTTGTCAATTTTTCCAATCTGATAGGTGTAAGGTAAAGCCTTAGTAGTTCTAACATTCTAAGTGCTCAAACCAAAGTACTTAGGAGGGTTCATATAGAGAAGCATAGGAGGTTACGTTCAAGAATTTTTAGCCTTGTCTGACTGCAGGTGAATTTTTTCCCTCCTCCCTAAAATGAGCTTGTTAAGGTAGAAGTTGTTAGCCCTATATCATCTTTTATACATTCATCCTAGGAAGAAAGTTGTTTTCTGGACCTAGGTTTGCTGAGTTGGGAAAACTGATCTGCAGGAGAATGGCCGAAGAATATTGGACCTGGAAGACACCTTCGAGATTATCTAGCTCAAACTACTCACTCTTTATTTAGATGGGTAAACCAATGCCCTGTTTGGGAAGTAATAATTCTATTCTGTTACAAAGTTAGAAATAAAACCCAAGTCTCCTAACTCTCAATTCAGTTCTCTTTACATTGATTGTAAATGGTGAAGTTTTAGTATTTTCATTTTTAAAGGAAAGATGTTGAAAATTCCAAAGTTGATGTGTGGCTGGTTATGAATGCTCATCTGAGCAGAAATCAGTTACAAAATGATGCCCTATCAGGACACTTTCAATGACTTTGAAGACATTCTCTGAGAAACAGGTTGTCTGGCCAGGTCTTTTGAGATGATGGATTGTGTCAGGGACCAATCAACTGAAAGTAGTGCTGCCATCTTGTTGTATGGAAGACTTTTGCCAACAAGAGCATTGGGTGTATTACCTTGGTTAGAAGGGCATTCCTACTAGGAAATTTTGAACCTTCAAATCCTTAAAGTTTTATAAGAAAGGTACTCCATGAAATTCATTTCAATTTGATAAGTATCTATTAAAGTTCTATGATATTCTGGGTGCCTCAGGAGAAGCACAACGGATAGAGATGGGGCTTTGGGAAGACGTGGGGTTCCAGTCCAAGACTTGCTGGCTTATGTGACCCTGGGCAAGCTGCTCAACCTCTCAGTGCCCTTAATGACTCTTCCAAGACTAGAAATTGTACAACAGTTGCTTGTATGCATTAATAGAGGGGGTTTCTTCACTACAGGTACTACCAAGTCAGTAAAATCAGAGAGCTGGCCAAAAAAAAAAAAAAGTTTCAGGATCGGTGTGCAATAAGTGCTAGTGATAAAGTTGTCATATCCTTTGTCAATTTACAGTCTAATGGGGAAGAGGGGAATACATGTGCCCAAATCAAAGGAGAAGGTAAATTGTGAGGGCAAAACAGATCCAGCCAAACAGGTCTGGGAAAACTTGAAAAGAGAGAATTTGCTTTTTTAAATGGAGAAATCAAGGAACTGACTAAGAGAAAGTAACACCTTGAACAGGACTTAAAAGGAAAATTGGAATTTCTGCAGCCAAAGATAAGGAGAGAGTGTCCAGGAGGCACTGGGGATGATCTGTGGAATCACATGGAGGCAAATGAAAGGGGGGTGATGTGGAAAAGTCAGAAGAGAAAGGTAGGTTAAAACTAGATTGTGCAGGGTCAGACTGAGGAGTGTGTTGACAATCCTGAGCCACTGAAAAGATCAGAGAATTCCTGACTCCATGTGTGTGGACCAGTTTAGTTTTGGAAGGGGATACAAATGAGAAAGCTCCTGCTCAAACATTTTTGAGGGTGTTAAGTCATTTAAAGCCTGAAGCCACATCTTCTCAACGGACCTATTATGTTTAGCTAAATTGCCATTGTAAGAAATGAATGCATCTTTTGGTTGAGAAAACAACTAGTCAGCAGCTTTTTTAATGGTTGCACATGCTTTCTATTAACTTTATTTGATAATGTTATTTAAAAGTTAATTGCTTTTCCCTTCCTAAAGCAGATACCATGAGATTGAAATGATGTTCTGCTTAGAATTTTAAAGAATTAAAACAGAGCGCATTTAGAGACTGCTTATAATCAATTAGGAAGGAAATATCCAGATGTTTGTCTGATGTTATTAATGGTCAAATAACACTTCTGTATTTAATATTTTTTAATTCCTAGAAAGTAAGTATTTTTTGTTTTCACTTTTTTTCTCCCCCAATTAAGCAAATTGAAAGACTTTTGTGATAGTTAGGATGGAGCTGGCCCTATTGAACCCCATGTTTGGAAATCTATTAGTTTCTCTTCCAAATTTTTTATTGCCATTTTTTTCACCTGCTATGCAAATTCCCTGTAGTGTGATTCCTTTACCTATACGTTGGGCATCCTTTAAAAAAAAATCCCAATTTGTGATTTCATTGATCTTTGGAATGCCTATGTGGACACTCTCCTTTGAGCTCTTCTGCAAACTACAGTCTTGAAGAGTTGACTAGGGACACTGACAGGTTGTGAGCTTCTCTGGTTCATATAGTCAGTCCATAGTTGAACCAGGTCTTCTTGATTCCAAAGACAATTGAAGTCTTCTTCCTAACTGAGCTATAAGATTGATTCCACATAGAAAAGTTGACTTGATCAGTTTTATGTAGAAGGCTACATTGGGATTCCATTTTGGGGACAGTATGCTAATTTAGCAGAGAAAAGACATGGGCATCCTCAGCTGGCATTTTAGAGCTAGAAGGTCACCTTAAACCTAGAATGCTAGATCTGGAAAGGGTGCCTTAGAACCTAGAATGTTAGATTGGAAGGGACCTTACTACTGAGAATGTTCAAACTAGAAGGGAACCTTAGGATCTAGAAAGTCCAAGTGGAAGGACTTGAGGTCAGAGTGCCAGGGTTCAAAAAGGGACCTTAAAACAGAGAGTGTCAGAGCCAGAAAGGGGCCTTTAAGACCACTTTTCCCAATACTACAGATGAGGCAAAATGATTTGCTTAAGGTCACAAGGCATGTTAGTGGCATACATTATATCAGTCTGAAAATGTTTTGCTAGAACAAGGAAGTAAGAAATGGTTCCCTGTCTTTCTTGGGCATAGACTTTATCTTGAAAGGGATGGGGTGGAGGGGGGTGACTTACCCCCAAACATTGGGTTCTCAAAAACAAAGGATACCATTGTATGATATATAATGATTGTTTTCATTTGTGAAAAGGGGAATAAAGAGCCAGGTCTGTGGCTATCCCTGTGGCATAGCTTGAAAAAATAGAAGTTGTTAGGAGGCTATTTTCCCCCTTTAGGAAACAACCATACAAGAATGTGGTATATTGGCAGTCTCTTTAAAGGTGTCTATGATCATGTACTAAAACACGAAATTTCTCTTAGTTCTTTTGGGAACTAATTTTTGTGCGCTGAGTAAATTTATACAAATGAACAATTAGCCCTTGCCCCTAAAAAAAAAAAATCAAAGGAAAAAACTTTCTTCAGAGAAAATTGAACTGAAATGAATTTGTTATCTTACATATTTGCAGCAGATATGGGGGACCCTCTAAAAGAAGGGTCAATTTGAGGCTTTGTCCCTAACAGCCCACGGTTAATAATTATGATCCGTCACACCCAGCAAATTAATTCCTTGGACTAGAAGTCAAGAGGTTTGTGTTTGAATTCTAGGAAAGCCAAAAAAATCTGAGCTAGTTAACGTGGAAAAAGTCTCTTTGCTCTCTGAGGTTCAGTATCCTCATCTGTAAAATGGAGGGAATATATTCACCACTATCAACATCCTATGGGGTGTTACAAGGCTCAAATGAAATAATATATTTATAGGGCTAAATGTATGAGCTATTACTGTTATCTAAAGACTTGCTGATTCTTATCAAGAGAACAGGCTGCTTGTGTTACTACTTTAAGAAATGTGAACTTTGAATTTCAGCCAAAGCTACTCCTTGATAAGGTCTGTAAAATTCCATTGGTACAGTTGAATGAATCCTGGACTGGCAGCCAGGAGCCCTAGCATCTGGTTTTGGCTTTGCCAAAAATTTACTTGTGTGATTCTGAATAAATCTCTCTGGGCTTTAGTTTTCTCATCAATCAAAATGTTTTGTACTAGGTAACCTGTAGCTTCTATTTTAGACCAAAACCTATGATTCTTTGACCCTCTGATCCCATTTTATCTGCCCCTGTGAGTTAAGTGCTGTTGTTTTCCTCATTTTACAAGAGAGGAAACTGAGACAGGGAGAAGTTAAGCGACTTACTGAAAGTCACATATCTAGGAAGTATGTGAGGCAAAGTCCAGGCCTTTTCCTCTTCCAGTATAATGGGGGTTTCTAGATACTAGACTTTTTATTTATGTCCGCTTTATTTATCTCCTTTCCTCTATTCCTTTATTATTACTTGGTTTTCTAAGTGCCTAGGTCAGTGGTATGAACACTGAGTAATTATTCAAAGGCACTTAAAACTACCCATTGGAAGTCTTAATTTTTTCCCTTCCTCTATTAGGATTAAGGCTAGGTTGTTATCCTAAAATTTTCAGCTGCCACAGAAACTGCTGTGACTTACATGGGATTTTAGCTCTATCCAAAGGCACATATGATGTTTTAAGAAGAGGAGACTTGTCCCTGCTGCTCCCCATGGTGCTATGTGGATAACTCAATGTTCCTCTACCCTGGGGGGATAATCACAACTCTGGATTTCCTGGAATGCCAAGAAGGTCATGCAGATCTGAACACAATCTCTTTCCTTGCTTCATTAACCTCCTTCTCTCGCTAGCTTTCTCTTTCTTGTAGCCACCATATCTCCTTCTCTCACTTTGTCCCTTGAGGGCTCTTTCTCTTTATACTCTTCCCTCTCTTCCTACACACACACACACAAACACACACACGCATATTATATGTACATTTCATAGATTTCATAGGCAGCATCCATAACATGGAATATCCATGCTGTATCAGCCAATAATCCCTTGCTCTGCATATCTGAGAACAAGAGGAAGGCTTCTAGCCATGTTGGGTAAATCTCCCAGTTTACAGTAGGACCCAGGATGAAACATTAATATGTTTCAATCTGTAGCATTGGAAGGAGTACCCCCAATGTCTAGGTCACAGACCCACCAGTGTTTGGGTCTATATAATGTGTTTTTGTTTTAAAAGCATTTTACAATTCAAGGACCATCCTAAGCAAATTTTCATCCCATTAAAAAAAATGAAACCCTGCCTCTTCCCAACTCATCTCTGACAAAAGTTGGGTTGGATTTAAATTGTCATCTCCACAAGATGAACGTATAACTTTCCTGTCCTAAGAGCCCAATGAATTTATGGGAAAAGGTCAGATCTACAATTCATTACATAGAGAAAATGAAGAAAAAAAAGAATGCTATTATGAACTTTGAGGATTAGTGAAAAGGAGAGACCAGTAGAGTGAACCTCGCATTTTTCCCTTTCCTTCTAATTAAAATTAAGCTTCCCCAGTGAGTTGGTTTGTTATGTCTTTTACATATGGAAGCTAATGGGTCAGTATTTCAGCCAACTGTTTATCAGAAATACTGCCTAAGCTTTCTCAGAATGTTCTTTTCTCAAATTCACCTGGACTGGAAAACTGACCACTAACTACCAGGAAAAGTGAGGAAGCCACAGTCACACCACCACTGCTCTCTTGGCTCTTTTCTAAGTGGTCATTATAGAAAGAGAAATAAAGACATGCCTAGTGTCCTAGAGAGCCCACATAATGCAGTCATTGGAGGCTTAATGGAGCCTGATGAACCAAATTGGCCAAAAGGGAAGCTTACTATACTTACTCCTACTTTAAAAAAAAAATCTGTTTGACCCCACCTGCACCTTTTGGATGCAGGGTTGCCATCTGTTTTCCCTAGCCATGGTGCTGACACACCCAGTGAGTTTGATCTTGTCCCTGTGTTAGAGATATTAAAAATAATGCTGTAGAGTGTGTAGTCTTTTAAGATCTGTATATGAATGTGTGTTTATTATATATGCAAATACATGATATCTATCTATACATGTAATGCATATCTACATATAGCTATAGAATGTCCCTGTCATCTAGAATTATCAAAGAAGGAATAGTTTCACATATACTCTCTGTCCAGTTTTTCAGTTGATCCTTTTGTCCTAAAGTTCTAAGGTGCTTTCTGATAATAGGAGGTGTTGAACAAGAAAATTAGAATGGGCTGCCTTATGAATTGGTGAATTTTCTTTCTCTGGAAGTCTTCAAGAGTAGTTTGGGTGCCCATTTGTCCTGGATGGTGCAGAAAGGGGGTTCATGATCATTTTTAAGGAACTTTTCAATCATGAGAGTCTTTGTAAGGTAAATGGGAAACACTGTCTATGGTCTAATTCCGGCTTTGCTCATTCTGTGACCTTGAGAGAGTCACTTTTCCTGTATGGGCCTTAGTTTCCTTCTCTGTAGAAAAAGAATTGGATGAGATGCCCTCGAAGAGCCTTACCAGATCTACAATATTGTAATATAAATGACAAATTACATATGACTCTTAAAAACACACATGAAGAAGTTTTGGATGAAGATTTCCATGTGAAAAGTTAAGGAACTGATTCATTAGGTAAATTAGGTGAAAGGTTTTACCTTTGAAATGGAAAGGTTGCTCTTTTGTTTGTTTTTGTTTTGTACAATGGAAAGAAATCTGGTTCTGGAGTCAGAAGATCTGGGTGCAAATCTTACCTCTGCATGTGACCCATGGCAACTTGGACAAATCACTTAACTTCCTCAGGCCTTAATTTCTTCATCTGCCATGTGAAGGCATTGGATTTGATGTCCTCTGCCGTCTGTTTCAGCCCTAGATTGATTATCTGATGATGTAAAAAGAAAAAACCCACCCCTCCTTGTTGGCTCGGTACCATTTGTTTTATGATTTAGCACTGACATTCTTCTCCAGTTCTTCTTTGTCACTTCTTGTTTATCCACTTTGTGCAGTGTTGAACCTTTGGCCTCTCATCTTTGGAACATTTCATTGTCTATTTTTTTCCATCACTGGGTGATAAAGGAAAGAAGAGGGGGAGAAACTCAAAGAAGTAGTAAATTTTGATAATAATTACTTTTTCTGCTAAAAAGGTAGAATATCCATAAAAGATTAGGCTACAGTCCAGGATGAGATTTGGGAGTTATCTTTATATTTTAATTATCCTCATTCCCCAGTCACCTAAGGGAAACTGAGATCTGCCCAGGGTCACACAAACTGAGGTCCTCTGACTCCAGAGTCTATGCTTTTCTAAGTTAGTGAGAATTATATAATAATAACAATTCCTGTTTCTGTAGGGCCATAAGGTTGTACACAATTTTATAATTTTGTCCTCTTTCAATGGGGATGAAACGGTTGACCGATGGACCTCCTCCTTTTGACCTCCTTACTATCTTCTTGCCTCTTGTCCATTTGCTGCAGACTGCTAGATTCATTTTCCTGATGCATTACACTGATATTCATCCTTCTTTGATGGTTCCTCATTTGCCTACCAGATATAGTCTAAAATTTCTAACTAACATAGTGTCTAAGATCATCCAAGTCAGTTATTCAAGGAAGAATTCACTGTTAGGCTGCTCTTATACAAAATGTCTAGTCCAGCTATACTCTGTCCCCAGAAATCACAATATTTTGAACAGTTTTGGGAACTGTTTTTTCAGGTATCCTACAAATTTAGGGTGGGATTCTGGTGAGTGGCTTGCAGAACCATTTGAATGGACTGGAACGGTTTATTGGTATACACAAGTGCAGAAAGGAGGACGTGGACAGAGGAACAACAATCCTGACAGGACTGGAGTCACATGTGGCCTTCCTCACCCTTACCATCCCAGGGGGCATCTTGCTGGCCAGTGGCCCAGAGGAACAGCGGGCTATGCCCTTGCCACTGTCTCTAGGGGCCAAGATTTACATAGGGTTTTTAGACAAAGGGGCCCGCTGTGGCAGCTGTCACGTAGCTGATGGGGTGATGGGTCAGAGAACATGAACCAGCAGCAAAATGAAAGGGTTGGGTGAGGGGAATTCTCTAAAATTTAGTCAGGAAGACCCATTTAGGATGAGGAAGGTGGCACTATTACTGACCTGCACCAGCAGGCTTGCTGCTGAGTTTCAGCAGCCCAGCCTGTCCCAGTTGTGGTTCTAACTAGAACTTGTGGTAGTTTTCATCTTAAGCTTATGAATATCTGGTCACTGGCTCCAGATGGCTCAGGAGGAGGAAGTGAAGCTGGTGACCTTACACAGCCCTCCCTCACTCAAAACAAATTCAAGTGAAAGTCATGTCATCATTTCTCTGATGTCATGGTCTTCTTTGAAAACAAAGGATGAACACAACAACGAAAACCTGAGTTGTGTAGCAGGAGAAAGGCCTGGCAGAGTGGGGCCATAGACTCATGCAGCAGTTCACAAAGAATGCCGAGATGCATTGTGTCCACAAGAGGGTGATCTGGATGGTGAGGGGCCCCAAAGCCATGACATGTGAAGTTGGTTTGAAGGAGCTGAGAGTGTTTAACTTTGAGAAGGCTTAAGGGTTCAATGCCAGCTGTCTTCAGTTACTTGAAGGGTTGTCATCTGGGAAGCTAGGTGGAGAGAGAACTTGGCCTGAAGTAAGGAAGACATTTTTCTAGTTCAAATCCAGTCTCAGGCCCTTACTAGCTGTGTGACCCTGAGCAAGCCACTTAACTCTATTTGCTGCATCTAGAAAATGGACTGGAGAAGAAAATGGCCAACCATTTGAGTATCTTTGCCAAGAAAACCCAAAATGGGGTCATGAAGAGTTGAACATGACTGAATTTATTCACCTTCTTCTTCCCTTTCCCTCAGTTGTTAAATTCATCAGACATTTAGGGTCTTAAGATCATAGATTAATAAGGGACCTGAGAGGCCATTGAGTCCATGTTGCAGATGAGGAAAACAAGGTACAGAGAGTTTATGTAACTTGCTTAGGGTCACACAGTTAGTTTCTGAGGTGAGATTTGAACCAGGTTTTCTGGATTAAGTACCTACTATGGGGAAACATAGCAAGCCTGGATGTAGGTGGTATAGCTCATGCCCTGCCAGTTAGGAGAATTTACATACAAAATTGTGTTTTTAGAATAATGTCTTTGAAACTGTTTGCAAAAGGAAAATGAGTTGCTTTTTAGAAAGTGTCTTTTACTAGCAGAAATCATATGTCCCCAATCATGATATTTTGGTCTCATACTTGTGTGCATCATCTTTTTATAGCTTTTTTTAGCTCAGATTAGCCCAGCTAATTTCCTTCAGCCCAGCTGGTTTCCTTTCCTTACAAATTCTATACTTTTGGCTTTATCATCATTTTTTGGTAAAGCCACCCAGAAATTTGCAATCTTAGAGGCCATTTCTGTGAAGTTACAATTGAAACTGATTATCCCAATGCAAATAACACTTTCAGTTTTTAAATTTAAGAAAAGTTTTATTATCTTCAATTTTAACCACAAAAAAGGCTAGGATATGTTTTAGAAGTCTAATATTTTCCTACATTAAGAAAAGGCAACTTGATCATAGAACAGAAAATGTCAGCGTTTGAAGGGTCCTTAGTGATTGTTAAGTCCAACACTCTCATATTACGGAAGAGACAACACTGGCTCGGAAGGGGCAGTGGTTTGAACAAAGTATAAGAGGAAATTAGTGATAATCCAAGATAGAGCCCATGTTCCCTGGCACTGATTTTTGTGGGATTCTTTCTCCTAGAGGAGGTCTCTCGAGGGCTTGATGGTTTGAAGCTTGTTGCTACAGGTAGATTGTGGGTTTGGCAATGCCACATCCTTAAATCGTACAATTGTTGTTTTGCATGGTACATCATAAGTGCTTGATATGGGGACAACCCATTAGGTCTTTGGCCTCTTTCATTTGCCAGAGAAAGATGTGTTCCCAGTTAAAGAACATTACATAATAAATTATCAGTAGAACCCAAGAAGATCGTGTACTCAAATACTTGAGTTTATTCATTTGTTAAAGTTGAGTGAATGAATGTCTTCATTGCTAGTTGCTAATTAGTTTAGACAAGAATATTCTTACTCTGATCAAGCTCGTTGTCTCAGAGTAGACTAAGATAGATGCCCACAGTCAATGCATAATATTATGTGGTAACAACATTAGAAAGATACCGAACAAAATTACGGGAGGTCTATTGGGGAAGTTTGTTATTGACCATGGATGATGGCTTCCTGGAGGAAACAGTATCTGAGTTGCTCTTTAAATGATGGGTGAAGAAAGGGAGAGAGGACACCCTATGTATAGGAAAGGGTTTGAGTAGTGGTGAGAAAGTACCACCATGTGTATAGGGGATGGAGATTAGATTATTTTGTTTGTGTGTTTTGTTAGGGTGTTTATTGGAGAAGTTCTTATTAGATAAGACTGGAAAAGTATGATGTTGCTAGATGGTGGGTTTAAAAAGCTTAAGACTATTTGAACTTGGATTGCAGTAGGGTGGCACTGAAGAATTTTAAACTCAAGGTGTTCATACAAGTTTTAATTGATCCTTTTTTTTTGCTTCAAAGTAATTTATTGGTAAAACCTTCTCCCACTCCCAAATGAACTTTCTCACATAAGAAAGAAAAATGCTTAAGCACAACTGACAAAATCAGTGTGAGAAATGTCCTGCGCCCATAGTCCCCTATATTTCTGCTGAAAAAACTGAAGTGAATTTTGTCATTGGTTTTCCAGAACCAAGGTTGACCAATCAAAGGAGTTTATTATCTTAAAATTAGAACTTTTTAGAAATCAATTGAGATGTTTAAATAAGCCTTTCAAATTAGTCAGGTAACCCTCTTAAGCATGACTATTTCATGAACTATAATTTTTTTAAAAATGGTTTCTAACCAATGAATTAGCCAAGGATTTGAATTGGAATAGTCTGTTGGTGTATGGTATTGGTGGTGTAGGTCACAGTTTGAGTTTTTATTACTCATCTAACCTCCTTTCAGCTCAGTTTCTGTTGGGGCTTTTCTCTTATTGGTTTGTGTTTTCATATATTACTTTTGTTTATTTTTTTCTATTACTAATAATAATAGTCAGGAATTATATGGCACTATAAGTTTGCAAAGTGCTTTACATGTTATCTCATTGGATCCTCATAACAACACTGTAAGGTAGGCTGTATCGTTTCACAAATGATGAAACAGGCTGAAAGATATTAAGTGACTTGCCCAAAGTCATATGCTCAGCCAATGTCCGAGGTAGAATTTGAACTCAGGACTTCCTGACTTCAAATTGAGTGCTTATTATCTATTGTGCTGTCTAACTGACCATTACATTTAATATTTATTTTTCATGATACTTGAATATAAATTTATAGATTCAAAAATAAATTTATATTAATGCCTTTTCTTTTAACAACTCAATTATTTCAAGATATTTCCTCTCTCTATCTTAGTCTTTGCTTGTAACAGAACAAAAGTTAATCCAGACCAACCCACAATGACTACCACATCTTATGGCATATGCAACATCCCACACTGTTCAGGGAAGGGAGTGAGAGGTCATATGTGGCCTTTGGTACTTTCTGAGGGTCAGGATTGCAATTTAATGATGACTGTTGTGCATGTAAAGATTATCATTCTGGACCATAGAATGGGCACTAAATAGGAGATGGTTAGGGCGTTCTACCAAGTCACAGAATTTGACTATCTTATTGTGGAAGAGAAGGAAAGAACACTGAATGAAGAGTCAAGACACCTGGGGTTTCTCCTCAGCTGTGGACAGTTTCCACTCTGTTTCCTCATCTGCTGCCTGATGGATATGAACTATATTCTCTCTCAAGTCCTTTCCTGCTTTGACAGTTTACATGGAAGGTGCCATGTTAGGTGCTGTGGGGGACACAAAGAAATATAAGACATGGTCTGTACCATCAGTGATCTTTTAGTGCAGTTGAGAAAACAAAATAATATAAACAAGAAAGGAAACTGATAGCTGAAAGCAGTGATGTTAAGCTCAGATAGAAAAGGGGGTCACTAATTTGGACATAAGGTTCCCCGCGAGCAGCATATTGACTTTGTTTTAAAGTGTAATGTCTAGTTTTATTGTATTTCTACTTATTTTGTTATATATTTCCCAATTACATTTTTATCTCATTTGTGGTGGCCCCTGGCAGCATATTTGACACCTCTGGCCCAAAGTCTTGTAATCATTCTTATGGAAGGGGGGTATTTAACTACTTCTGCTTGGACCCAGGTGGCAGAAGGAGGACCAACTGGTGGAAACGATGATGGTGGTGGGTGGGGAGATTTGTTTTTGTTTTGCTTCCTGATAATCGGAGCTAACACTAGAACCGGCTGTCTGAGGAAGTAGTGGTGAGTTCCTCTTCGTTGGAGATCATCAGTGTCTCCATTCACCAGTATTCTGTCACACTCCCCAGATGCATCGCTGGGGGCTCTAGCTCTCACTCTCCACATTAGTCCACCTACACTCTCTTTGCTTGCCTGCCAGTTTCCCAAACATGCTTTCATAGGCTCCAAAGATGGACACTTGCCTGCACTGCTAAGAGCTGCACTCATGAAAAACTAATTTCTGATACTCCTGAGTACTGTCTGGGGAATTGCAACCTGGCTGTCTCCTTTCCAGCTACTCCCAAAAATGTAGGGTGTAGGGAGAAAATCTTTGACGATGATTCCTCTTCCTGTCTTAATCACTTAGCCTTGCCACGCCACAGGCTCTGAACAGTGAACCGTTAGCTGATGTATTCTATTAACTTTGAGAGAACATTTATTAATTAAGCACTATGCCAGGTGGTAGGGACACAGAAACAGAAAGGAAACAGGTCCTGCTCTCAAGAAGCTTTTATTCTACTGGGAGAAACAACATGTGCACACATAAGTAAATATAAAGTAATTTGGGGTGGGAGGGAAGGCTTGTGGGGAGGGGCTCCCAACAGATGGAGTGGAGATGAGAAAAGGTTTTATGTAAGAGGCTTGATTTGAACCTTGAAATGAGCTAGAAATATAAGACATGGAGGTGGGGGAAGAGAGAATTCTGGGCGTAAGGGACAGCTGCACAGACCAGTAGGTAGAATGTTGTATGCATATAGCAGTGGATAGGCCAGCTGGGCTGGTCCGTTGCGTGTGTGATTGAATAGCCATACAATATTGGTCTGAAATAGATTGTAAAAGGTCAAACAGAATTTTGTATTTGATCTACTGTAGGGCACCATTTAAGCTTCTCAAGTAGGAGGAGTGATCTAATCAGATCTGTGCCTTTGGAATATCAATTTGTGATATTTATTATATCTCTGGAAAATGGATTAGAGAGGAGAGAGTAAGGAACTGGGGAGACCTATTAGGCCGTTATTGAAATCATCCAGGGGAAAGGAGATGTAGGTTAGGGTCATGTGAGCTTGTAGAACAGTATGGATTTAGGGTGTGGTGGAGAAAGAAATCACAAGACTTGACTGATTGAATTTTGGTAGTGATGGAGAATGAGTGATAGAGGAAGACGCAGGGCTATGAACCTCGGCACCTTGAAGAATGGTAGTGACCTTGACAGAAGTAGGAAATTTAAGAAGAGGGATAGGATTCAGGAGAAAGATAACCAAGTTGCTTTGGACTTTGAGTGCATTTGAGTTGCGCTAGGGCATCCAGGTAGTGGTGTTCAGCAGGCAGTTAGGTACTTGGGGCTGGAGCATAGGAAAAAACTGAGAACTGGCCATGTAGCTCAGCTCACAGGGTCTGGTACACAATATACTCTGAGTATATGATTATTGACTCACTGTATAGATCTAGGAGTCATCTACACAGAGGTGCTAAATGAGACTGTGGGAGCTGATAGGATCTTCCTTTGAAAACAGGGAGAACAGAACCCTGGGTAAATCTATGAATGGGGAATAGGACATGATAGTTGATACAGCTAGGGAGATTGAAAAGGAGTAGTCAGCCAAGGAGGAGGAGAACCAGGTCAGAGCAATGCCATGAAATGTGGAGGAAGAAAAGCTCTCTGGAAGGAAAATATCAAGTCATTAACAATAACATATATAGGGATATCAGGTAGAGTGTGGACTGAGGAAAAAAAAAAACACATTGGATTTAGCAATTATTGGAGGGAGCCATCTCAGTCTCATGGTGGGCTATGAGTAAGTGCTCTAGAAACTTGAGAAACTGGGCGAGAGAAGTGAAGGAACTTTGACAGGGTCAGATAGCTAGTGAGTGGAAGAGGAAAGATTTGTGCTTCAACCCAAATTTCTGCTTTCCACTAGGCCACAATGCTTCCTTGTGGGATGGCTGGGGCTGGTTGGGCTTGGTAGAACTTAAATTTTCTGAAGAGCCTACATGTGAGGAGAATTTGTACCAAGATGGGAGGGTGATGAGCCAGAGAGTGACTTTGGAGAGGGTGAATAAAAGATGTAGCAGCATCTGGAAAATTTCCTGATCTCCTCATGGGGGTGGGGGAGAGAGGACCAGGACAAGAGAGGAAATGGAGGATTTGTATTGTGTGGTTGCTATAGTCCTGGCTATATTTCAGGGAGGTATGCCAGATTTTATGGTTCTCGCAGAAAAAAAAAATGCTTCTCTTTTGGCTGCCCAGTGAATTCCGGCCAGCCTTCAACACTTTTCCGTTGCTTCTTTGTTGCCTAATTATTTCTGGAGAAGAGTATTATGGGTTCTGTCTGACCACTGGAGTGTTGACTTTTTGACTTCCTACTCTAGGTGGGTGTAGAGGAAAAGAGCCTTGGCTTTGAGTTGGAAGACTCCACATCCATGCCCTGGCTTTGTGATTTCCTAGCTCTGTTGACCATCAGCAAATTATTTCACCTTTTTAAGGTGAAATATTGTATGTGTGAAATGGAGATAATAATATTCCAGCTGAAAGAAATAGTAGAAGCGCAGTAGATCGAGGTATTGAACCCAGGAAGACCTGGCTTCGATTTCTGCCTTTGAAACATACTTGCCATATGACAATAGACAACCCATTTAATCTTCCATTGCCCTAAGGGAGTCCCTAAGAGCATAGAAGCTTGGAAGTTTTGAGCTGCCAGTTTGCGTTAGGGGAGGGAGGCTCCCCAAGCACCTGGTTCCTTAGACTGATAAAATATCCATACCATCTCCCTCCCTGGGCTCTTCTAAGGGAAGTGTTTTGCAAATTGTCAAGTCCAATATAAAATGGGGGTGATTTTAATGACTAGCATTTCTCCTGAGAATGACAGTGGTATTGCTGCTGGGGCTGACCTTACATAACTGCTCATGTGGGTGTAGGATTTCTATGTACCTCAGGGGCTCTCTTCCCTCCACCCCCCCCCCCCAACCAAAACACTTTCTACACTTGCTCCCTGATGCCTGAAATTCCTTTTTTTTAGGGCTCAAAGTCTTTCATTCCAATTCCACTCAAGGGAAAGCTTAAAATGAAAATAGAATAATGCACTCAGAGACTGTTGGAGCTATAGCTGGGATTGCCCGAGCTGGCAAGGGTCTTAGAGCAGAAAGAATGTTAGACCTGAAGAAACCTTAGAGCGTGGAATGGAGAATTCTAGAGCTGTAAGGGATTTTAGAACATAGAGGATTCCAGAGCGGGAAGCGAACATCTTAGAACATAGATCAGAGATTGCCTGAGCTGGATGGGGCGTCAGAACATAGAGACTTTCGGAGCTAGAAGGAACATTAGAAAGTAAAATAGAGACGACTGAAGCTAGAAGGGACTTCAGAACAAAGAGTATTCCGACAGAACTGTATGTGACTTAGAGACCATTCCATAAAACACCTCCCCACCCCAAACCCCCACCACCCTCCAATTTGTGGAAGCCCAGGAAAGCCCTATAACTTGGCCAAGTTCAATCTGGAAGTTGTGTAAGAGTTAAAACTAGATCCCAGGTATCCTGACTAATGGTGGAGTGCTTTATTTTACTTTTTACTCTGTGATGAAGAGACTGGCAGGGGCAGTACAGAATAGGAATTTGCTTAGAAGGAAAACGCCACCCCTTAATAGAAAAAAAATTGCCAACAAAGTCGGCAAATCGGTTCTATAGACTGGCATGACTGGAACTCGGAGGTTATCACAGGCCTGCGAATATTTATCTAAGAGCTTTGCATTTTTATTTTTTGGCTCAGATACAAGTGGTGGGTGTACTTTTCTCTTTCAGCCAGTTTTGCTTGGGTATCTCCAGGATCAAAAGAATGAAAGGAAGCTTTCATAACGAGGCAAACGTTCCTGGCATCTGGCACCTCCTGGGAGTGTTGTGTTCCTTCCAGTGCTTTGTGTTTTAGGGCATTTCATATGTGATTTCTTGTTCTACTCAGACACCCCTGATGCAGAATCTAGAAGCCAGAGAGACAGTGAAGTATGGTGGGAAGGAACAGATTTAGCAGTCAAAAGGGACCTCCAAAGTCATTCAGTCCAGCCCTCTCATTTACAGATCAGGAAACTGAGTCAGAGTCTTACGTTTGATCCCCTCAACCCTGCTGTTTACTAGGTGTATTATTTTTGAGGGACACATGATAATATTAACATCTTTACCTTTTCTGCCTCATATGGTGGTGGTACATATCAAACTTTTTTTATTGGATTATGGACTCCTTAAAGACAGTGGGTAGTATAGATGCTAATGCAGGATCATTTCATCTTAGTTGTTAAGTTATGGTGACTCTATTTCACGGAAGGCATATAATGACAATTCAGCCTCCCTCAGCAGTATTACTTTTCCTCTTGGAGTCTCAGGTAAATGGTTAGACTCCTCCAAGACTCTGTGCGGATCTGGTATTCTGAGATCCTGTGACCTGTAAATAGAGTTGAATGTAGCAAGCAGATAAAATTTAGCGTAGAGTTAAAGTAGTAGTAGTAATGAGGATGATGATATGACTCCTGTTGACATAACACTTATAGTGTTTTACTTATGATGGTGTTACAAGGTAGGTAGTAAAAGTATTTTTATCCCCAGGGGCTCAAGGGGTTCAGCTACTTACTAGCGGTTCTGCAGTTCCCTTGGGGCAGATAGCCAGAGTGCATACCCTGGAGTCAGGAGGACCTGAATTCAAATGTGACCTCAGACACTGAGTAGCACTGTGACCCTGGGCAAGTCACTTAACCTGCACTTGCCTCAGTTTCCTGCTCTGTAGGATGAGTTGGAGAAGGAAAAAGCAAACCACTCCAGTATCTTTGGCAAGAAAACCCTACCAATGAGGTCATGAAAGTTGAACACCACTGATACAACTGAACAATAACAGTCTTCCTCCTCATCTCTGTCACCTGCCTTCCCTGTTTTTTTTTAGTCTGGGCTAAAATCTTACCTTTTATGAGAAGCCTTTCTAGATCCCCCTTATTTCTAGTGCTTTCACTCTGTTAGTTGTCTCCAGTTTTACTGGATGTGCCTTGTTTGAACATAGTTGTTTTCATGTTGTCTCTCCTCTTAACCGCTGTCTACCTCAGTTTCCTCAACTGTAAAAAGAGGATAATAGTAGTACCTTCCTCACAGGGTTGTTATGAGGATCATATGAGAGAGTATTTATAAGGTGCTTAGCACAGTGACTGGTGCATAATAGGCCCTTTGATGCCTTGAGGCCACCATACTTGAGGACCTAGAGGTCCACATGTGGCCTTGAGGCCACAGGTTCCCCCACCCTGTGGGGCTTCATGAGAGCAGGATCTATACAACGTCTGGTGCACTTCTTGTTACTGATTGTTCTAGTAATGTCCAACTCTCCCTGACCCCATTTGAGATTCTCTTGGCAAAGGTACTAGAGTGATTTGCCATTTGCTTCTCCAGCTCATCTTACAAATAAGAAAGGGAGGCAAATGGGGTTAAGTGACTTATCCAGGGTCACACAGCTAGTTAAGTGTCTGAGTCTGGATTTGAACTCAGGTCTTCCTGACTCCAGGGCCTGTGCTCTATCTACTTCTCCACCTAGATGCTCCATTACAGCATACAGTAGATGCTTAATAAATGCTTGCTGACTTGGGAGGGAAGGGATTCCAACTCTGGTATTGTACCTCTAGGTCCAGGGTTCTTTTTGACATGATTGAATGAAAAATCAGTTATTAAGAACATATATTGTGCTAAGCCCTGGGATACCAACAGATAAATCAGACAGTGCCTGGCCTCAAGGAACTCACATTCTAATGGAGGAGGCAAGGTGGTAGCTGCAAATTGAAAGGTCTTTAGGGTGTAGCTGTGAAGCAGCTGGGATTGCCTCTTCTTTAACGTCATTTTCCACAGATAAAATTAAATCAGTTTCTGATGCTTGACAGTGCCAAGAATTGTGGTGGTAAGAATTTTCTTTTCCCACTCTTCAGTAGCTGTGGTTACAGCACCCAGAGAAGCAATTGCCAGGCCATGTCTTTGTGGGGGGTCACTTCCCAGGATATAATGGATGCTGGGGCTAGGCTGGAAGGATAGACATCTGGGTGGGTGGGAGTGTATGTGTGGCTGCCATCCCAGGTTCTGGTGTGTACGTGCTCATCGGTGGCAGTTGGTTAGCAGTTGGTGTTGCCAGCGATGAGGAAAGTGGGTCCCTTCTTTTACAGTGATCTCTCCCCTCAATGTATAGCTGCGGGCCCTGGGTTGGAAGCAGGACCAGGGTTTGAGGGGCAGTACTATTCTCATGTCTCTTAGGTTCCAGGTCCTGGGCTGTCTGCATCAGGCTCTAAGGGAAGAGGAATAGTAAAATAGTAAAAAATAGTTTGCCTTGCCTGGCATATGACTTGTCAGGGGTCCTCGCTGCCTCAGTTACCTAGGCTATGAATTTACCTACCTAAACTGCTTTTTCCTGTAGTGGTCTGATGCAAAACATGATACTGTTAGGTATACCCAGGTGTAAATGGTCAAGGAATCACTTAAAGAATGTTTCTATTATTTTGCCACAAGCAAATCAAACCTATCTGGAGTCAGCAAGGAGAAGAAGATATGGAGGGAAGCGGGGGAGGGAGAAGGGCATCATTTTCCACCCCCTCATCCTTCTGCTGGCTTTGATTTTTGTGAGAGTGCCTTATATGGTGCTGGACAGAGTGTAGTTCTTGGGATCAAGAGAAGCCAGGGCTAAAGAGGCTGGAACACATTAGCTAGGTGACCCTGGGCAAGTGGCATCATTTTTTTCAGTCTCACTTTGCTCATCTGTAAAACAGGGGTGCAAATGCATCCTTGTACTACTCATTTCACAGGGTTATTGTGAAGAAAATGATCCAGAAGTATTAAGGGCATTTTAGAATTTAAAAAACTGTATTGGAGGAGACTTGTCTTATCTTAAGTCATTGGACCAAGGAAGGAAAGGACAAAAGAAAGCAAGAATTTATTAAGTGCCTACTATGTGCTAGACACGGTGCTAAGAACTCTACAAATATTATGTCTTTTGGTCCTCACAACAACTTTGAGAAGTAGATGCTGCAATTATTCTAATTTCACAATTGAGGAAACTGAGGCAAACAGAAGTTAACCAGGGTCATATAACTAGTAAATGTTTGAGGTTGGATTTGAACTTAGGTCTTCCTGACTCCAGGCTTATACTCTATCCACAGTACCACCCAACTTTCAAGCACACGAGTCCCTACTGGTGACTCCATCTATATTTTGTTCCCAGTATGAGATGAGCTACTGTATGGGTGTTTTGAGCCTTTACCTACCAGAACATTTGAGCTATGGGTGTGCTCCCTGCTTGGCACTCTGGGAAGATAAGGAAAATACCTGAATTCTAGGACTTTATGTAGGGGCCAGGCCCATAGTAATGCCTGCCTCTGATATGAGCAAATAGAGACCATATGTGCACACATATCACCCCCATTTCTCTGCATAGAATTGAAAGACCTGGGTTCAAAAGTCTCCCTTAGACATCTATTAGCTGTGTGACCCTGACAAATTAATAAATACCATCACTGATTCTCAGCTATAAAAAGTGATGTTATTATATCCCACAATGCTTCACTCTATACTGTTAAGATCAATGAAATAATATTAAAGGGCTTTCTGAACCATGGCGTACTATGTAAAGTACAGTTTTTAATTACTATTATGAGTTCCCCGTTAGTGGAGGTCATAGAGTTATTGTAAAGGACCTAAAAGGCCATCAAAGTCCAATTCAGGCATTTTTCAAATAAGGAAACTGAGGCTTGGGAAGAGTTTCATAGACTCATCCTAGGTCTAGAACTGGAAGGAACTGCTTAGATCTTAAAGGGATCTCAGGTTGTCTCCTCATTTTTATAAAAGCAGAAACTGAAGCCAAAGAAGTTGTAACTTGCTGAAGGTTACACAGGTAGTACATGTTAGAAGCAAGATCTGAAACCAGGTTTTGCCACTCTATTCATTGCTCTTTCCACTGTCCTACAGTTGCATTCCTATTGCACCAAAGCAGAGACCCTCTGCCTCCTCATCAGAGATGCTAAGATGTCTCTTCTTGCAGGATACTTTAATGAGATGACTTCGAACTACTTTGAAGATAATATGATTCCATTGATAAG
Source organism: Notamacropus eugenii (assembly GCF_028372415.1). Classification (NCBI taxonomy): domain Eukaryota; kingdom Metazoa; phylum Chordata; class Mammalia; order Diprotodontia; family Macropodidae; genus Notamacropus; species Notamacropus eugenii. The sequence goes on from NC_092877.1 coordinate 56,860,632, forward strand.
TCTACTTTACTGAGTTGTGACTTTGCTTATCCATCTATGTTACTAAGTTAATGCAAAGATTATTAATATGCTATGTAGAAAGGTCAGAAGACATTTAAGATCTTAGGTTTTTAGAGTTATTGCAAGAATTTTTTTTTTCCTTTTAATTTGGGAAAGAGAAAACAAGTGCTTTGTTGAAAAATAAAATGAATAATTTTAAAAAAATCTGGGAGGGACATTTGAGATGGTCTAGTTCTATGCTTTCATTTTCTATCTGAGAAAATTCAAAAGTGACTTGAGTAGAATCTGACAATGAGGAAGAAACAGGACTAGAGAGAATTGGAATTTGAAGCCAGCATTTTCTATCATACCATTCTGAATTTTTCCTCATTAAGCCAGCAATTGTCTTTTTTTTTTTGCTCTTCTGTAGGGTTAGCTTCTTCCCAGTCAGACACCAATCCCAGATCTCTGAATGGTGTTCACCAAAGAAGACAACCCCTCCCTCCTGCTGTTTAACTGGAGAAAAGAAGAGGTTCTTTCTTGTCTATATTTGGTGGGATTTTCTCAGCCTGACTTAGAGATAGGAATGTACAGAGACTTGTGGGAGAAGCTAGCTGTCTTCACTTGCTGACTCCTCACTCTGCATACTGTTGGGGGAGGGTGGGGAATTGGAAGGGGTGGTTCTACAGTAACTTGCCAAAGGCCTTCTGAACCCATCTGTCCACAGCAGTGACCGGCAGGCAAGGCCAAGGATCTGTCTTAGAGAGATGGACTATAGTAGTTATGGCCTTTGTGGCCTTGACAAGGCCTGAGATACTTCTGCCAGGATTTAATCGCTTTCTGGGGAATGCTTGGATCAGTCGGGGGGTTGGGGGCTGGGGGGTGGGGAAGAAGACACGTACAAAAACTTCCCTGCCATATGCTCTTTTCTGATGTAGTAGTGATCACTGCAGGGAGGTAAGTGTGGGCCCTCCCGTCACTGTGAACTGTGAAAGTCATTGCAAAGTTCCAAAAGGAGTACTGGATTTAGAGGCAAATGCTCTGACTCTGACACTAACTTTGAGACCTTGGACAAATCACTCTATCAGCAAGAGGCTGTTGGTATAAATTAGGGCTTTTAACTACAGCTGTTGGAATGAAGGTTCTCTGGCTGGGTTCAAGGAATTTAAAAACAGGGAGGATATTTGATCAATGTTTCCACTCATTGCAGTTCTTTCATTTGGCAACAAAGGCCTCTGTATAAGAATGATTATGTGGTAACCCTGCATCTGCATCAGGGAGGGAGAAAGGGAAGCCATCCACAAGACTTATACGTCCAAAGATTTGTTTATATACATATATATATATGTGTATATGTATACACATATATATATATGTACACACATATGTATACGCATATATGTATACACATATGTGTATATATGTATATGTATACACACATATAAACTGAATAACACCTGGGATATCCCCCTCTCATACATGGGGCCCTCAAAATAGCTACCTCAGGTTCAAGGTATTCTATGGGTCCATGTTTACTTAACGTAATAGCTCATAAGCCTTCACTTTTTTTTTTTAGTTCAAAGCAAAGGCTTTTAATGAAATAATAAAATAAGATTTTTAATGAAATAATAAAGTAAGCATTCACCCCCTAGGATATATAATCCTACAAATGTATATATACATATATACATATACATACATACATATACATACATACATACATACACATACATATATACACACACACATACACACACACATATATAAACCATTAGTAGAGAGAGAGAGCTTTCACAGGAATCCCACAGGAATGAGGGACCCATGTATGGGGAAAACCTGTGAAGGGGCTATTCCAATCTCCATTGAAACAGGTATATAGGGCCACCTAGACCCAACAAACATTTTATGTATGTGAAGTTATTTTTAAAAAGATGAAGCGTAAGTACGTAGAGTTAGAGGATACAAGGCAATAAATTATCTGGCCGGTACCAGGAAGATGGCCCTGGGGTTTTCTCTCAAGTGAGGAATCAAATGCCTTCTGTTTGATTTGGGGATTGTGGGTATGCAATGCTGACTCAGATTCCATTGGGCCAGGAGAAGAAATGTGTAATGCACATATATCTTTACAAGGCCTCCCTTATTCATATAACTATAAATATGTGCTTTCATATAAATTCATTTGCAAACAATATTGATTGATATTTACATTTTATATTGAGAAAGGAGAGCACATTGATATTAAAAAAATTTCATGCAAAACCATGTATTTATACGCATAAGAAGAGATATAGAATGATGAAGACCAGAATTATGGAAATCATTAAAGCAATTAAAGTTTTATTGGCTCTGCCCCTGTATGTCATCTAAAATTAGAGGGTGCTGTGTAGTAGGAAAAGTCTGAAGTTTTGGATTCAAATCCTGCTCATTAGTTGGGTAACCATGAGCAAACCACTTTACTTCTTGGAACCTCAATTTCTTCCTCTGTAAAATGAGGATGTTAATACTTGGTCAACTAATCTCAAAGATTTGTGGTAGGAAAAGCACTTTGTAAATCTTTAAATAGCAATATACAAATATGACTTGTTAGCAATACACTTTTTCCCCAAACTAATACCTTATTGCAGTGTTCTATACACAAAAATTTTTATACATATTTGTTGAAATTAATAGCTTTGTGCCTCAGTTTCCTCACTTGTAAAGTGAAAATAATGATAATTTGTGCTACTTATTTCATGTACATGATAGATTTAGAGTTGGAAGGAACTTTGGAGGTCCTTTAGTTCAATGCCTTCATTCAATAGATAAATCACCTGGAGCCCAGAGATTCAATTATTCTCCCAAGGTCACACAGTGAGGTCTTTTGATTCCAACTCTGGCATTTATCTCCGCCCCCCCCCCCCCCCACCTCTCTGCAAGATATGATGAAGAAAACACTCTGAATGATAAAACTCTGTGGATGTAGGATATTCTATTATTTGTAGTAATAATAATTACTAATAATTCTGTTTTATAACTTTTTAAAAATAATCTATGTTAAGCAGCAAATAGCAATCTCTTTCAATATATTTCCATAACTATTACCAAGCAGACTTAAATATGTCTGTCTCTTCATTGAAAAAAAGGTTATTAATAATAATGAAAATAATTATTTGCAAAAGCTGGTGGCTTATAAAGTACTGTCTTCACCACAGAACTAGAAAGTTTATTGTTGAGTCATTTCAGTCCTTTCCAGCTCTGTGATCCCATTTGGCAAAGTGGCTTGCCATTTCCTTCTCCAGCTCATTTTACAGATGAGGAAAGTGAGGCAAACAGGGTTAAGTGACTTGCCCAGGGTCACACAGCTAGTAAGTGTCTGAGGCAAGACTTGAACTCATGAGAATGTCTTCCTGATTCCTAGCCCAGTGCTCTATCCACTGCATAGAATGTGCCAGTGTTATAGATAATATTCGTTTTTTTTTTTCTCACATGAGGAAACTGAAGTTGAGAATTGTGAGATTCTGCCCAGGATCATTCAGATAGTAAGTGGCACAATTGGGACTTGAACTGAGACCTTCTGACTTCCAATCCAGTGGTTTTTGCTCAGTGTTAATGACACAATGCTGCCACTTACAAATAATAATAGATTACAAAAGTAAAGGAAACTCTTGACTTGGAATTGAGGAGCATAGCTTTTGAATCCTGGCTCTGGTAATAAATAGTTGTTTGACTTATCCCCATTTTATGGATCAGGAAATTGAATTGGGGCATCTGTATGTGAAGTACCTCACTAATGTGATGTGTCTAATACACAATGAACCTTAGGGCTTGGATTTAGGTCTTTGGAGTCCAATCCAGTACTTCCTGTTCTGCAAAAAAGTGGAGAAACTGCTGAAATGCCAAGGTTTAAAAGCATCTATTAGTGAGATATAACTACCAAATTTCAACTGATTTTTTTTTCTAGAATTTCACTTTTCATTGAGTCTGAATCACCTCAGGTGTTAATTATTTTGGTAACAGTTTTGCACTTCTGTGGTACTTTTATCCTCATTGAGTGTGAAAACTTGATTAGTAACAATTTGCTATGCTTTTAGATTTAGCAATTTGACCCTCCCTGCTTCCAGCTTCTAGCTTCCACGTGACTCCATCTCATTGGTTTCAAGCCATTGAAACCAAGATAATTACTTTATTATATATAATTAAATGTTTAAGTACTTTATTATATAATCAAAGAACAGAGGGAATTCTTTTTGGCATCTCTAGGTTCCATCATTTTGATCAGTGCTTTATAATCGCAAAGAATGGTATGAATAAAGGTGGAGAGAGTGCTCTTCAAGCCTGTAAGGAACAAAATTTTGAGAGAGATATCTAATCAGTGGTCAAGTCCTTCCCTTTCCATCTTCTTAATATCTTTTATACATGTTCCCTTCTGTTCTCTGACTCTGTGCCTCCCCTAGTGCAGACTATCATCACCTCATGCCTGGACCAGCACTATAGCTTGCTGTTTGATATGTCTGCTTCAAGTATCTCCCTACTCCAGGACATCTTTCACTCAGCTGTGAAATTGATCCGCCTAAAACTGACATGTCACCCTTCCCTGCATTCAATAAATTCCAGCTTTATAAAGTTCCCTATTGATCAAATACAAAATCTTCTCTTTGGCTTTGTAAGCCCTTCATAACCTTGTTCCTTCCTACCTTTCTGGTTTTCTTATATCTTACTGTACTATACTTATTGTGCTATACTATATACCTCTATGTACTCTGATCCAGTGACACTGGCTTCCTTTCTGATCTTAACCCAAGACATTTCAATATTTTCAGTGACTCTTCTCATGCCTGCAATGCTTTCTCCTCATTCTCCTTTTAGCTTTTCCTTCAAGTCTTAGTTAAAGTCTTACTTTCGTCTTCTTCAAAAAAAATACTTTCCCATTCCTGTTTAATTTTAGGGCTTTCCCTCCGAGACTACCCCCAGTTTATCTTGTATATGTCTTGTTTCTATAAAGTTGTTTACATACTGATTCTCACATCCTTGAGAGCAGGGACTGTTTCTTGACTATCTAGATTACCCGGCACTTTGCAGGTACTTTAATAAAGGCTAGTTGACAGCCTTTTGTTGGGTATATTTAAGTGGTGATTCTTTTCCAGTTTGAGTTTGACTAGATGGTCCCTGGGGTTCCTTCTAATTAGAGATTCTGTCTCAAAAGAACAACTGAAAGATTTCATCCATTTTTTGTTTACTGAGAGACATGTGGTTTGGTGTTTAAGTCTCAGGACTGAAAGTCAGAGATTTGGGTTCAAATTGAAATTTTAAATGATATGATTCTCTGGCAAGTAACTTAATCTCTCTTTATTTTCCCTGTCTGTAAAATGGTGATAATAATTGTTGTTTAGTTTCAGTCTGACTCTTTATGACCCCATTTGGAGTTTTCTTGGCAAAGATACTCAAGTGGTTTGCCATTTTTTCTCCCTCTAATGGTGTGAAGAACAAATGAAAGAATGGATGTAAAGTGGACTGTAAATCTTAAATATCTGTTTATTTTTAAATCATGATTCAGTCATGAATAGAATAAAATAGAAGCAGTTAGATATAGATCAATGGACTGGGAATCTCTGGACCTTAGTTTCTTCTTCTGTAAAATCAGGAGGTTGGATGAGAAAGTTCCCTAAGGTCTCCCTCAACTCTAAGTCCAGGAAAATCAACTACTTCTCTATTTCATCTCCTTTCATGCTTTTGGTTCATGCTACTTTTTCTTATATGTAGAACCTCCCTTCTCTCCCCTCCTCCCCATTTTCACTTGTTGAGGTTTCTCTTCTATTTAAATCAACTTAAATGTCACTTCCTCCCCAAAACATTTCCTGGTACCTCCAATCTGAGGAGTTGGAACTCTCACAATTTTGTAGCTCTTTTATCTACCCATTTCATCTCTTCTAGACCATCAGCCCTTTTAAGTGGAGGGAGTGACTCATTCATCTGTTTCATCAGACCCTAGAATTTCCTAAATGTTTGCTGATTATTTGTTGGACTCGACTTGTTTTCCCATCTCTTACTTCTACTCTAGCTCTTCTTTTCCTCTTGATTTTCTGCTTTGATTTTACTCATTTTTCTCCTGCATGTTTGATATTTTTCCCTTCATGTTTCTAGGCTGCCCTGTTCTCTGTGATCCTCATTCCATTAATTCCCACTTCAAACAAAACACTCTAGAAATGTTTATGAGTTTAGGCTCTCTGCCACCTATTTTTCTTTGCTGACTCACAATTTTGAATTTCCCTCTCCTTTTTGTCTCTGCCAAATTTGGATGACTGATTTTCCTTTGGACTGTTTGTAAAAGGAAATGGTCACTTCTGGGGCCAGCTCATCTCTGGGTCAAGGTAGAAGGAAATTTGCTAATACTAATTACCTCTCCTTTGCTCTGAGGTTTTTGGCTCTGGAGAAAATTTCCTAATTCTGACTGGTTTTCCTGTGAAGCAGACACCCAATGTTGTCTTTCCATTCTACCCACGTTTCCTCTCTCTAAATGGAAGATGTTAGAAGACAAGAGGTTTTGCAGTCAGGAGACCGAGCCTGCAACTAACTCACCACATCCTTGGGACTCAGTTTCTCTTTTGTAAAATAAGAATGTTGTTATAAATGATCTCAAAGGTCTCTTCCAGCTCTGACATAGCTTGCTCTATATTCAATTCAATTAAACAAATATTGATGAAGAATCTACTGTGTGTGAAGACAAAACATAACAGCAACAGCACAGAAAAATGGTTTGTGCCCCCAGAGAGCTTGTTCTGCTCTGTTTTTGCAAAACAGTTTAGTTTCGAGTAGAAGATAATTTTAGGAAGAAGAGGTGATCATGACTAGAGGAATCAGGGAAGGCTTCCTGTAGGAAGAGACCGTGCTTTACTATGTCCTGAAGGAAGCTGAGAATTCTAAGAGGTGGAGATGAGAAAGTGGTGTGTTCCAAATGTGTGGGGTGGGAGTGGGAGGCAGCCCCACACAGGCTCTGAGGTGGGAGATGGAATGGCATGTCTGAGGACTGGTAGGGTCAGTTTGGGAGGGTAATAATGTGAAATAAATCTGGAAAGGTCGGCTGAAGTCATATGTGAAGGGTTTTAAACATTACCCTGAGAAGTGTGTATTTTATCCACAATCAGTAGGGAACCACAGCAGGTTTCTGAGTAAGGGAGTAACATGTCCAGACCTGTACTCTTAGAAAGATTATTTTCACACATGTGTGGAGGATGAAATGAGAATGGAAGACCATTGTAATAGCTTAGGCATGTGCACATCAGTGTTTGGATTAGCTGCACTAGTGGGTAACTGAAGGATCAGATCCATTCAATTCAGGCAACTCTCCCGTTTTACAGGTGATGTCTAGAGCAATGAGGCTGAGTGACTTGAGCAACGGAGTAAGCACCAGAAATGGGATTTGAACGCAGATCATCTCAGTCTAGAACCAATGCTCTCTGGGTACAATCTTGCCTCCCGTAGGGAGTGGTAGAGAGCAGAGATGGGCCCTCACTCATCAGCTCTCTTCTCAGATACCTTCTCATTTTAACATTTTGCCTAAATTCTGTTGGTAGAACCAGCCCTCTGCATTGGCAGGCAGATGAGTGCCGCCATCTTGGAATTTTCTGAGGTGAGGAAGGGCAAGAAGGCCACATTCTCTCCTCTTCCCTCTCTCCTAGTATTCTTCCTACCTTTGACTGATGACTGAAATTCTACCATTTCTCCCTTTTAGCTTAAACAGCCCTCTATAACTATGTGAATAATCTTGATGGATAATGAGAACTCAGTTCTATAGACTTTAAGATTTGCAAAGAGCTTTCCTTATGCAAACCCTATGAGGTGTAGGTAATGAAAATATTGTCACCCTGATATTACAAATGAGGAAGCTGAGGTTTTGAGAGTTTGACTTGCCCAGAATTATATAACATGTGAATGTATGAAGTGATGTTAGAATCCAGGTCTCCTGACTTCAAAGTTAAATATGTTATCCATTCTTCTGTTTGTCCTTTTCCTTTTTTTCTTCTCCCTTTTTTCCCTTCCCTTCTCATCATGAACCAACCATTTATTAAATGCCTACAAGAATTCAGGAAGCATTGTTTAGTGGAAGGAGCATTGGGATTTGTTTTAGGAAATCCCTGTATTCAAATTCTGTCTCATACCCATTAGTAAGTTACTTTGCCCTGAGCCTCAGTTGTGCCTTTTATAAAAATTGAGATTATAGCTAATAATAATATTATCTACTTGGAATAGTTCTTATAAAGATCAAATAAGATTGTGTGTGTAAAAATAAAGGCTGTTATTATTCATTATCATACACTGGGGATACAAATCAGAGAGATTCACTGCCCTGGAAAGTGGAAGTCTAATTAGGTGAGATAGGAATTTTTTACCTTAGGGCAGGTAAAGAAGAGAAATTTTACCTGCAGGAATTGGAGGATGAGTTGGCTTTTCCAGTTGTTCCAGTCCTTTTTAGGGCTACTCAGTGACACTAGTCTTCATTCATTCTGTCTTGAGAATTCAAGTTCCCAGAGAGATTTCCTGGAAGATTCTTTAGTCCTGCTGGTCTATTTCATCCCCTACTTCTCTAGTCTGCGATAGTCTTAAATTGTTAAGGTATGTGATTTCTGAAACAAGAATCTGGTGCATAGAACACTGGACCTGAAATCAGGAAACCTGACATCAAATCATGCCTTTGACACTTACTGAGTGGCTCAGGGCAAGTCATTTCTCAGAGCCTCAGTTTAATCAACTGTAAAAAGGTTATAATAATAGTACCTCCCTCTCCACACTGTAAGAATCAAATAAGATAATGTATGTAAAATGCTTTGTTAATTTTAGAGCACTCTAAAAATGCTATACTATTACTTTTATAAAACCCTCTCCAGAACTGTGCTTTTGTGTTCTGAAGTCCCCTCCAGCTGTAATCATTCAGTGATTTAATAATGTTGACCTTTATAGGAAATAGGTAGAAGCTTCTTATGTATATGTTTGAAGGGGTCACAATATAAAAATTAGGCCATCCTTTAATTAATCTACACTACTGTACCTCTGACATAGCCAACCCCACCTAACTGGGGCCCTTCCAGCCCCTGTGGAAAAGAAGCCTGCTTCTCACCTTATCTGTTTTCCTGGACGCTTTTACTGCCATAAAGGATACTAAGCAGGGAGGCCTTTCTATTTTTCTTGGCCCATTTGAAATGCCTGAATGCTGACTTGACTCTAAAGGAACCACCTCCCTTCCTTGTTTCTGCTTCCCCCACCTTTTTCATTCTTCCTCCCTCAATCAGGAATTTTGCAGAGTTGTTTGATGGGCAGAGTTGAACATACATTCCTGTGGGTCAGAAACTAGAGATGGCCCTATTGAAGTGCTCCACTGCTCAGGGAGTTTGATTTATTTTTATACTATCTTGTTCAGAATCCTTTCAGAGTGGGTTAGAGTTCCCTGGTCCAGATCAGCAGACAAAAGATGATTTCCTTCAAGGGGGAGCCTTTAACTATGACCACTCTGAACTGGGAGGTAGGTGCTGTGGTGGACAGATAGAGGTCACTTTGTGTCAGTTGATTATTTAACTTCCATTTGATGGATAATTAAACAACTAATTCCTGTGTGAGGAATGCTGGACTGGGTGCTAAGGGAGACACAACTCTATGAGTCCTCATGCAGCTTAGTCTAGGAGGAGAAGACAAATTGAGACTTGCCCAGGGAGTCCATGGTAGACATGAATCTGGAACCCAGATCTAAGGACTCTTAGTCCTGTGTATTCTCCTCCTTTCCTTTTCTCTCTTCTCTCTTTTTCCTACCCTCTCTCCCTACTCCTTTCCTTCTCTGTTCTCCTCCTCTTTTCTCTCCTTCCCTCTCTCCTCTGTCTCTGCACTCTTTTCTCTCCTCTCTTTCACCTCTCCTCTCTCTTCATTTTCCCTCCCTCTCTTTCTTGAGCCCTCTACCCCTAGCTCTCCCCTTTCTTCCTAATTCTCCTCCTTCCTCTGCCCCTTTCCTCATCTCCCCTAGTTAGGGCTGGGTATTATACCGTCATTCCTGACAGATCTTATAAGCTTTAGGGACTGCCTTCCCATACGGAAGACTTACTGAACTCAAAATCCACTAAAAACCCTAAGTCTTTTCATTCTGCTGTGTCCTTTGAAATTACTGCTCTATTGTTAACAAATTGTCTACCTTGGACTTTCTATGGACACACCTTTCATTCCTCACTTAAAATTCCCTTCACCCTTTTCTCTCCAGGGTACTGTGCTCTTGGACCAGTATCTGATTACTCACTAGAGCAATGAGTGCATTTCCTCAGCCCTACCCCTATCAGAATCAATGACTTGACCATCCTTACAAGGAATCTGTGGTAATGAAATCATTATTTAATGAGAAATATAAGTTGGCCGTATCCCAGGAAAGATATCGCATGATTCAGTTTGGCTAATCTAAGTACATTTGACCTCATTCTAACTCTTTGAAATGATTACATGTATTTTGTCACTCACTTTTAATTATTTGAAATCTGGGTTTGGGTAAAAAAAATCCCCAAATCAATTTTTTGTTGATGCTGTATTTTGTTGATGCTTATTTTTTAGCATTCAACTTTAAATATGCATTTAAATTTAAAAAAAAATATTAGACTTAATTGATTTCTCCTCCTCATGTGTTTTCCAGCCATTTTTATGGAATATAACTAATGCATTTTTATTATTAAACTAAGTTATAGAGAGAGATGAAGGGATCTTAGAGATTTTCTAAATCTAATCCCCACATTTTACAAATGAGGAAATTGGACCCCCGAAAAGAGAAATGACCTGTGTAAGGTCACACAATTAGCAAGGAAGAGAGTAGGGATTTTAAACCCAGGTCTTTGGCTTCCAACTCTTGTCCAGACAGAGATCACTGTATTCATATCTACCCTGGGCTCACTCTTTCCTCCTCTTCTCCTGGAATGAACTTAGCTCTCTCTGTTTAATGTAGGGAAGATGAAGGATGAGAAACATCTGAGAATTAGTCAGTTACCCTGTTCCAAAGCTCATCTTCAGTCCAGTTTAGGTTAAAGGACAATGTTGTTCTTTGGTGACTCCGGGCAGCATTGGTGGTCTTCCCTTATTTCCCACAGGGGAGTGTCTATGTTAGCTTTATTTTTTTCCTTTCTGTGGTTGTTCAGTCATTTCAATCATGCCCGATTTGGGACTTTCTTGGCAAAGATACTGGAGTGATTTGCCGTTTTCTTCTCCAGCTCATTTTACAGATGAGGAAACCAAGGCAAATGGTGAAGTGATTTGCCTGCAGTCACACAGCTAGTAAATGTCTGAGGCTAGATTTGAACTCAGGTCTTCCTGACTCCAGGCCTGGCACTCTATCTCCAGCACACAAAAAAATATATGTTGAGACTAAGTCTCAGAGGCTTTTACAGAGTAGGCTAGGGCTGGGAAACCAATTTTCTGTTCACTGTAGTTAGTTCAGAGATCCTTTTAGAAAGTATTCATAGGCAGAATATATAAACTCTGTTCCCTGAGGAATGGGCAAAACAGAATTAAAACACAAGGATGGGTTTTGGTTTTGCCTCCCCTCCTCTCTAAATCTTCCTACCAAAGTCAAATAAATTCTAAGAATCTTCAAGCTATTGTTAATTCTTTTTCCTTTAAAAAATGTTCTGTTTTGTTTTGAGCCATGAGCCAACCCTTCTGTTATGATATACAAAACCCTTAATTTTTTGTTTTTCAAAACATTTGAATAACTGTATTCTCTTGCAGCGTTCACTACCTGAAAGCACTTTCTCAGGGACAAGTTTGGGAAGTTAATCCATAGGCAATGATATTGTATCACTTCTAGGTGATTTATACACTCTGTACAGCATGGGTTTATAGTGTGTCATCTGAAAGCACTTTAGAAATGTGAGTTGTTGGTATTAATCTGTGCTATTTTGCTAGAAGGTTAAGGTTGGTTAGTAAAGATGTGTGTGTGTGTGTGTGTGTGTGTGTGTGTGTGTGTAATATAGATTAGTGAAATAGAGACAAAGAAGTGGAATAATTAACCTATTTCCTTTAGTCAAGAAGTGGACTGGTTTATCCCCAGATGCAGGTATATGACATCATGGCACTGTGGAAAGAACCTTGGTCTGGGAGCCAGGACACTTCCATTCTATAGTGGGCTAAGTAGCTATGTGAAATTCAGCAAATCACTGTAGCTCTCAGCCTCATTTTTCTCATGTGTGAAATGTAATGATATGTGCACTGGGCTAAATGGTATCTAAAGTAGATACCTTCCATCATTATGCTTTGTTTGGTAATTATCAACTTTTTTCCCAATTAATAAGCCTTTATTTTTTTTCTCCCCATCTTATAGTCACTCACTTCCAATCCTATTAAGACATATGCAAAGTCAAGCCAAAAAAAAAATTCCACATTGACCATGTCCAAAAATGTATGTCTCCTGGATCGTGGAGGTGGGTAGTAGATACCATCACTGATCCCCTGAAATTGTGGTTTTTCATTGCACTGAGCAGAGTTTTTAGGTTTTGCAAAGTTATTTGCCTTTACAATGTCAGCACTGAATTTTGATGAATCTGAACGAGTCTTATAGATGATAGGATGAATGAATAAAAAAAAAGCATTTAATAATAGCTTCTTATGCCAAACAATGTAATAAATGCTAGGAATATCAATAGAAAAGGGAAACAATTAGCACGGTCTCCTGATAAGAAGCTTGTGTATAGAAAATCCTCCCTGCTTCATTCATTTCAGTCCCTGGAGCTGGGATCAGGAGATACCTCAATATGACAATTTGGCAACAACATTTTCCTTTAAGGAGAGTGATTTATGAAACCTGTTGGACTATTTACTGTACCTAGAACCCCAAACTGGTTGTGAAGCGTCTGGCATCCCCAGAATTGTGGGGCTAGAGCAAGTGCTGTGCTCCAGAAATACTTGTAGATCAATGTTGGGAGAGAAATATGGGCCTGAGCCCACTCCTGATTCCTCAGTCAAGCATTTTAGGTTAGACTTCCCCTCTCCCTCTCTTCAGTCAGGCTCTATTCTGGAAGGAAGGGATCATCTTGGGAGATCCCAGTTCATTCTGGACACTTCTAATCCTGCTTCTCACCAAATGCATCAGGGCTTGTGAAGGCCCCCAAATTGACCTCTCAGGTCATCTCTAAAATGAAAGGGAAACGAGAGCTTAAATTCTAACTAGAGCTCTAATTCTAAATTCCTAAGATTCTGTCTGACCTCCATGCAGAATCTTGATTGGCCTTCCCAAGGCAGCTGCAAACTTGAGTAGATTTTTCTCCTGTGTGCTTGCCCCTAGACTCCCAGGATGTACCCCTGAAGTAATTTGGGTGCTCCACAAATGTGGTTGATGCCTTTGCCCTAACGATGATTGCCAAAGGTCATTCCCGTTACAGGAAAAACAGCAACTTCCACAACAATGAAGAAATCACTAGAGCTCATCCAGACCTAAAGGAAGCTCCCTTTGCTTTATAGGATTATGGTGCTGGACGTTAGAAGCCATCTTGTTCAACACTTTTTTTATAGCCAAGATTTGAACACAGGTCCTCTGACTACCAATACAGTACTCTCTAGAGTACTTTGTGTTTTTTATATCTGCCACATAATAGGTAAAATTTCCATAGTTCTTGGCGGTTTGCAAAAGGTTTACCTCACACCAAGCCTTGAAACAAGTCTTGTAAGTGATGTTAAATCCATAGATAGCAAACCAATGCCCAGAGAAGTAACAATGGCACGCCACAATCATATGGTTAGTAAATGGCAGAGCTGCCATTAGGAGATTTCCCAAGCTTGTGTGCCTACTATGTTCTCTCCTCCATCGATCCCACCCCAGCTCCCACTCAGTGACTGGTATAGTAGGAAAAGCTCAGTCAAAAGACCTGACCTTGCCATTAATTCACCATGTCCTTAGACAGATAGCTGCCCCCAGTCTGGGGCTTAGTTTTCTCAGGTGTCAAGTGGGGGAGAATGATATCAATCTGATTCCTCTCTTGGGGTTGCTGTAAGGCTATCCTTATAATAGTAGCAGTAATGATAATAATTCCTGACATTTATGTGGCACTTCACAATTAAACACTCTATATTTTTTCACTTGAACCTCACAACAGCTTTGTCAGGTAAGGTGCCCCATTTTACAGTTTGAAAAAAAAAAAACCTCAGAGAAATAATGATTAAGTGACTTATTCAAAGTGACAGAGCTAGTAATAGTCTGAGGTGGGTTTCAAAGCTAGATCTTCCTTCTCCAAGTTTCAGGCTCTTTCTGTGCTAGGCATCTTTGGAAAATACAAAAGTATGATAATAAAGTAACAATAATTTAATTGTTGTCATAAGCAGGTCTTGATCTCTTGATCCCTTAGTCTTTGGACCATTTAGTGAAAAATACAAATCACTTAACCTGTGCATGCATTTTCTTTTTACACCTGCTATTAATTGTGAACATGGTGTTTGTGCTTGCAAATGAAGTCATTTGGGAGGAAAATAGGTCTTAAATATCTGGAGATTATCTAGGCCAGAATGAAGGGCTGCCTGCCCTGTTTTGAGACTGACAGAGAGAAGAGAGAGAGAGAGAGAGAGAGAGAGAGAGAGAGAGAGAGAGAGAGAGAGAGAGAGAGAGAGAGAGAGAGAATGAACGAGAGCAAACTTATAGGAAGGCAGATTTCAGTTTGATGTCTGGAAAAAACTTCCTGACAGTAAGAGTTATCCAAAAGTGGACCAGTCTGCCTCAGGAGGTAGGAAGTTTCCTGCCATGGAAGGTGTTCAAAGCTTTGACTTGCTTGTTGAGGATTCTGTAGAGAGATTTTCTTTGAAGGTATAGCTTAGACCAGAAAATTTCTCAGCTTCTTCCCATGCCTTTTGCCCTGAGTTGATCTTTTCACTTCAGAGATGAAAAAATATATTATCCGCTTAACACTCAACCTAGAATGGTTGTTTCTAGACTAAGGATAAGATGGGAATGAGTCTAGACACGAGCATAGGGGAGCACTCTAATTTTGTTGTGCCCTCAGTGCCTAGTACAGAGAACTCTGCTTTCTGTAGCAACCTGAAATTGAATGGAATTTATTTAAAGTTATTGGTTTTAAATGTAATTAAACCATTTTAATGGAACCTAGGAAGTATTTGTTGCATACTTGAGGCTGAAAGAATTAATTAGCATCTGAGTTAGTTTATGGCTAATTAATGTAAGTACAATGTTGGACCTGGCAGGAACCTTGGTGTAGCAGATAGCGGGCGGTCCTTGGAATCAGGAAGACGTTGGTTTGGATCATCTTTGGTTCTTTGGCTCTGGGGAGATCACTTTGTTTCTCTCTGGGATTCAGTTTCTTCACCTGTAAAATGAGGAAGTTGAAGCTTTAAGGTCCATTTTAACTCTAAAAGTCTATTATCTTATGATCTCTTCCAACCCTCTGCATTTTCCAAACAGCGAACTTGATGCCCAAAAGGATTAAGCAATCTGCCCAAGTTTAGGTAGAAAGTGGTAGTCTGGGCTCTCTCTGGGTGTCCTGTCTACATTTCTCTATTGCTCCTTTAAAAGTACAAGTAAGACATTTAAATGATGGAAGACGTTGAAATGCCTTGGCTAAGTGCTTCTGTCTTTTCATCTTACGTCTATCTTATATATGACACTTATAACTTCATAGGATTGTAGAATGAGGAAGGGCCTTTAGACATCATCTCATCCAATGCCTTCATTACACATGAGGAAACCTTGTCCTAGAGCGGTTGACTTGTCCAAAGTGGTGGATCCTCCAGTTAATAATGTACATCAAGAAGTTGGAAGTGCAGGTCTAGAGCTCGGAAGAAGAGTTATGACTGAAGACATAGAATTAGGAGTTATCTGTATAGAGATGGTTATTGAAATCTTGAAAGGGAATGAAATTGTCAGGGGAGAAGAAAGGAAGGGAGAAAGGAAGGGAGGAAAGAGAAGGGACTCATACTTCTGGTCATTTGATGCTCTGTAATCATGTTCATGATAATCAATATAAAAGAATTACAATGAAGAATCCCTTTGAATCTACAAATAGCCATTCTCAATATTTCATTGTGTGCTCTTTATCTATGACATATTAAAAAAAGCATCTTAGGAAAGCAAAACTTCTCTTCTAATTTAATTTTAGCCAAGAAAAGCAACTATCCTTTCAGGGAGATTCAGAGATTTAATTTTGTGACAGCTGAATTTCATTTGTTGTCTCATGAATACATTTCCTATCCCCTGGTGGTTTTATTTGACAGCCCTCCCCAGTGGAATTTCTATAAAAATCACACTTCCTTTTGGAGAAGGTTAAGGTTAGTTTTATGGGATGCTGGCTTCATCTAAAACAAAACATCACCTTCCAAGAAATGGAAACATTGTTTGGCATTTTGTGGAAAGTGAATTTAATCCCATCACAGTGGCTACTGAACTGAGGGAAGGAGATGCTGTCTCAGAAAGAAATGGGGTGGTGGTGGGGGGAACAAACCATTGCCTTAAAACAAGATTATATTTTTGGGAAATTGGTGATTGAGTGAAGTGACATATTATATTCTATTGTTTATTCCTCTGAATTGCCACATTGGTTCTTGTCTATGCCCATAGTTGGCACTTTATGAAAGAGATAGACATGACTAATAAAAATACCTGCACTTTCTTTGGTGTGGGCAATTCCTTTCCAATCCAGATTGCAAACCTACTGCACTTGAATAGATAGCTTTTGCAAGTTGTGGACAAGAAAATAGTTATTAAAGAATGATCTCCCAGTGTTCATCTTTAGTAAATGCTTATTGGATTGGAGGAGTCTTTTCACTTATCTTATTCTTGGATGGCCAATACACTGCCTTCAGTGGATGTACTCATTTTGTGAATTCTGCTTGTCCTTCACTTCAATCAATTTCACCAAATATTTATTAAATGCCTACCCTGTGAACCCCCTCCTGGTAATTTGTAATCACTTTGAAGATGAAAATCTGTCCCTCCTGTGGGTGAGTCAGAAAAGGTTAATTGTCTGTTGGAGAATAAAATCATCATCGGATGGAAGATTTTCTTTAAAATCTCCCTTTCATACATTCTCTCTCTCCATTCCTTCATAGCCCCCATTTCAGTGCCTGAGGTGGTCCCACTTTTACAGTTCTTCTTCCTTGTTTTCCCTCTCTGAATTTCAGAGAAAGCAATTCTCCCCACAAAATTATATGTACAAATTTTATTTGGAAATGTAGAAAGCATTTCTATCCTCAGGAAAATATCTGAATTGCTAATATCATATAGAAATACGGCTGAATCCCTAACTGGATTTCTCATCATTTGTATGATATTTTGGTACTATGTAGGCATGCTTGATTGTGTCTTAGATTAGGGATGTTTAGCTTAAATGCTACCTTGACCCTAATACTTGGGTCAAGTCATAGAATGATAGGTCTTCAGAAGGAGGAAGGGCTCTTAGGATAGAATGTTGGAATTGTAAGAGGACTTAAATAACATAGAATGTTACAATCTACAATTTCCTCTTATTTTACCCATAACTCTAGTAAGTATGCTTAATATGACTTCTAAACTCATAGTAAACAGGAGAAAGAAACATGTCAAAAAGCAAATAAAACAGTCTTCAAACCTTGTGGTTATTTCTCAGGAAATCACCTTTATAGACCTCAGTGGTTCCTGAGGGCATTACTTTTACAATTCAGTATAATAATTGTTCTAATTATGATTTTGAATCATCAGGGAAATTGCACTTAGAAATCCATGCTTAAGAAGCTAGGAAGATATTGAATACATTTTAAGAAAGATTCATGTTAAAATAAAATGATTTTTGGTTCAGAGAATTGAGTATTTTGAGTGGTATTAAAAAGGAAAACAGCTCTGTGGAAAGACCCAGTTACCAGAGTCCATTCATTCCCCAAGGGTCCCAGAGAGCTAAGGCACAATCCTGTTTTCTTCCACTAGTAATTGTCTTGTTATTAGAATTTTTGAGCATCAGATATGTGTCTAGGGTACATGATGAGGCTTAATTATCCAGAGGGCAAGTGCCCATCTTGTTTGAGAAATTGTTTCAGACTTTTTTTAACTTTGGAACACTAAGCAAGGAAATCTAAATACATAGGTTCTGTCTCAATTCTGGTTGTTCAGGCTAGGAAGGATGACTAAGGCTATACTCTCATTAGCACTGTGAATTATTTTTTTCCAGATTTATTAATTTATTTGTTTTCAGTTTTCAACAATCACGTCCATAAGTTCCAGATTTTCTCTTCCTCCCTCCCTGCTCCCTCCCCAAGATGTCATGCAATCTTATATGGGCTCTGCACATGCATTTCAATTCAACACATTTTGACATTAGTCATGTTGCATAGAAGAATTAGAACAAGTCTGATAAACCATAAGAAAAAAAAAAACATAACGAGAAAATAGCCTGCTTCATTCTGTGTACTGACTATGTATTTCTTTTTCTGTATGCAGCATTGTTAATTAAGGCAGACAGAACAGACCAACTTAAGTCAAATTAAAAAAAACCATTTTTTGAGCACCTTTTGTTATTGTTAAATCATTTTTCAGTCATGTCTGACTCTTTATGACCCCATTTGGGGTTTTCTTGGCAAAGATACTGCCATGGTTTGCCATTTTCTTCTTCAGCTCATTTTATAATTAAGGAAACTGAGGCAAACAGACTTCAGTGACTTGCCTAGTGTCACACAGCTAGTAAGATCTAAGGCCAGATTTGAACTCAGGAAGATGAGCCTTTCTGACCCCAAGCCTGGCACTCTATCCACTGTGCACCTAATTGCCATTAATTAATGCCATGACTTTGGGTATTTGCCTTCTCTGAGTTTCGGTTTTCTAATCTGAAAAATAATGGAATTAGACTAGATGATTTCCAAGGCTCTTTTGAGGTCTAACAGTATGTACTTGAAGGGATCTGCTAGCTCTTATTCAATGATTCTCTGAAACAGTGAATGTGAGCTTGTGTCTACTTGGTTAAATCTACCTTCAGATCTCCCAGGGTGCAATTTGGCCAGCTGTCTTTTCCTATTGCCATACCTCTAAGAGGGGAGGGGCATCTTGTCTTGATTTGCATTTGCTCAAGTCCCATGTTATTTAAAAACAATTAAGACGTGGAGCCTTATTGATAGCAAGCTAGCAAAATAAGAAGAACTCCAAAACATCTGTCACTCGAGTTGTTTGCGTATGTCTTGTCTAAATAAGCAAATGAGTTCACCCCAGCTCCAGAAGATCTGTGTTCAGCACAGTGGTGTGACTGTCAGCCTCTGTAAAGCCATTCTCCATCACCTCCGTTATTTTAATGGCCTCTTGTTTTCATCCTTTACAGAAAAGAAAGAGGAGTACAATAATTAAAATTTGCTAAGATTTTTGTTGTTGTTACAATCAATAAAACCTTGTTTGGATTTTTTTCTACTTTCTAATTCTAGATTATCTTGGGTTCTATTTGTAGGGAGTAGAGAGAATATAGCAAAAAAAGAATCTCCCACTTCCTCTTTTGTTATCATCCTGAAACAGTGTTTTAGAAAAAGTTGATTGTGCCCAGTGTAGGCGAGGAGATGGAGAAAAGGCTGTGGCATAATACTTTATGGCTTCAAAACAAAAAATAAAATATCCCTTTTAAAATGTTGCATTTGGAGTGGTGCCCAGGATTACAGCGAGGTTCTGAAAAATAGCTTTTAGGATTTGTGTTGGGGAGGGGACCTCACAACACGGTTTTCATAAACATAATATGTGCATGAGTCATTGACTCTCAAGATTTAGGGTTTAAGATCATCTAGGTCATTGTGCTCATTTTATGGATAAGGAAACCAATGCCCAGACACATGTAGGTGAGTAGAAGGCTTGGGACTCAAAAGCAGGTCTTCTGATTGCAAAGATGTTTTTAATGTGCCCTTTATCAATCACAGAAAGGGAAAATTGAAAGGTCTCCCAGATCTAGATAGAACAAAATATCAGAGCTGCAAAGTACCTTCAAACACTGTGTTAGCAGTGAATGTCCTCATGTTCCGTGCCTTGGAAATAAAAATTCCATGAGAAAATTCATTACTGATGTTTTTCTTCTCTAGGATATTAAATATGATATTATATTTTTTTATCAGAAAAACACAGAATGTGCATCTTCTTTGGACTATGGAAACAGACTCACTTTCCTCTATTTTGTTCTTTATTCTCCCCTATCCTAGGAGTATCTTGTGGCTTCTAGCCTTCTATGGCACAATGCCTGGCACATAGTAGGTACTCGGTCAATACTTTTATTGATTAACTATAGTGACCAATATTTGTGGCCTCCATCATTATATTCCATATCCTGAAATGTTCAGTGTCAAAAGAAAACACTAATCACACTAATTGAATTCACTCTTTTCCATTTCCAGACAGTTAACAAGATATACAAGATAAAGTCGCAAGTGAGATAATTTCAGCACAGATCTTGAATGAAAACCTAGGGAATCTGTTCTTCTCCTTGCCAGTCCAGTACTTTTCTCATTACCTGGTTTTGGAAAGCTGGATAAATTAGAACTAATTGGGTTGACTCATTTGAAATTCCTCCTTGGTGCTCTGCATATGTAATGATGGGGAGTGGGTGAGAATTTGCTGCTTTTCTCTTGAATCAATAACATTCATAAGAGCATGGGGATGATGATGAATAAGTTTTGTTCATGGAGCAAATAGCAATTTCTGCGTTGATTTCTAAATTTCCAGAGGTCCTTTTCTTATATACTTTGTAAACCATAAAATAATAGGTATTGCATTTGGTTTGGGTAAGACCAGATTAGAAGAAAGGGAAAAAGAAATACAATCTCTCCTTCTCTGTTTGGAATTTACCAGATAAGCTTATCTGAAAGAAAATTCAAATCTGATTAGAAACCATTGTTCTTAGAAAAAATATCTCACTCTGCTGGTGCCGTCTAGTCTTTCTCTGTACTTGAAGGAAGACAGATGCAACATTAGGTCCTCTTTTTAATAACAGCCTTATTAATTTTAAAGTGAATGACAGGAGAAGCAGATGGTAAGATGAGACAAGTATTTAAATATCTGGTCATTGATAGCTTTTTTTTTTTTTTTTTTACCCCTGTGTATTACATGGGGCTTCTTGATTGGCCAAGGCAACCAAGGCCTGATTGCTATCAGCCTCTGAGCCAGCTGAGTCCTTTGCCAGATTGGGTTTAGAGGGGTTTGAACATGGTGGTGTATAGTTGCCTCACTGGGGACCTGAAAGGCCTACCCCTTCCTCCAAGGCTTTCTTACTGTGGGATTGATAGCATATAAGGAATGTGAGTTTTAAATGCTTAAATTAATAAACCTCATCTCAAAATGACCACCCACCCTCTGTGATAGGGATTGAACTTTTTGCCTGTGGGTTTTTCAGACCCTCTGCTTAAAATTTTTCCTTTTATCCGTTACTTTCTTTCGACTAAGTCACTGAGTATACATATACGCTGGCTCAGAGAGAAAAGATTTAGATAACTTAACCAAGGTGTGATTGCAGACATGTCCCTTCATCTCTGCGAGCCTCAGTGGCTTTATCTGTAAAATGGGGATAATAAATATTTCCACTCCCTAACTCACAAGACTGCTTTGAGGAAAGTGCTTTGGGAACCATGAAGTGCTATTATATCAATACCAAATGATATATTGGAATGAAAAAAATGGCACTTTATTTGCTATATTAGTTTTATTACTAAATAAACGCATATATCCCTCCTCCCCCCATTCTCCCAAAGAAACATTAGGATGCTTGACTTTTGCTAGCCTACAGTAATTCCTTTTAAATGTTAAGAAAAAAACCTCTAAGACATAGACCCATACTGCTTTTTCATGTAACAACTGAGATTACTATTCTGAAGTTGTTTAGAAGCAGAAATGTTCATCCTTACTGTTTCTAGTTTGTTTTATTTTTTTTTAAAGGGAAACTAAGAATTTGATGATTTACTCGTGAGTCGGACAATCTGTTTTGAAGTGAAAACTACTGCAATTCACAGTTCAAACTAGAGGAAACCTTGGTGATTAATATAGAGTCCAACATTCTTATTGTATAGATGTGGAAACTGAGACTCAGAGAGGGCTTGTGCCTAGCCCAAAGCCGCACAGTCAGTGACAAAATGCACCAGAACCAGGCCTCTACATGTCCTCTGGGTTTGCCCAATCACGCTCTGGTGCCTGACCTCCTTCTCTAAACACTTGGCCCTATTCCCTCCGACTCCAAAAGAAATTCATTCCATGAATTATTCCTTTGCTGAGATAATTGTTGCTATGGTGCAGTGCCCTGATGTTGACATGTGGCTGTGTTTTTAAGTTTCCAAGGTTTTCCTCTTTGCATATAGTTTTTCACTGTTTTCAAGGTATTCTTCCAGGGGCAACTTCCATGTGGGAGGTTTGCTTTCTACTTCTTTTTTTTTTTTTAATTTTAGCTGGGTCAGGACCCATTTTAAGTAAACAGGCGGCAAAACACAACTGGCAATTTGGTTTCCATATTCATTCCAGCTGTCTCCTGCACATTCAGCGATGAAGTCATTGTTTCCTGAGGAGTGACCTGTGTTGCTATCCCTGATTATTGCATTCTCTTATTGCTTGCAGTATGAATAAAATGTTTCATGGAGTTCACATACTTGTGGGCTGACTTGTGCCTTCTTAGTTACTTAGATGATGTGACTTCTGGAACAGCTGGTTCAGGCTATAGAGAAGAACATTCAGTTTTAGTCAGAGATATAGCTAATCCTCAATTCTTAAAGCAGGATGAGATCTTAGAATGTGGAATATAGAGTATAGAATTTTGGAGCTGTCAGGGATGTTAGGCTATGGGCTGTAGCATGCTAGTGCTGGAAGGGGCCTTGGAACAACAGCGTCTTCTTTGGAAGGACTCTACTGTTACTTCAGCCCAAAGCCTGAATCTCATGAACAGCATCCTTAATAAATGGTCATTTGGTGTCTACTTGAAAGTCACTGGTGACATTAATTATGCCCCCAGACAGGCTGTTGTAAAAAGGAAAGAAAAAGAAATATAGGCTTCCCCTCAAGGAGCTTGAATTCTAATGGAGGAAAATAGCACATAAAAGGAAGCTGAAAAGGGAAGGATGGGAAATGAAGGCACTTAGTTCTGAGGCAAATCTGAAGATGTGGCTAGCTTCTGAGAGAGAGAGAGAGAGAGAGAGAGAGAGAGAGAGAGAGAGAGAGAGAGAGAGAGAGAGATCTCAGGGGCAGAGATTATTTCTAAGGTGTGGATTCTAGGTTTAGGGTAACCTTCTGGTATGAAGAAGGCTTCAAGAAAGTTTCGAATTCTGCCTGGTGAGAAGGGAAGCACTGTCTTAGCTCTCTTCCACATAACAACCTTATCAATATTTTCAGATGGTCGTTATGCCGTTATGTTTCTTTTTTTCTCCCAATCTCTTGTTCTTTACTCCTGTACACTTGAATAGAAAGATGGAAAGGAATTTAGAAACTGCCTTTTCTATTATTCTCATTTAGTAGCTGAAGCACCTAAAGCCTCAGAGAGGAGACTTGCCCAAGCTTACACAGGGTGATGTGGGGGCAATTTTAACTTACACTCAGCCTGCGTGTGCAGACTAGGTCCAGAACCTCGGTCTCATTTCCCGGTCCAGTGTTCTTTCCACTGGTTTATTCTGCTACCCTGCTGCCTCCTGAAAGATGACTTTTCTAAATAACTTCAAGCAAAGAGTTATTTCCAGAGAAGTTGTTTCTTATTTTGCTTAACACATGGGATAGGAAATTCTTTGCATATGATGGAGTAGTTTGACAGTGTTCTCCTGGCAAGCTTTCAAATTCCTGGAGGTTTCGGTGATAATTTCAATCACTGAGAATGTCACCCTTGCAAGTTCTAATTATTCAAAGTTTATTCAGTGTTAATATGATATGGAGACAGCTGTATTTGGAGCCAAACCTGTAAGTGCGATTGATACTCGAGGTGTTTAGAATATTGTAGCCAACGAGATAGGTTAAACATATTCCAGGCACATACAAGTTTTCTGATATCTGCAGATTTGGTGATGCCTCTCAATTTCTGGTCAGTGGGCTTCTAGTAACTACAGAAAGACCTCTCTCTCTCTCTCTTTCTCTCTCTCTCCCTCTTCCTACCCCTTCCTCTTCCCCTCCCCCTCGCTCCCTCGCTTCCTTTCTCCCTCTCTTCCTCTCCTTCCCTCCCTCTCTCTCTTTCTGTCTCTCTCTCTTTTGTCTCTCCTTCCTCCTCTCTCTCCCTTCCTCATCTCTCTCCATTTCTCCCTCCCTCCCCTCTTTTTGTCTCTCTCTGTCTCTATTTCTCATACACATACATACACACACATACAGAGTCTAACCTTGTTGTTTCATTGTGTAGGGAACTGATGATATAGAACTCCTTCCACCAATACATATTGACAACTCCCTGCCACTTTTCGAGTTTTAGAGTCTTACCTGAGGGGAAAATTTGCTTAGCACAGACCCTGGCACATAATAGGCACCTGATTATTGATTTCTATGGTTTGATCTGCCTGGCGCAAGCTGGTGCCATCTTTCCCTCATGATATCATCTAGGCTTCCTTGGACTGCCCTAGTGGGGATAGTTGCTTTTGGTAGTGATGGAGATGTAAGAATCCTCCACAGGGATTTCTGGGAGGCAGAAACAAGGTAGATGGCCTGGGAGTGATGTTATTCCTCAGAGCTCTTGGCTTGTCCACTTGGCATCTCTTGATGGAAAAATCAGGAAGAGAGGTACCATCCGTTGTACTGCAGATCAAGTGCTCTGGAACTCAGGGATCAAGATTAAACTAATGATAACACAGAAACAATTCCAGTGAGGAGAAAAGGGGGCAATTATTTAAAGAGAGAGTCTTTCACGTAGGACCCTTTGACCAAAATGGATTCTGAAAAACTGTGTAGAAGGTGTACCCAAGAGCAAATTATGGAGGATGAATATTAATGCAGGACCCAAACTTGTAAAACAAAAAGATTATCAAGAGTGCAAAAGCTCTGAAGAAACTGAAGGTAGTGAGGCCATGTAATCACAAAAGATAATTCCACTGCCCTTTCCTCTCCCCTTTTCCCCTCTTGTTGGACTTCATGAAAGAAACTGGTAAATTTTGGAAGTGGAATGTGAACCTGGGTTTTTATGATTTCAAGCTCAAACTTCTCTTCATTATTGCCTCTTACAAGATGTAATGTCAGTGGTCTTGGATGAATTCTCCAAGACCAGAGTTCCAGGGCTGGCTCTGATTCTCTCTTACAGAATTTTCTTAGGTAAGTTACTTCTCTTCCCTGGGCCTCTGTTTCTTCATCTGTAAAATGAAGGGATCCCTTTCTTCATTCACATAATGTGTTCTAAGTCCCGCTCCTGTTCCTGAGAACAGACTGTTCTAAGTTTCCTTCTTCAGTTTTGGAATTGTAAGGTCACTCCAGCAGCTCTAATGTTCTGTGTTCCATATTCGTACGTCTGCTTCCAGCTCGAACGTTCCATTATCTAACGTTACAAAAACTTAGAAAATTGCCCCTTATATTTATAGGGAGAGATTGTTTGGCAGTGAGGTGTCCTTGGCTGACAGCTCCTCATTGTGGTGCATGGCACGGTTGATGAAGACTCTGACAGCCAGAAGCTGGCAAGAGTGGGCTGTTTTCAGCTGCCATGCATTTGACTTTAATTTGTATGCACTATGTAGAAGAATTGTGTGCTCATACAAGACAAGTACATTATGCTCTGCACTCTATCCCTGTCACCCTCAATCTATCTGTTCTGCATGCCCATCTTTCACAGTATTTGCTTTGGAGAAGCACATCAGTATCAGATTTTCTCATTGTCTCCTTAGTGCTGTTTAATCATTTCATTTCCAAATCCCTCATCCAGTGTTTTAAAAGCAATAACTGAAGGATAAGTAAGAATGACCAAAGTGCCTTCATAGAACGTGGTCTTCTTTGTCCTAATAACCATTCTTTTAGGGTAGCACAGTCATATTATTTGCACTTTAGGTGGCAAAAAAATGAAAAACCAACTGAGACCTGACAAGGGTGAGATGTGTTCAGTTACATAACTAATTAGTAAGAGTCTAGATAAGACATAAGATCTTCTTAGTGACATAACTATTTAGTAACAGAATCTAGATTAGAACCCCCTCTCTGCCTCCTGCCTACTAACCTACTAACCTGGGATGCTTTCCACTAAACCATGTCTCTCCAAGAGAGAATCTTTTAAATATGGAAAAGGAAGCACACCTAATATAGGTAGTGATTTGGATTATGGAAGTTGTAGATGTGACAGTATATGCAGGGTGCATGGTGTTGTTCAAAGGTATATTTATTTACTACCAAGGAGTTTGACATTTCCCGGGGAGAGAATCTCAGAGTCAGTGCTGGTATGATTTCTTCAGTATTGGCATATTGCTTTGGTCCATTGCAATGAGTCCATCTGACTGATCAGATAAGTTACTAAAGATCCCTGGGCTGGGAGGCAGAAGCCCTGGGTGCTAGTGCTGGCTTTGCCACAGCTTCCCTTGTGAACTTGGACAAGTCCTTCCCATTTCTGGGCTTCCTTTCCTCATCTGTAAAAAATGGGGGTGGGACCAGATAACTTTAAGGTCTTATGTTTCCCTGATTCTCTTACTGTGAGCTTTTTCAAAAGGCATCTTTTGGAAAATCACTCTGGTAGGCTTTCTCTTAAAATAGAATCCAGCTGTTGGTGTCTGTTTGTCACTTTTCGTTGCTTTGCTTCTCTATGTTAAATGACCAGCCATCGCCCTAGTCTTTGGTATAAATACCAACTGTGCTGCAAATATTCGTTCATTTTTCCTGTTTAAAAAAAATTGATACCTTTTGTTATTTTTTATGTTACAATCATTTGCCTATATCCCCTCCTTTCCTACATTGAACCCTGTCTTGTAACAAGAGAAAAATAATGTAAAACTGATAAAAAACCTTGACAGATATTTGTAAAATATCAATCATTAAATACTCATTAAGCACCTACTATGTACTAGGAAGTATGTTAAACACTGGGTGTACAAAATGAAGCAAAAAGACTGTTCCTAGCCTAGAGCTTACAGTCTAGTGGGGATGACAGATTTCACATTCTTTGCCCCCCACCCCCAGTTTCCTTGATGGGAGGCATGTATGTTTCATCCTCTATTATTAGGACCTGAGCTATTTAATAGCACCAAATCTGAATTGAGTTGCCTTTTAATATTGTTTTCATTTATTTTGTCATTATGTCTGTTCTCCAAGTTCTGCTTTCCTTTCTCTGTAACACTTCATTCAAGCTTTTCTGTGTGTCTCTGAATTCCTTATATTTACCATTTCTTAAATCACAATCCTAGTTCATTACAATTATACACCCATGGTTTGGTCTGTCATTCTGCTGTGGACACCTTGGTGCTTTTTGCTATTGGTTGCTGTTTTCTTCCCAGGGAGCTTAGAATCAAAAGTTGGAAAGAAACAGAGCCAGGATTCAAACCCAGATTCTTTGTCTATTAACTTAATTCACTTTCTACTTCCTGCTTTTATTCAGAAACTTATTTTGGGCGCAAGAGTAACCAAGGGGATGATAGATATAGTATGAACTGTAGGAATTCAAAACAAAAACACAACATGGTAGACTTCATGGAAGAAGTAGTATTTGAGAGTCTTGAGGACTGGGTTAAGGACATCCTGTGGCAGAAAGACACCATTCGGGAGGGTAAGAGTATAAAAAGGCAGTTGGCCTGTTGGGAGATCAGAAAGTTAATCATGTTGATAATTGTGGGAAAAATAAAAGGACCTTTCAAGATTCTGAAGTTCAAACTCTCTAATTTTTCCTTATGATGGAGAGTGGAAATGACTTGACCAAAATCATACATGCCAAGAGTTTGATAAAATGGTCAAAACATTGGCTTTAGAGTGTGAGAACCTGACTTCAGATCTTGGCCCAGCTATGTCCGTGGCATTCATCACATATCCACTATTATGGGCAAAGCACTGTGCTCAGTACTGGGAAAATAGTAATGACAAATGATAGGCCTTGTCCTGATGAAGCTTAAATTCTACCGGAAGAAAATGTCACATATGTAGAAAAAATAATCAAAGGATAGAATAAGATAGAATCAAAGGTGATAACTAAATAAAATCCTTGCTTCTTAACCTGGGGTCTGTGAACTTTAAAGAAATTGTATATATACATATGTGTGTGTGTGTGTGTGTGTGTGTGTGTGTGTATAATTTATTTTGATATAGTTCTTTTCCTTTGTAATCCTGCATATTTTATTTTATGCATTTAAAAATATTCTGAGAGAGAGCCCATATAATTTCTCAACTGCCAAAGTGGTTCATTACACACAAAAGAAGAATCCCTGTTATAGGAAAATACTACCCACGTATTTGTGGGTGAATATCTACTTCTTTGGACTTCAGTTTATCAGTCTATGATACTGAGGGTTTGAATGAGAGATCTTAAAGTCTCTTCTAGGTCTAAAAACTGTCTTTCTAAGTTAGTAGCAAATCCATGACTAAAATTCAATGAATTCCTCAGGATTCATTCTCTGGTACAGATGGGAACCATCTACCTCTTCTGTTCCTGTGTAATTTTTGTCTGTCATCTCAGAATAAATCCTTCTTTCAGCTGCTTTCTCCCTACAGGTTGATGGCTGTCTCCATGTACCTTTAACCTTCTCTTGGTACCAGTACAGTATCCAGGAGGTTCATTTGTTATTTTATTACTTACTTTGGCTGCATTTTCCAGTCTTAGATGTCCTTGGTAATGTATCTGGTTATTTATTGAAAATTGTCTCTGAGCCCAGGTAGTTATGAGCTTCTGTGGATGCCTGTACATCTCACACAAAGCATTCCCAATTCAAACAGCTCTTAATGGAAGCCCAGAGAAACTGAGATAGTTAGAGAACACATTTTTTTTTTCTCTTCTCCCTGTCCCATTTGAGTAAGGGGATATTTTTGCAGAAATCTTGTCTCACTTTCCTCTGGTATGGGTAAGGACCCTGGAAGCAGCTGTAGCCAGCTGGTGGGACTCAATGTGTTGTATCATTTGCCTGCATTAGCATATATAACCCAGGCGTCTTTTGGTTAGCAGGCACCATCTGTCCTACTGAGCTAATGGCTGAGGGGCAGATCTTTAGAGAGCTTCGTACTTGCCTTCTGCATGCAGCACCTGGGGCTCTTAGGCAGTCTGACCCTTTTTTTCAGAGAGGGTTGTGCTGAGTTGGGATTACAGACCAGAGCCCATTACAATGACAAGTTGGCAGAGATACAAACAAGCTGAGGAGAGTCAAAGTCTAGAAATATGGTGATGTTGGGGAACACTGGGGGTCCAATAGATCACATCAAAACACAAGGAAAGCATAGACCTTGTTTTGTGGTTTGCCTATGTTTTGTTTGTAGTGCAAGGAACTCATGAGACCCACTTGTCTTTCTGTGTCTCAGGGGAGAAATTACCTCTGAAGAAAAAAAAAATCAATTGACTCCAGTGTGGAGAAGTCTTTCAGTTTTCCATTGGGGTTTAAATTTCTAGTCCCTTCTCACTTACCCCTCTGACACAGGCCTCATTTTTCCCCCTACATTGTGAATGTATCACTAGGTTAGCCATTGGACAACATTAGATTTTTTTCTCCAATCATTTGGACTGATGGGATTTTGATGAATGTGAGAACAGATGAAGTGCTGATTCCAAACAAATTTATTTAAAGCCCTCTGGTCCCTGAGGCACTTGGAGTTCTGAGAGCAGGATCTTGAGGTGGGTAGTGGGGATGTTGTTCTTCATTCATGTCTTTGTCTCTTCTGGTCACTGATCATTCATCAACAATAAACCTACCAAATCTAACTTTGTTTATCCTTTAGACAGGTTTACTAAATTGGTAGATTAGGAAAATGCTGTAGATGTAGTTTTCCTAGACTCTTTCTCCTTGATAAAGAATATTTTGCAATTGTGAACGAAGTGGGGCAATGCATGTACACTGCGATCACATATGGAGTCACAACCCACAGTTTAAGAAGCACTGAAGGGGCTATTAGTGAAAAAAGTTTAAGAAGCCCTGCACTAGACGGTAAGAGAATTAAATGAATTTGGAACTGTTTTGATGACTAGACTCAAAGGGTAGTTATTGGTGGTTCGATGTCTACTTGGCAGAGTGTCTTCAGTGGAGTGCCCCAGGGATCTGTATTTGGCTCTGTGCTGTTTAGCATTTTTATCAGTGGCTTGGATAAAGGAACAAATGTTGTGCTTCTAATATTTCCAGATGGCAGGAAATTTGGAGGCATAGTATAGTCAACACTCTAGAGGAAAGAATTAGGACCAAAAGACAACTTAATAGGTTAGAGAATTGGATTGAATCTGATGAGATGAAATTTAAGAAGGATAAATATGAAATCCTATACTTGGACAAAAGAAGTCCGCTTTATATGTATAATTTGGGTGAAACAAGGATAGACAGTTTGAAAAATATACAGGATTCATGACTGCATGAACAGTGTGTGGTGATAGTGAGAAAAGCCTGTACCATGTTGGGATGCAGTAAGAAACGCACAACCTTCAGGAAGAAGGAGGTAGTAATTCCATCCTACTCTTTCCTAGTCAGAACAAGTATGGAATATTTGTTTCAGGCTTCCATAGTTTGGAAAGGACTTTGATACATTGGAGAGAGTACAGAGAATGATAGTTAGGATGAGGAAGGGCATGTAGTCATATCATATGAGAAATGGCTGAAGGTGCTCTGAATACTTCACTTCTGGAAGAAAAACTTGGGGAGGATATGATACCTGTCTTCAATTATTTGAAGGGATATTATGTGGAAAAGGGATTAGACTTGTTTTGTTTGATCACAGAGGGTAGAACCAGAAATGGAGATTTCAGTGAATTAGGTTTAAATTTGATAGCTTGCTATAAGGGAAAGAGGGCAGCTAGGTGGTACAGTGGATAGAGCACTGTGTCTCAAGTCAGGAAGAGTCATCTTCCTGAGTTTAAATCTAGCCCCAGACACTTACTAGTTGTGTGAGCCCGGACAAGTCACTTGATCCTGTTTGCCTCTGTTTTCTCATCTGTAAAATGAGCTGGAGAAGGAAATGGCAAACTACTCCAGTATTTTTGCTAAGAAAACCTTAAATGGGGTCACAGAGTTAGACATGACTGAAAAACAACTCAGCAGTGTTTTCTCAATGAGGGTGGATGGGGAGGGAGGGAGAGAATATGGAACTCAAAGCTTTAAGAATGAATGTCAAAAATTGTTTTAGCATGCTACTGGAAATTGAGCTATACAGGCAATGGAGTATAGAAATCTATTTTGCCCTACAGAAAAATAGAGGAAAAGGGGAATGGAAGAAAGGTGGATAATAGAAGGGAGGACAGACTGTTGGAAGGGATGGATGAGGTGCATGCTGTCCTGGGGTGGGGAGTGGGGAGAGATGGGGAGAAAATTTTGAATTCAAATTCTTGTGGAAGTGATTGTTACGAACTGAAAATAGATAAATTATATATTAAAACAACAACAACTCAGCAACAGTAAACATATGCAGAAATAATTACTTCCTAGCAATTAAAACAGCTGTTTGTTCTTCATTTTTGAATATGGCCAATGACATCTGATAAAATGGCCATTGAGTCAAGAATTATTGCAGAAAAAAGATATCTTGTCTAGGGAATCCTTTGCCACTTTTGCCTTTTCTGGAACAGAATGTCAATTGCCGTTTCACAAGGTGTTTCTTAGAATTATATGGCCAGAACCATTGAGGTAGATGTCTGTGAGCCCCATATTAATGGCTTGGCACTGTGAATAGGTGACTGTTTTTTGTCCTTGTTCTTGTCCTTTTGAAGACACCTAGTGACATCATGGTGCCAAGTCCTCCCTAAATACCCCATGCACCCCTACACTTAAAGCTATATAGCACTTTAAAGTTTGCAAAATGTATTACAAATTTTATCTCGCATCATCATCACGACAATCCTAGGAGATAGATACTGCTATTATCCTCATGTTACTGATGAAGAAACTAATGCAGACAGAAGTTAAATGGTTTGCCCCAGGGTCACACAGGAAGAACCTGAACCTGAATTTGAATTCTATTTTTCCTGATTCTAGACCCAGTGTTCTGTTCCTATACTGTGCCACCTGGCTGCCTCAATTATCTTTCTATTTACTTGGAGGTACCCATGTATGAGAATGTTGCATTGGTATCCCCAAGATACTCCATTGAATTGGGTAGAGGCCCTATGGCCCTTGATTGAGTGACCATATTAAAATCCTCCATCCTTTTGACCCAGAGGACAATTCTCATTGACCTAGAGAAGGGTAGATAGATGATCTTAAAATTTTTGTATTTGAGGCTTGACAATGAATTTACACGGATTCATTTCTTCTCTCTCGTCTGGTCCTTTTGGCCAAGTGGCCTGCTTTTTAAAGTTAGTTGGCCTAGTTCAGGGTTCTAGGAGGAAGTCCTTCTGGAGTGGAACACTGAAAGGAAGGTTTCTTAAGATCATAGAGTCAGAGTGGGAAGGGATCTTATATAGATCATTTAGTTCAATTCCCACATTTCACAGAGAAGGAATCTGAGTCTAAGAGAGGTGAAGAGAGGTCCTGATCTAAGGACACACTTGGTAGTAAGATTTTAAAGTTGAGCAGGACCTTAAAGAACATTTCTTCAATCTCCTTGTTTTTTTGATGATAAAGCTAAGGTCTTATGTAAAAGACACACAGGTTATAAGTAACAGAGTTGAGATTTGAACACAGATCACCTTGACTCCAGTTAAGTGCCACAGTCTAAAATAGCAATTTCTCAGACCAAATACCATTCATCATTCCATTAGCAAGCATTTATTCATTGCCTACTGTGTGCCAGATACTGGGGTGATAAAGACAAATATGAAAAAAGCCCTGCTCTCTGGAAGACAAATGAGTATATTTCTATACAAAACAAACACACACACACACACATATATATATATCTACATATACATATATTTTTTTTGTGGGTGGCGAGAAGCCTAGTAGCTGGGGCAGAAGGGGAAGTAGGAAAGACCTCCTGTAGGAAGTGTTATTTTAACTGAACCTTGAAGGAAATGAGAGAATCTGAGAGGCAGAGGTAAGAAGTACGTACCTTTGAGGAAAGGTGGACAGTCAGCACAAAGACATGGGATAGCTGATGGAGTGGCATGTGGGAGAAGCAACAAACGGCCTACTTTGGCTGAGCTATAGAGTGCACAAAGGGAAGTCATGTGTAAAAATGTTGAACTGATAGGCTGGAGCCAGGCTGTGAAAGACTTTCTATGCGAGACAGATGATTTTGTATTTAACCCTAGAGGTAATAGAATACCACTAGAATTCATTGGATTGGAGAGTAACATGGTCATAACAGTGCTTTAGGAAAATGACATTGGCTGCTGAATGGAAGTTGACTAGGAAAGAACTGGCCACCACGAGGGTTATGTCCAAAAGTCATTCTACTCTCCTTGTGGTTTGGGGAGCTATGTACCTTCGGGTTGCTACTGGCTAGAAGAGGCAAGATCCCGAGCCTTAGTCAATACTCTTTATTTCAAAGCAGTTGGCGACTGTCTCCATTTTATCTGTCAGATTCAAAGTTTAGAGTTTCCAACTTGCTTAACTTGAACTGGCCCTACGTAATTAAAAACCAGCTGCTGATGGTGTGGGTTGGGGGTGAGAGAAGAAGATGCACATTATCTATCCGAGGTGTGAAAAGATGGATGGTTAATTCATGGGAAAAGGTTTGTCATTTTCCCTATGGAGAATAGTACCTCTCAACTGATAGAATCTTAATTCCTTCCTCATTCTCTTTCAGTGTCTCCTGGGGGGAATACAGAGCTGTATGGAAGGCTTTCTTCTTTCAGAATCTACTCTTCTTGTTTCAAAAAGCCTGCCACTTGGGAGTCTAGAGGTGGCTTTGTTGTGGGGGACATATGTATAGCTTTAGGTGTCCCTTAATTGAGCAGCAGGTGACTGCTCTGGTCTTGGCACGCTGATCTTTGAATGTATAGCAAGAATCTTAAATGTTTTCCTTAATGATTCTTCTCTGTTTGATGAAAAGATCTTCCCCATAAAACTCCCACCTCCCACCCATGAATTGGCACTGTTTATGTCATTAGTAAAAAATCTGTCAGGTCTATGAATAACTCTGCTAATGAAGAGGATGTGTTCCAGCCACCCATGCTTCTGCCAGAAACTGTTATCAGAGCTAGCAATAACAGAGGAGGCAGAGGAATGGGGTCAAGGACTGTAGAACCACTGGTCGTTCTTTGAATCATAAGTTCTGGAGATGGATGGGACTTCGATATCATAGAGTTAGACCTGGAAGGTGTCTCAGAAGTCATATTGTTCTAACCTCTTGTTTTACAGATGAGGAAACTGAAGTCCAGAGAAAGGAAATGCATCACTGTGGGCCACATAGGTTACACGGGGAAGTAGAAAGGTAACAGTTAGAAGGCGGTAACAAGGGCAGCTAAAGGAAGATAAATTTAAGAACAAAATCAAATAGTTAAGTTTGGCTAAACCATAGTTAAGTAGTTAAAACACAAAGGTGGTGAAGGTATTATTTTTAACCCACACTGTAGGCAAAGAAGATCCAACAAGGCCTAGAATCACTAACCATGGCAGAATGGATGACAGATATGGTAGAGCTGTCTAATTTTGTTTTTGTTTGATCTGACAAGCAAGGTTATTATTATTTTGGAGTGGAAAGGTCAAAATAAAAATGGCTAATGGGAATTCAAAATATATGATTTGTTGGGTGCTAGTAGGAGAATGCCTGAGTTGTCTTTGGAAAGAGCATTTATAAAGTGGCAGAGCTAGCATTGAAACCCAGGTCTTTTGACTCCAAATCGAGCGCACTTTCCCAAAGAAGTAGGTTCTTAGCTTGGAGCCCATGAATTATTATTATTTTCTGTATATTTTAGTACAGTTGATTTTCTTTGTAATCCAATGAGTTTTAACTTACATATTTAAAGCATTTTTCTGAGAAATCCATAAACTTCACCAGCCTGCCAGAATGGGGTTCATGACATAGAAAAGAATGAGGAAACTGAGATTCAAAGAAGTTGAAGAACTCACCTATAGTCACAAAGCAGTCAGTGGCAGAGCCTTCCTCTTTAGGAGAAAGTACCTTTCCTCCATTGCCCTTTCACTTCAAGATACCCAGGCTTTTCATGAAAATCGTGGAAGTCTCTGCTTAATTCTCTCCCTCTCATCCCCTCCTACAGACTTATGAACTCACAAGAATGTAATGGTCATTGTCACCCACCAGTCCAGGATGAGGAACCTGAGACAAAGAGAGGATATAATTTGCCCAGGGTCACTCAGCTAGTGAGTTTCAGAGCCAGGAATGGATCCCAGGTTTTCTGACTCAGTTTTCTTTGCATTGGATTTAACTACCTCTGAATTCCTTTTGACAAAATGACAATTTATCAGTATACATTTATTAAGCACTTGCTTTGTGGGAGGCCCTGTGGAAACAAATGAAAGAATGAAGAATCATTCAGCTCCTTACTATAACAAGACAAAGATGCAATGGCCATGGGCTGAAATATCTAATGATAAGTATTATCAAGTATCATGAGATAATTTGAGTCATGAATGAGAAAATTATCTTCCACCTGTATGCAACATTTAGAAAAATGCCTATTACTCTTGTTGGATAAAAGGGACTTTTCTCCTTTTTTGTTTTTCTTTCAATTTAGGGACAAACCAAAGGAAAATAGTGAAAATTAATAAAAATTTTTATAAGTGCGTGGTTCATAGAATTTGGAACTGGAATGCACATTAGAATACAGATTGTGGGTATTGGAAGAGATGTTGCGTTATACTCAATGGGAAAGCAAGAGACCCAGAGAGGCTAAGTGATTAATCTAAGGTCACACAGGCACAGCTATGATGTGAACTGTGGATCCTGGCTTTCAAATTCAAGACTGTTTTTCAGCAAACCCAAGGCACCTCTCCAAGTTGAAGTTGAAGACGTTATCTCCCCTGACCTGCTTGGCTTTCCTCTCCCATTCTGTTTAATGTACATTCACTCCTAAGCATGGGATGAGGATGGAGTAACTTTGATGTAGCATTCATTTGTTAGTGACTGTACAAAAACCCTGGGCCAAGGAGGTCCTTGGACACTGCGGTTCACAGGCTAAGGGAACTTAACAGTATGAACATTGGAGCACTTTTCACCGTTGTTGTGGAGTCATTTTTCAGTTGCATCTGATTCTTCATTACCCCATTTGGGGTTTTCTTGGCAAAGATACTAGAGTGATTTGCCATTTCCTTCTGAAGATTATTTTATAGATGAGGAAGCTGAGACAAACAGGGTTAAGTGACTTGCCCAGGCTTGCACAGGTAGGAAGTGTTCATTTATTTTAGGACTTAGTAACTCTGTAGAGACACAGTTAAATTAGGTACCAGATTTCCCTCTATTTTTACACATACTTTCTATATGAAGACAGGTTATGTCCACAACTTTGAAGATTTAATAGTTTCTCTGTGAATGAGAGAATTTGTTGTTGGCCTAAGAGATGGTGTGGTGTGATTGGAAAAAAGCATTGGCTCTGGATTCATAACACATGTGAATTTGAGTTCTAGCCATGTTACTTAGTACCTCTTAATGACCTTGGTCACATTACTTGCTCTCTTTGGACCTCAGTTTTCCCATTTGAATAATGATTGGACTAGACAATCTATAATGTATGTTTTAGTTCAATTCTATCTGAATTATATATTTTCCCTTTATAAAAATAATAACTTTCATTTAGATATTACAAATATATGTATATGTAGGATATATTTGTATGTATATACATATGATATGATAGTATAGGTAGGATATGTGTGTGTGTATACATACATGTGTATGTATGTATATACACACACATCCCTAAGATTAGAAAAGTGCTTTATAGACATTATCTCATTCTCATAACGAAGAGTTAGGTGCTTGTTTTTTATTCTTATTTTATAGATGAGAAAACAGAGGCAGGCAGAGGTTAAGTATTTACTCAGGGTCACACCACTAAGTGTCAGACTTAGGTCTTCTTGACTCCAGGACCAGTGCTCTATCCACTGTGCCATCCAGCTGTTAGGAAGAATGTAATTTACAGATGTTCAGATCTGTTTTACAGACATTTATTAAATATTTCTCTATGCTGTTGTAGATCACTGTGGTAGGTCCTAGGAGAAATGTAGGGTAGTTAAGAAAAAATACGAATATTCAGATTCCATCTTTTCTCCTTGCTGTATGACCACAGACAAGTCACTTAATCCTCCTGACCCTCAGTTTCCTAATCTGTAAAGCATAAATTTACTTACTTATTTATTTACTTATTTCACAGGACTGTTGTCAGGCTCCGATGACATAGTATGTGTAAAGTACTTTGTGCACCTTTAAGTGTTATCCTTCTTTATTGTTATAATCTTGGTCATTTCTAAGATAAATAAGGCAGTTCTTGCTTTCAGGGAGCTCTTGATGAAATAGAAAGTATGAGATAGATATGTGTAATTAACTTCCTGGCCAGCCCCAAACCCTGCTGCCTAGGGACACTTGGTCAGTACCCAATATGGGTCCCTTATGTATGTCATCCCACCTAATAACACACTCAGCTCCTCATGAGTAAATAATGTCTTGTTTGTGTGTATTTGTATCTCTTACCAGATATTAAATGCTTTACAGATGCCTTTTAATCCAGTCCTCATTCATCATTCATTCATTCATTCATTCATTCACAAGATAGGAAGTAGCAAGTATAAAGGAGGAGCTAAAGGTTTCCCTTCTTCACTTTGTCTAAGTTCAAAACAGACATCCATGCTTCACTGCATTCGTTGTATTAATCATTTCTTATAGCACAGTGAAATTCCGTTCATTCACTTGCCATAATTCATTTAGCCATCCCCCAATCAGGGGGCATCTACCTTATTTCTAATTCTTTGCTGCCACAAAAATGCTGTTATAAATATTTTAATGTAGATGGGGTCTAGACCTAGTGGGCCTAGATGGGATCTAGTCTACTTGAAGTCTTTCTGTACATCTCCATGGGGTCTGTGTCTAGCCTGGAGATCTCTGGGTCAAAGAGCATGGACATTTTGATCAGTTTTCTAGTATGATCCCAAATTATTTTCTGAAATATTTGCACCAATTCACAACTGCATCAACTGTGTATTCCTGTACCCATTTTTCCACAACCCTGAAAGAAGATTCTTATTTTCCAAGAAGGCTCAAGAGTTGGGGGAGATGAAGTGAGTTGTTTTAAAGATGGAGATCAGAGACACCAGTGTGCTATGAAGCCAAGAAAATGATCCAATACGTATGCAGTGCCTGCTTTCTCTATAGTTTGGAGTTAAACAAATTCTAAAATCATTTGTTGCCTGTGGCAGAGTTCCTTTATGTGTCAAAGGAAGTTTGCAGTGCAAGCTGATCTGGTCCTTTAGCAGAAGTAGAAAGAGATTTGAATTCCCATAAATGCACATTTCAAATGATTACATCATTTTGTGATTTTCAGGCCAGTTGGTTTGAGTTTTGGTTTGGAACAGACATTGCACCATGATGTAATTGGCTTGTCTCTCATTACATTCTACCTTGGTTGCACATTCTCTTTGGCATGCCTGCTTTAGAGAATCAGGGCGGCTTAGACATGGAATGGAGCTTAGTGCAGTGTGGGGGAAAGAAGACTTACTTCACTTGGAATCAGAAAACCAGGGATTGAGCTCTGACTCTGCCAGTGATGAGCTGGGTGACTTTCGGTGAATCTCATCTCCCTGAGCCCCAATTTTCCTATCAAATGGAAGTAATAATATTTATCCCACTTATATCAGCAGGTTGTTTTAAGGGCGTCATGAATTTAGAGTTGGAAGGGACCTCAGAGGTCATATAGACCAATCATCTTTTTTTTGCACCTGTAGAAACTGAAGCAAAGTACAGTGACTTGCCTGAGGCCATAGGTAAAAGAGACAGGCTTCTCAGAGACTAGACCTTCTGTCTCTAGATCTACTCTTTGCATTATCTCCCAGTGTCCTCTTAGTTATACACACATGATCTCATTTGACTCCTATGAGAGCTCTTGAAAGTTTGCCAAGATGTTTATGTATATGACCCCATTTGGTCCTCCCAGTAACCTGGGAGGTGACTCTTTCTATTAAAATACTTAACAGAAAAGAAAAATGGAAGTTTAGAGATTAAGTGACTTTCCCAGGTTCACATTACTCTTTAATGTCTGAGTCAATTCCAAGTCAGATCTTTTTGACTCCTAAGTCCAGAGCTCTACCCATAGTGCCATATTGCTGGTCAATGGAATGGTAGATAGGAGAGTGTTTATTTATTATAATTACTGCTATAAGTACTACATAAGTACTACAGATCTGAAGACTGAGTACTGAAGAAACTTGAGACATTTACTAAATCTCTTTACTTTGCAGATAAAGACCCCAAGGCCCAGGGATATGAAGTGGTTTTCCCAAGGTCACATAGATAATGAGTAGATTTCAGTTATCCACATTATTATGAAGCATGGATGAAGCACACCCATGATCTGGAATATTTGTCTCGATTTTTTTGGCCTTCCCTTTGTACCAGAGAAGAAGTCTGAATTTTGTCTTCTTTGTTGGGGGTGTTTATAATACCTTACTGTAATTTGATCACAGGCTATAGGTAGGTCAATGTTAAGTAAAAATAGTGTATAAAAAAGAAACTAAAAGAAACATAAAATATGATGGTAATGTCTTATGATGACCCACAATATAGTGACACCATGATGGAGAAAGTCACAATGTAGAAGGGATGACTGTATCTACAATTTGAAATCAAATTCTTTGATTTCAGATACGAGAAATACTTTTCCCACCACGCTTTGCTGCTCGAGCTTGTCTTTTTTGTGATTATATTTTAATTCTTTTTAATGGATAAAGTAGAGCTCCAAATGATAAAGTGAGTTGTCCTTGATCACTTAGGACTCGCTTGGAGTCAACTCCAAGAATACTGTTCTCATTTCAGTGCTTTTTGTACAACATTCTTCCATCTCTCACTTTAGGCAACTTTCTAGAAAAGTTCAAGCTTTTAAGCACTTAGACCTACAATTACTTTGTGTTTTCTTTTAAAAATGATGATTTCCAGAAGGTGGAAAGGGAAAGGCCATTTTTTTAAAAAAAGTTATATAACTTACATTAAATAGAGAACTAATTTATTTAGAAAGTGTGAATTATGGTGTTCTAGCGTATCAAGCAAAAAACCACATTCATCAGTCGTGGCCACTTCTTGTTCTCTTCCACGTATATATCATATCACTGGCTTTAGCTCTTAAGAAATTTGTTTCCTTAGGAGTTATTTGGGTACACAGATAATTATGGGGTAGTAGAACAAAAAATGCGGAGGCAGCCCTTGAAGGTATGGAAAGTTCTTTGCTTATGACAACTGTGAGAGTCAAGTAGTGCAAATATTATCAATTACTTTTTACAGACATGTAAACCGAGGATCTGAGAGGAGAGGCTAAGTGATTTGTCCATGACCACAAAGATAGTAAGTGCTTAGCTTCATGTCCACTATTCATTTTATTACATGATATTTAATGTTAGAATCGCAAAAATGTTAGCATTAAAAGGGACCTTAGAACATAGCATATCAGAGCTGGGAGGGACTTTAGAGGAAACTGAGGTTCAGAACAGTTAAGTGATTTGCCCTTGGTCACACAGCTACTAAGAAGCAGGATGGTTCCCCCATTCTCCCTTTCCCCACTCCTGAAAACACTGGAAGGATATTTTCGCTTAGGATTCACATCATCCACCCATATATTAGCCTTATTTCCAAGGATTATGACAGTTTCCTGAAAGAATGTGTTCTGTGGATTTTCATCCCAATTCCTTTGAGGGCAATTTGCTTGCTTGCTATTCAGTTTTGGAGACAGTTGGAGATAGCAAATCCAGAGAGCCAGAATTTGCATACATTTTTAAGACCACAGGCTTTCATTGGGACATTGACAAATCTTAAAAAGAAAAAAAAATCTGCCTTAAGGGCGTAAAGCTGCCATTGTATGATGATGGACTGTCAGGAACATGCAATAAGCAAATGCGGAGAGTATTTAATAATAATAGTTTGGTGTGGTAGTATGAACATTGGACCAAGGAATCTGGGGCCATAGGCTTATGCCTCACCACTGTTATTTATAAGCTGGTGACCTTGGGAAAGTCACTTGATCTCTGGGATTTCTGTTTTCTTATTCTTAAAGTGAATACTTGAGCTTAGAAGTTCCCCTTCAATGCCAATATTCTATGATTCTACCAGTGATCAATTAGATACTTTAGACTTGCTGTTAATAGATATGGGCAGGAATGCTTTGTGGCTAGTTAAAGATTTTAGTTGTTAGAGACTTATAGCGGTAATGCCTACATATTTATATATTCATGGCCATAGACGTGTAGAACAACAGTTCAGTCAAGAAATATTTATTAGATGCCTTCTGCATGCCAGACAGTGTACTAGTGCCTGAAAATAAAAATAAAACAATAATAATTATAAATATATAAAATATAATACATTATATTAGCATAGTTAATATTAACATTTAATATTATATATTAATATTAGACTGAGTACAAAAGAAACTTGAGAGATTTATATAAATCAGTCTCTTCACTTTGCAGATACAGACACTGAGGCCCAGGGATGGGAAGTGGTTTTCCCAAGATCACGTAGATAATGAGCAGAATTCAGTTATCCCTTCCACATCATGGGGGCTGTGGGTATGGGTGGAGCACACCCGTGATCTGGAAAATTTCTATTTGCAAGGATGTTGTGAGTAGTTTACATTCCAATAGGTTGGGGGTGATGGAGTGGAAGGGCATAAACATTTATATAGTGCCTTCAATGTGCTAGACATTATGCTAAAGGCATTACAAATATCTCATTTGATTTTATTTTTTTTTTTAGAGAGGGAGGCAGTTGGAATTAAGTGACTTGCCCAGTATCATACTGTTAGTAAAGTGTCTAGGGCCAGATTTGAACTCAGTTCCTCCTGACTCAAGGACCTGTGCTCTACTCACTGTGCTGCTGTCCTTTAATCTTCACAGCAGCTCTGGAGCTAATATTATCCTTATTTTACACTTGAGAGCTCTGACTCTTCATGAGTCTTGGCAAAGATATTGGAGTGATTTGCCATTTCCCTCTCATTTTATAGATGAGGAAACTGAGGCAGCCAGGGTAAAGTGAGTTTTCCAGGATCATACAACTAGTAAGTGTCTGAGGCCAGAGCTGAACTCAGGATGATGAGTAGTCCAGACTTCAGTCCTGGCGCTGTCTGCCCTATGGCACCACCTAGCTTCTCAAAAGATGCCCTCTTAGTTGCATGTTAGTTTTACTTGACTTGCCCTGGTAGGCAGAACTACTATTAGTAGATGGAAATTCCTGGGGGAAAAGATTTCAACGTGACATAGGGAAGCCTAGCTGATGTTTAGTGTTTTCCTCAAATGAAATGATCCACCTTGGAAAATAACGAGTTTCCTGTCACTGGTGGTCACGTGGAGGTTGGATGATCCTTAGTTCAGACATTGTTAGAGCTTAAAGAACCTTGCAGTTTATCTAGTGCAAGGCTCTTATTTTCCAGAGTACAAAACAGCGACCCCTAGGAACTAGTGACTTGTCCAAGGTCACATGTTAAATTCATATTTGTAGAAGATGTTGTAGAAGCAATTTATGCCTCCGTTAGAGATGGGCTGAGCTGCCCTTTGCACTCTTATCCAAGTATGAGACTGCTGATTCTGCAGATTGCATTTGCGGCTGAACCTGCAGAGCATTTCTCCGCTGCGCAGCACCAAGACAATAGCCAGGCCTGCGATGTTTTTTTGTGCCTCAGTCTGGATTTATTGCTTAAAGGTTTCTCTCTCTGCAGAGGCTTGAGGAAATAATCTGGAGACTTTGTACAACAATGCTACAGTGTAGCCCTATAAGGGAAAATATGCGAGGGCTTGCTGTGAGGAAGGCAGAGCTGTATCAGATAGATTGTCGGGATGTCACACAAATACTGTATCACTTAAGCACACTTCCAAATATTTCCACACAGAATTTATGTAAAGTTACAGTCTGACAAAGCTCCTAACTTAGCAGGTGGCTGTTAAATGAAATGGAAATCAGCCCACTGGAGTTATGGCTTTTTTTATCTTGGTTCCTTGGCCCTCTGCCTTTAGAGAACACTATTCATTCTCTAGCTGGGAGAGAGAGAGGACAGACCATCCATCAAGCTGCTTTGTTTGTAGTGATGATGATGTAGTGAAAAATGCACTGGACTGTGGCCTAGAAAATCTGGATTTGAATTCTGGCTTCAGTACTTATTAGCTGGGTGACTATGGGCAAGAAGTTGCACTTCTTTGCCTCAGTTTCCCCATCTGTAAAATAGATATACTGTTGTTCATATCGCCTACCTCACAGAATAGATGTGAGGAAAGACCTTTGCAAGCTTTGCAGAAATATGTCATATTGAAATATGAGTTAGTGACCACTAGGAAAGAGGAAGAGGAAAGGCAAACGTACTATAGTGAGCAGTAGACTTTGAGTTAGAAGGCCTGTGTTCCAGGCTTTGCTTTGACTTTTACTCTCTGTGAAGTTGTGGGCAGGTCATTCTGTCTTTCTGAGATTCACTTTTTTTCCTATAAAATGGAGACAGTATTACCTTCTCTACCTTACTTCTTAGGGGTATAGTGAGCACTACAGGATACTTTGTTATTGTAGAATGCTGTAAAACTGTGGGCTCTTGGTAGTAGTAGAAATATGAATAATTAAAGCTTGTAAAATACTTTAACCTTGTGAGATAAGGATATGATTCTTAATTTCTTGTGCCCACCACAGTGCCTGGTCCATACATAGTGGATACTTCATATATATTTTTGATGCATTATCTTAGGAGGAAACTGAGGCACAAAGAGGCTAAGTAATTTCCCCAGAATTACACAGTTAATTGAGCAGTAGAGTTGAACTCAGAATTCATGCCTAGCTTTAAGGACTAGTCTCTTTCTATGATTATTAACAGTTCTTCCTCAACTAACAGCCATAGGGACTGTAAAAGCCAGAGTCCAAGAGATTTTGGGTCAAGGGCAGGAGAAGCTGTAGCCAAAGTGTCAGACCTAGTCCTTATTACCTAAATCAAAAGCCCAAATCCAGAGCCAGGAGGGACAGGATCAGGAGATCTCACTTTGCCAAGACAAAACCAAAAGGCTCTTGCTGAGCCAACTGAGTCGTCCAGCTTTCTGTATCCATTGGAGGGAGGTACTGTCCAATGACTCAGCCTTTTGAGCCAGCTCAGCCCAGAGGGTGGGTTTGACTCAGGCCTTCTTCCTTCATTCAGCAAACATTTAAGAATTAACCATCTACTTGTGTGTAGAATACTGTGCTGGAAACTGTGGGAGATGCAATGTTTAAATAAAACATAGACTTTAGTAGACATAAATAGATAATTCCCCCTTTTAGGTGTCATTCCTGTAAACTGCATTTTGAAATGATTTACCCACGAGAGAAGGCAAGTTTCAGTTTGTGCAGAGGAGATTGTTTCTTTGG
The DNA here is from genome assembly GCF_028372415.1 of Notamacropus eugenii. Taxonomy (NCBI): domain Eukaryota; kingdom Metazoa; phylum Chordata; class Mammalia; order Diprotodontia; family Macropodidae; genus Notamacropus; species Notamacropus eugenii. The sequence continues at coordinate 56,905,018 of NC_092877.1, forward strand.
TCTCGGATCGAAATTTTCAGCTAGTAGTAGTAATGGAAAGAAATGAAGTCTAGTTCTTCATTGGACAGGGTCAAGTGGGTAAAATCAGTGAAAGGGGACGCAGTGACAATCGGGATCTGTCCATGCTTGTGAACAGATGATTAATACCCCAAGGTAAACTAAAACTAGAACAAGGACCATGCTCCCTTGGAGTTTAGAGAAGGGAAAGACCAGTATGGCCTGGAAGGCATTGGGGAAGGTCACACTCAAAAAGGGTCTTTAAGGAAAGTGTAGTATTTAGCTAGGCTTAGGGAAGATGAGAAGGCATTCCAATTGGGGCACACTTGTGTGAGCAAAAGCTAGTGGAGGCCTGGGTACAAATCCCACACCAGATACTTGCTGTGTAAGTAACCCTGGGCAAGTAAGTCACTGAATCTCTCTATGCCTCAGTTTCCTCAAGTAAAATGGGGGCTTGAGCACAGTGGCCTCTCTTTCTTCTCTAACTCTATGATCCTAATAGAAAGAGTAAGATGTTTTGGCTGGGGAAAGGGGACTAGGATGGATGAGTTTGGAAGGAGGCCAAATGGATTCTGATAACAAGTCCTAATGCGATGTGAGGGATTGGCAGTGTGGTAAGTAGATGAAAGAGCAGTGTGGGAACATGAAGAAGAAAAGAGATGATCGCTTTGGCATTGGGGCTTGCTTGGCATTTCCCTTAACTCATTGTGGGAGTTGTCTTATTGTTCTGAAGAGAATCATAGAACACAGAATCTTAGAATCGAGAGGGATCTCAGAAGGTTGCAACTGAAAAGGAGCTTAGAACATAGGACATAGGACACAGATGCCAAAGCTGGGTGGGACCTTAAAACATAGGATGCTTGGGTCTAGTGAATCCTTTCTATTTTCAGGAGGAAACTGAGACCATCGAGGGGAGGTGACTTGACTTGGCTAGTTTCATTCAATGAATTAGTGACGGAGGACAAAGGATGAAGTCTAAGACTGTCTGTGAGCTTCCTGACCACAAAAAAGACATTCAAATACTACTGCTGTGCCAAGAAATTTGGCTGTATTTCAGTATGCAAATAGAAATATGTATTTTACACATTATTAGTGTTTTAGAGACATATGTATGATAACACATTGGGTAACATCTGCCAAGTCAGTTGTCACCCATGGAAAATTAAATAATATGAGACTGTGAAGCGTTCTTTGCCATTTCTGAACAAGCAGCAGGAAATGACAGCGTATTTATTTTATTTTCTTAGAGCCAATAATTGTTGGCAGTTTCAGTAAATGATCATGGGACACAGGATGCTATTTTTTTTAGTGGCAGTTGACAAAGATAGCCTCTCCAGGGGCCAGTGATAAAATCCAGAATTTTAGACAGAACTCCGATCTTTTTCTGTAGCCCTTGAGGGAAGACAGAGTGGTGTGGTGGCAATTGCTGCTTGGTTTTCAGGAGGTCTAGAATCCTGCCTCAATCACTGGACCTTAGGCAAGTCACTGTCACTATCCAAGCCTCAGTTTGCCTCCTCTGTAAAATGGAGTCGAAATATAATATATTAAGGTATCTCAGCTCCTGATAATCTAGGTTTCTGTTATTTAGATTTCAGTAAAATGTAGGGAGGATATACAAAGAAACCCCCTTTAAAGCAAGTGTTCTTATCCTTTTTTTTATATCATGGACCCCTTTGACAGTCTGTTGAAGGCAATAGACCCCTTCGCAGAATGTTTATAAATGAATTAAATAAAATAGAGAGTATTACAAAGGAAACCAATTACATTAAGATACATTTATCCAAAAAAAAGTTCATATACCCTAGGTTAAGAAACCCACATTTTGAAATGACCTATGAATCATCAAAAGGGCCAGCCTTCTGTTTCATGATGGACAGGAACCCCTTGAGAAAAAATTCAGTCTTCTTTGTCTGCTTTGATTCTTGGCACAGAGTACTCTGAACATAGGAAATGGTCAGTCAGTTCTCATTGAATCAATTAGTGAATGAACTTAGATGAAGAGTATCAAGTTTTTGTTGTTGTTTAGCCATGTAAGTCATGTCCAATTTTTCATGACCCCATTTGGCGTGCCATTTTTTTTGGAGTGCCATTTCCATCTCCAGCTTATGTTACAGTTGAGGAAACTGAGGCCAACAGGATTAAGTGACTTGTCAAGGTTCACATAACTAGTAAGTGTCTGAGGCAGGATTTGAACTCAGGTCTTCCTGACTCTGGGCTCAGGGCTCTCTCCACTGTGCCACTCTGCTGTCCTATTCTTTGTTACATACAAAAGCTAAAACAGAATTTTGTTATTCAGAATTTTACTAGAAAATGACCAAATAAAGGAGAATAGTGATAGGATCACACTAAGATGACTCTTAGAACACAGAAAATAGCGTATTAGAGCTCAAACAAGTCTTGGACATCACTAGATAGAATGTTAAAACTTAGGAACACTTAGACTGTAGAAAATAGAATGTTAACATTGGGAGGGACCTCAGGACATGGAATGTTAGAACTGGAAGGGGCCTTAGGGTGCATCTATTCCATCTTTTGGAAAAAAAAAATTTTTTTCTAATTAACAAGCCTTTATTTTCTCTCCTTCTCCTCTGCTATTGGAAAAAGAAGAAAAATTAAAACCGTTGTAACAGATATTCAAAACAAATTGCCACACTGACCATGTCCAAAAATATGCATCCCATTTTGTACCCTGACTCCATCACGTGTCTGGTGAGAGATAGGTAGCCGTCTTCAGCATCACTCTTCTACTTATTGAGCTGTCAAGTCTTTTGAAATTCCATCAGTTCTGTCTCTCAGAGTAGGGAACTGATGTCTAGACAGGGATGTGATTTGCCTATGGTTATAGAATATATTCATGTCAGAGCCATAATCTTGATCTTTTGACTCCCAAGTCAGTGATTTTCAACACTTGACTATTAAGCATTGTTTTATAAGGATGCTTGCAGCAACCATAAGAGAATTTCCTATATACAATAGGCTCCATCTCCATCCCCCTTTTCCTCTCCCTGCTTTTCCTCCTCTCCCTCTATCTTCCTTCTTCCTTCTCTTTTCCTTCTCCTCCCTCTGCCCTTGTATCTCCTCCTATCCCTTTTATCTTTCCATCTCTCCTCCATCCATCCTCTCATCCACCTATCTACCTACCTATCTACAAAGGGATGACTGAGAGAGATAGTATATGATAAAGACTTTAGGGTTTTTTGGAGGAGCATAAGCACACATGTGATTTTTATTTTCACTCTGGAGTAGCATCCCGCCCTTCAGTAGAAAGCAGCAAAGCCTGTGTCCAGGCAATGGAAAAGTTGGATCATGGAGATAAGTCTCAGGAAGCATATGGAGAGTGTCACTCTCTGAATAAATTTGCACAGACCTCTTCTGATTCACTTGGCTCCTGATGGATTAGCATATCATTACCCTCCACCTCTGGCCTACAACAAAGTCCTACTGGCACTTGGGGATGGCAGAACTGGGGATCTGGAGAAGTGTGTATGTGTGTGTTTAGGAGAGAGAGCATCTCTTGGAATTCACTTCCTTTTTGAACATCCCACAAACTTGAGTTATGTGATGTGACTCCCTGGTTCAGCCTCTACATTTCATAGATCTTTATGACTGTGAAACTCTCTGGAAGATTTATTGGTCTCTTCCCTCAGATCTTAAGTGCAAAAGTATGTAAGGCTAAGCAGTTTTAGCTCAAGAATCAGTTGAAAGTTAGAGAAACAATTCATTCTGCTGTCCAGCATGCTCATGTGTCAAGCCCTCAGAATGTTAGAGGCAGAAGACTCCACCTAATCCTGTTCAGTTCCATGGAGGAAGAAAATGAGGCTTGACATGGAAGAATTGGAACCAGCAAATTGGTATCATAGTCACGATGAGAATCTAAGTTTCTTGTCTTTCAAGCAGGGCTCTTTCCACTGTATTATATGATCTCCCTGTTGCCATGTTTTATTTGTTTATTGTCATTATTTTGCTATTCCATGCTTTAGATTTATGGTTATTCTTAGATCTTTTTGTTCATGAAAAGGTGATGGGCTGACTTGTAGCCTCCTTTGGCCAATCTATTCATTGAAAGTGAAAATATCATTTTCTGCTTTGGTCCTACATTCCTTCCTGTCAATTTTTGTTGGCCCTGCTAGCCAAAAACATGTTTTCAGGAAATAGATTATAATCCAGTCATTCAGCAAGTTTTCATTGAGAACCTAGTATATGCACAGTATATGTATACTCACTACAATGGATACAAAAAATAGCAGGAACTGTTCCCTGCCCTCAAGAAGCTTACACTTGAGGATAGAACACAGATATACAAAGGCATAAATAGTATTGGAGAATAATAATAAACCAGATATCTAATAAAACCAGAGAATATATTTTTACTTTATGACATCCTGTCTAGCCTATGAGCACCATTTCAAATGCCACCTTTCCTGCAAAACCTTCCCTAATCCCCAGACACAGAAAGATTTGGCAATTGATGGCACATGTGGGATGAATGAAAGTGAAGAGGTTACTGAGGTTATGAACTGAAGGGACGAGAATGATGTTATGTCCTTGATAGAAATAGATCCAGAAGAGGAGTGAGGTTTGGGAGAATGATTGCTTGTTCGAACAAGCAGAGCTTGAGGTGCCTCTAGGACACTCAGATGAAAATGTTCAACAGACAGAAGGTAATACAGGAACTAGAGTTCAGGAGAAAGACTAGGGTTACATATATCAGTCTGGGAGTCGTTGGCATAGAGATAATTAAACCCATTGGAATTGATGAGGTCACCAAGAAAGAATGTAGAGAGAGAAGAGGGCCCAGCACAGGGACCCTCTGTGGAGATACACCCACATTTAGGAACCATGAGATTGAGAAAAGACAGAGCAGTCATGAAAACCCATGGAAGAAAAGATGCTTCACAGAGTCAGATGCTACAGAGAGGTCAAGAATGGTGAGAATTAAGAAAATACCACTGGATTTGGCAAAGGGATCATCGCTAACTTTGGGGAGAGCAGATTACAAAGGACTGAGGAGTAAGCGAGAAGATAGGAAGTAGAGGCAATGATTGTCTACACCTTTTTCTGGAAGTTAGACTGGACTGTATTTATAGGCACGAAGGAAGAAGTATATAGAGATTGAATATGGCATTTGAGTGGGTTGATGGAGGTGATGGTAAACCGAAAGAGTTTGGATCAAGAAATATAAAATACTCCAATATTTCCATGTATGATGTTCTAACCTATATTAAGCATATTGACATATACATAAAACAGAACAGCATAATGGAAGATTTCTTCATTTGGAGTTAAGAGACCAAGGTTTGAATATGGACTCTGCTACTTAGAACCATCTCAACCCCAGTGCCCTTATTCATAAAATAAGGATGTTGGGTTAGTTCATATCTCAGATTCCTTCTAGCTCCAAATTCATGGTCTTGCATCTTATAATGATAGCACGTAGCTGCATAGAACTTTAAGGTGTGCAGAGTTCTTTACAGATGGTATCTCTTTTGTATTTTCATCCTCACTTTGGAAAGATCTGTGTAGGTAGTGACTCTATCTTGCTTATGGAAGTACTACCTCCCCACTCTGACCCAGCAAGTAGCTCAGGGTAGTGCTCATCATGCTCTTAATGCAAGAGAAATCATGAGCAAGGATTGAATAGAATTGCTATGGTAGTTGGATTTCTTAATGGGTTTAAGCATATTGACATTGACCTGAAGGGGAGTGTGTGCAGAAATTTGGAATTGTAAAATCTTTGGATGAGAAGGAACCTCAGACTTCAGTAAGTCAATAGCAGTCAACTAGCACGTCTTAATTTCTTACTCTCTGCCAGATCCTATGCTAAGTACTAGGGATACAAATAAAAGCATTGTCATGGTGGAAGACAAATGTGAAAAGAATCTGGAAAATGGTACCCATTTAGGGGCATAGTGGTACAGTCCAGAGACGTAGAAGCCAAACAAGGACAGCTATGAAGGACAGCCAACCTGGGCCAATCTCCCAAATGGAGGGCCCAGGAGGAACTCACCAATAGGAGAAGTGACCCACAGAGGCAAGAGGGATTAATATTCCAGAGGCCACAGGCATCGAGGGAAGTCCTAGGATGAGAAAGTGGTTGAGGCTTGGTGATGAATCTAGTTTAGCCTGTACTTGAACAAGAAACTCCTCTTCAGCATCTCTGCCAAGTACATTTGCTCTTATGACTCAGATCCTGCTCAGTTCCTGAAATATTCTGGCTTTTCTACTGATTTTATGATTATTAGAAGAGTCACTTTACCACCTGGCCTTTGCTGGGTCATCTCTTTGAATATTTGAAAATGAGGGAGTTGGAACAACAATAATCTTAATTAACATGTATATGCAAAGTGATATTGTATTTGATCCCACAACAAACCCAGCAGGTGGGTACTCCAGGTATGATTTGTCCCTTTTAATTGATGAGGAAACTGAGACTTAAGAGAAGTTAAGTAACTTTTCTATGCTTACACAGCAAGTTAATATCAGCGATAGGATTCAAACCCAGGTCTCTCTTGGTTCCAAGCCCAGCATTCTTTCTTGTACACCACACTTTCTCAAGACTAATTGATGTCTAAGGTCCCTTTTAGTTCTCCAAGTCTGTGGCATTTTCTTTAGGGAAAATATGTTCATGTTCATGATGAGGTCAGTGCCACTGATTTATGAGAGGAGAATTGGATGTTGAATTTCTAAAACTGTGCGTTGTTGTTTAGTCACTTGAGCCGTGGCCTACTCTTTGTGCCGCAGGTTTTCTTGGCAAACTTGGTTCTTTTTTTTGTTTCATGTATGACTCTTTTGTGACCCCATTTGGGGTTTTCTCAGTAAAGATACTAGTGTGGTTTATTATTTCCTTCTCTAGTTAGAGAAATAGAGTTAAATGACTTGCCCAGGGTCACACAGGTAGTAAGTATCCGAGGCTGGATTTGAACTCAGGTCTTCTTGACTCCAGGCTGGGCACTCCTTCCACTGCGCCCCCTACCTGCCTGATACTGTACTTCATGGTTCCTGAAAACTGTCTGACAGGCCAGCCACTCTTGTCTTTTACAAAATGGAAATTTAATGCCAAGGAACCGATATCTGATATGACGATGTCAGAATCACTCTGAGGCTTTGAGCCATAACTCCATCTGTTGGAAGATGGTCTTGAAGTGAATCAGGGTTATGTGGGCTTGGGCTTTTTATTTTTTTGTGGAGGAGTGCATTGGTGTCAAGGGTACATCTTTTAAAGTCTTAATCAATTGGAACCAATTGCTATGAGAAGAGTACTCTGCTAGATGCTGAGGACACTGCAGGATTTTGATGAGACACAGAGCCTCCAAGAGGGCTAAGTCTGCCAGGGAGAAAAGACCCAGACATAGACAACTGTGATTCACAATTATGTGATAAACACATTAGAGAAGTGCAAAGTATCATCATGTGACAGTGGATTGGGCACTGGATATGGAAGCAGCTGGGCTGCCACCCTGCCTCAGACACTTATTACCTCTGTGACCCTGCATGAGTCACTTCACCTCTCTGTGCCTCAGTTTCTTTATCTGTAAGGTGAGTGGATTGCACTCGGGATCCCTTTCAGCTTTAAGTCTGTATTCTTATGCTCTGAAGGGGAAGGCTTCCTGGAGGAGGTGGCATTTGATTTGGGCTTTAAAGGACAGATAAGAATTCAGAGGAAAAAGAGGAGGCAAGGTGAGCAATTCAGACAGAGGAAAAATAATAGAAGCGAAGACAGAGAAGGAGCAGGCCTCTTTATAAGGCATTTAATAGTCTAGGGTGGCAGGAGTCTGAAGAGCATGTGAGGCGAGAATATTTGATTGGTGGAGACGGTGGAACAGGCACTTACTAATCACTTAATATGTGCTAGACACTGTGCCTACTGCTTTACAAATATCATTATATTTGATTAGGTGATGGTCCCAAATTGTGGGGTTTTGAATGTCAATCTTGTCTTAGATAAATCAGCTATTTTTAGTTTAGGATGATGTGTTCTGGAAGAAAAATCGCATTTATATTTTAAGATTTCCAAGTTAAGGGACAGCTAGGTGGCTCAGCGGATAGAGCACTGGTCCTGGAGTCAGGAGGACCTGGTTTTGTATCTGGCGTCAGACATTTACTGTGTGACCCAGGGCAAGTCACTTAACTTCAATTGCCTTAAAAAAAAAGATTTCCAAGTTAACAGGTTGTTTTTTTTCCCTTTTTCAGCAATGGAAGAGTTAATTGTTGAGCTGCGCCTGTTTCTCGAGCTGCTGGACCATGAATACCTAACATCAACAGTCAGGGAGAAAAAGGCAGTGATAACCAACATTCTCTTGAGGATACAGTCATCAAAAAGTGAGTGTCAGTAGCTGTTCAAGGTTGTATACCATGGACAGTAATTAAGGAACTGAAACAAGAGACACCTAAATTCCATGCACTATTTGAGACATGCCTATTGGCAGATTCGAATTATATTCTAATGGTGTAGGCTCCATAGTTGGTAATGGTCTCTCCCTCTTCTGATCTCATAGCTTTTGTACACTTCTTGTACATTTATTATAGTTTCTATCATAGCTGTCTATTCATATCTCATTAATTCTAGTAGGTTTTATATATGGTCTTTGAGAGCCTAGCCCAGTGTATGACACATATTAGGAGCCTATAAAATGCTTAATGACCAACTTACTATGGTACAGTGGAGAGATTTGGAGTAAGAGGACTTGGATTCGAATACTGGCTCTGCCACTTACTAGCTTTGTGGGCATATTATTTAAGCTTTCTAGAACTTAGTTTCCTTGTTTATAAAATGAAGTGGATTAGCTGACATTTAAAGTCCCCACCAGGTGGGAATCTGTGATGCTACAATTGTGTCTACTTTACTTCTTCCTTCCTTCCTTCCTTCCTTCCTTCCTTCTTTCCTTCCTTCCTTCCTTCCTTCCTTCCTTCCTTCCTTCCTTCCTTCCTTCCTTCCTTCCTTCCTTCCTTCATTCCTTCCTTCCTTCCTTCCTTCTTTCCTTCCCTCCCTCCCTTCCTCCCTCCTTCCCTTCCTCCCTCCCTTCCTCTCTCCCTCCCTCCTTCTCTCTCTCTCTCACTCTCTCTCCCTTTTCATAAGTAGAAATAGGGCCACAGTCCTAGGCAAAACTACGAAGGAGGCAAAATTTGTCTTCTGTTCCTGTAGTGTCCATCTCACCCTCTCATAGTACCTGCATATTCCTTAGATTCTCAGGCCTTTAATGCTTTCCTCCTCTCAGTCTGACTAAAATATATTCCTTGGAAAGGATCTGACCAACTCAGCTATGCTATTCAATTCAATAAGCCTTTCTTATGTTAAAATGTCTCTGCCTAACAAGACCAACAAGCATGTTGCCCCCTCTCAGACAAAGTTGCATTCCGTAGCCTTAGTGTGGTGAAAAGAGGACTGGATTTATTATCTGATGGCCTCAGTTTGAATCTTGCTTTCCCACTCCCTCGTTGTATGACTTTGGGCACTTAAATTTTAAAGTTGTACAGATGTAAGATACTGCTAACAACAGCCACAAATGTTACATGACCTCAATATAAAGAGCACTGTGCTGGGCATTGAAAGATGTAATATAATAATATTAATAGCACTTGTACAGCATTTAAAGGTTTGAAAGATACTTTGCATGCGTTATCTCATTTGAGACAAAGAGTTTAAATATGGAAATGTGGTATAATTGGAAAGAGCTCTGGCCCCAGAGTCAGAGGACACAGATTCACATCCCATCACTCACAGGGCTGTGTGACTTTGGATGAGTCACTCACCTGTTTTCTCAGCTCTAAAATGAGGGTGACTAGACTAGCTAGATTGCCCATCGAGGCTCATGATCCTAGGATCTTGGGGAACAGTTGGGATCAGCAAAGAAAAGAATATGCTGGGAGAGGAGGAGAGAGACCATGATGTAGCCTTGAAAGATACTCATACTAAAGGGGAAGGAGATGATGAGTCATCACAAAGAGACCAAGGAGGAATGTCTGGTAAGTAGGAGGAATCCAGTAGAGAACAGGGTCATGGAGGCCAAGACAGGAGAATATCTTGGAGAAATGTGTAATGAAAGAGATTAAAATGAGATGAAGGCTGAGAAAAGGCTATTCATTGGATTTAGCCATTAATTACTGTTGTCAAGCAGAGTTCTTCAGGGCCACACAATCAGTATGTGGTGGAGCTGGGTCTCAGACCCAAGTCTTCCCTTGCTACCGCACACTGCCTCTTGCCCTAAAGCCAAGCCCTAAAGAGAGAAGCCCCATTCCAGGGTTTTCGATATAGGACTTGATGTGGTTTCTCTTAATACTTGCAGGCTTTGAAGTGAAAGACCATGCTCAGAAACAAGAAGTTACCAGCAGTTTGCCTGCCCCGCCGCAGATGCCGCTGCCCGAGATCCCTCAGCAGTGGTTGGTGAGTTACGACCCTGAAGCAGGGTGGCAGGAAACTGTCTGATCCTGCTATTACCCTGAGTCTAGCTGAGGACATGAGGAATGAGGCGAACGTGCAATCCTGGGAATGCTGAGGCAGCCGTTTGCCAGCTCCCACGTGGCCACTCCCAATGGATAATTGGGAAAATCATATAGGAAATTAGCCTGCCTCGAGATGGCAGCTGCTTCTTTACAAAGTGACAGTGCTGTAAATACATTGTAATCCTGCTTTGATGATGGATTTTAAAGTAGCAGGGGAGAGAAGCTTTAGGGGCAGAATTCCTGAAAGGCCTCCAGAGGGGCTGCTTCTTGCTGACTTAGTCTGTGATTTTGAACACCTGGCTTTGAAATTTTCCAGTCCTTTCCCTTTTCAAACCCCTTTCAGTCATAGTCCTTTGTGTTTAACAGGGCTTCGTCACCTTTCCTGGACCATGGACCCCTTTGGCAGTCTGGCAAAGCCTATGTACCCCTTCTCGGAATGTTTTAATAAAATATAGAGGATCACAGAGGAAAGCAATTATACTGGATTGTAGCTATCAAAATATTAAAAAAAAAAACCCCACCAAAAAACAAGAGTAAGTTCATGGAACCCCTGTTAAGAACTCCCAGAAGTCCCAGTGGGAAAATATACATTTACCCCAGAAATATATGTTATGTTCAATTTTTCTAGATTCAGGATTTTTAAGAGAAAGGTGAGAAGACTGATTTTGGTCAGGATGCCGCAATTTGAGTCCCAACTCTGATACTTGAAAGCTTCACGGTCTTAGGCAAGTCATTTAATGGCTATGCGCCTCAGTGTCCATATCTGTAAAATAGAGATGGTGCTTCACTTCCTACCTCACAGTGTTATTGTAAGGAAGGAACTTCGTCGATTTTGATGTGGAATAGAAACAGTAGCTCTATATTACTTACTATTGTTGTTAAAAAGTTTTCATGTTTTTGAGAGAATTTAGAAACAACCCAGAGGCAAGTTAATATCCTAATATTTACAGTTTATATTTAATATTCTATAGGCAAAATAACTCCCACTTCTTATTATCATTATTGTTTTAATTACTATTAAAATGCTTCAAGAATCCATGATTCCTTCTTATACCAACACAAACCACAGCCCCTATGTGCCTTAGTCACCCTGCCCTCCCAAGTCAGTCCCTGGTGATCAACCTGCTTATGATGCACCTCTGGCCACTTAGCTAGCTGGTTCTTGGGTGACTGTCCTTAGGTTTGTCCTACAAATCTTTTCTGGTTCTTCCATAGCTTAGATTCCTCTGATATACTCCCTGAGAATTCAGGGTCACCTTTTCTGCCACAATACGACATCAGAACTGAATCTGATGGTGGAGGGGTTTTGTTAATGTTGTTATTTAAAAATGTCATAGACTACAGTTGCATTTAGTGGTGTTTGAGGGTTCCTAGGTAGCTGAAATGTGCCCCAGGATAGGTAGCCAGGCTTTTGAAAGGCCTCTATGTCGTTGATTCTTTCAAGGAATTGAGGACATTTAGCTTGAAGAAGAAATTTACGATTGGAATGAACATAATAGCTATTTCAGATATTTAAAGCATTGTCAGAAAAGACTTCTCCTCTCCCCAAAGGTCAGAGCTAGTAGCATCGATGGTAGAAGTAGGTTTGGCTCAAGATAAAGACCTTTCTTACAATTGGAGCTATCTATAAAAGGGAATGAGTGGCCTAAGGGACAGGGAATTCCCTGTGTTTCTCAGGTGGAGGTTTGATCACTCAAGAATATTACAGAGGAAATTCTTATACTAGATATGAGGTTTGGACTAACGGTTAAGTCCCAAGGCCCTGTACAATTTTGAGATCCTTTAGAAGTGCTTTACTTTATACCTTCCCATTTGAGCATCATAGCACCTGTTGTGAGAGAGGTCATGCAAGGATCATTGTCTACATTTTTCAGTGGGAGAAACTGAGGTCCAGAAAATTTAAGTGGCCAGCTCAGTATTTTTATTCAGCAGTACTTTTTCTACTACATCATGTGTATGTAGGGGTGTGTGTGTGTGTGTGTGTGTGTGTGTGTGTGTGTGTGTGTGTGTGTGTGTGTGTGAATATATTCAATTGTTGAAAATAATTACAGAGCCAGCTGTTAAATTGCCTTTCTTCATGGGTCAAATTGGGCTGAATCCTACCTAACACTGCTATTTACTACTATCCTTGTGACCTTGAGCAAAATGTACCTCTTCTCTGGGCGGCCTCATATGTAAAATCAAAGGATCAGACTAATTGACTTGTAAAGGCATTCTCAGTGCTAGTCTTCCACAAGCCAGTGATCTATGATTTAATCTCTCTGTTTGAACAATGTATTGATTCAGGCACAGGAGACTTTCACCTCAAATTAAGAGAAAAGAGTTGGCAAAACTTTAATTTCTAGTGCTGAATTTCAGTCTGCCTGGTTACCTGCCATTTATAGAAGAAAGCGTGGATAGAAAAAAACCTGGCACGATAGTTCAGCCTTTTCTGGCTGAGTTTATACCCATCCTTTAAAGTCTAGTTCATATGTTAATTCTTTCAGAAAGCTTTTCCTAATTCCCATAGTCCTTTGAGATAATCTAGAATGATCTTCCCCCTCAAACCTCAGAGAACACCTTACTTTGCCTCTTACCTACTTATCATTTGTACTGTTTGACTCAAACACCTAAAAATCCTGATATAAATAGGTTGGAGATACCGACCAAGGTTTTAATATGGACTGATTGACGTATGTAATACTTTGAAGTTTGGAAAGCACTTCATGTACCATATCATTTTATCCTCACAACAACGTATAAAATAGGAAGTATAACTGACATTTATATAGCGTTGTATGTGTGTATGCATATATATATATATATATGATATGCACATATATGTAAATATACATGTACATAAACATATATCATCTGAGTTTCATAACAATGCATAGTGCAATTCCCATTTGATAGATGAGGAAACTGAGGTTCAGAGAGGATCACAGGTTTAGAACTGGAAAGGTTCTCAGAGGTCACCTAATCCAACCCCCTCATTTTACAAATGAGGAAACTGATTCCAGGAGAAGTTGAATAGGTGTCCAAGGCAGAACTTTTCAAATTTAATTTTTAAAATTCTGAATTTAACAAACATCTAAAAAAATAATACTTCCATATACAAAGTAGGATAGAAAAAGAGGTTATTTGGAAATTGTGAATCTTTATTATATATAGCTTGCTTTAAAAAAAAAGTAATTAATTCCACATGTTACTTTCAAAGCTGTCTTCCTTGTCTGTTTTCTTTTGAACTTATTCAGTTTTGGGGATTTAAAACATGTTTTCATGACTATCTCCTTTTTTCTAGTTTTGGCAACCCTATTGTATGCTCTTCCCTTAGCCCCACTAAGAAGAAGAAAAGCTCAGTCTTTATAACAAATAAAACATAGTCAGGTGGAGCAAGTTCGTGTCCAAAAATGTATGTCTCATGTTGTACCTCACTTTGAACCTCCCTGTAAGGAGGTGGTAGCTTCCTTCCTTTGCAGTTGTGGTTATTTCGGTTATCAGAATTTTTAAGTCTTTCAAAACTTTTTCTTTAAAGGGCTGCTGCTACTGTTAATGTAGAAAGTAATCCCCTGGTTCTGCTCAATTTACTTTGTATCAGTTCAAGCAAGTTTTTTCAGATTTCTCTGAAACTTACCCTGCTTGGCATTTTTAATGTTTTTTGTTCCATTACATTCTTACACCATAATTTGGGGAGTCATTTTCCATTTGAGAGTCACCCCTTTAGTTTTTAGTTCTTTGCCATGACTGAAAATACTGGTATAAATAAGATGGAGGTACCAGCTAAGGTTTTAACATGTGACCTGGCTGATGATTGACATTTATAAGGTGTTTTAAAGTTTAGAAACATTATGCATATATGATCATTTCATCCCCTTAACAACCTTCTGAAAGAGAGTGTACAAGTGATGTATTATTCTTAGAGAGGTTAAGTAATTTTCCCACCATCGTGCGGCTTTGCTTATCATCACCAAGTAATAGGTAGATTTCTCCTTCTGAAGCAGAATTTTCCGACTTGAAAATCTCAAAGTTGGATTTTCCCCCAACCTCCCTTCTTTTTAGTTCAAAATAACAACAATGTCCTTCTGTAACACATTATAAGACATTCTTTAGAAAGAGGAGCCAACTGGTTGTAACCAGCTTGTAAATGAAAATCCTGGTCAGCCCTTCTGTCTGCTGGGATAATGGTTCTGGTCAGAGCTTGGTACAAAGACTTTCTTGATATTTAATGCCTTAGGGAAGTTTTTGTCCTTTATATTTATCAACAAATGACACATTTATGAAATAAATGTTGTGTGTAGAGCACTGTGCTAGGCATTCCGTGGCTCCATGGAGCTGAAAATCTAATAAGGAAATTAGACAGCAGGAGAGAGAGCTCTAACACACACCTCTGTGGTCTAGATACATCCGAGATGCCGAACAAAGCATTAGGATTGTTTGTGACTGTTAATTGGTTTTCTTTTGCATTTACGGAGTTCTTGTTTTGCATAACCTCTCAGTATAGGTCATTTGATTATAATATTCTCTGTCCGTTAGGACACAAAGCCGATGTTTAATACTTTAAATTTACAACAACAATAATACCAGACAACTTATATTTTTGTTATTCTTATATAGTTTTTTCCAACTTAACACCATTTAGGGCTTTCTTGGCAGAGATACTGGAGTGGTTTACCGTTTCCTTCTCTAGATCATTTTAGAGATGAGGAAACTGAGGCAAACAAGTGAAGTGACTTGCCTAGGGTCACACAGCACTTACTTTATGCCAGGTACTGTGCTAAGTGCATTACAATGATTATCTCATTTGATTCTCACAATAACCCTGGGAGTAGGTCCTATTATACCCTCATTTTACAGATGAAGAAACTGAGGCAAATAAGTGACTTGCCCAGGCTCACATAGCTAGTAAGTATCTGAAGTTGGTTTTTCCTGACTCCAGGCTTCACATTCTATCCACTGCCACATAGTTGCTCTACAAAGACATTTAGAGAGTTCACATGACTTTTCTGAGAGACAGCAAGCTGTGATGCTGAAGAGCATTTGGCCCAAGAATCAAGAGGCATTAGTCTGAATACCCCTCTGCCACTAAGCACGTGTATGATCTTAAGCAATCTAATCCTATGCAATCTATCTTAATTCAGTGTAAGAAACATTTTTTTAAGTACTTGCTATGTGTAAGACTCTATATTAGGTGCTGGGGGTTCAAAAACAAAGCAAACAAACAGGTTCACCTCTCTAGGAGAGGCTTACATTCTCTTTGAGGGAGATATATGCAAAGAAAGGATATTCAAGATAATTTGATAAGAAAGGAGAGAACCCTAGAACCTCAGGGATCAGGAAAAAATTCCTGTAGCAAATGACATGACTTGATCCTCAAGGAAGAGAAGGATTCTGAGAAGTGGAGGTGAGAATGCATTCCTGAAGGGAGAGCACTGTCCAAAGACATGGAGATGAAAGAAAGAATGCCAAGGGGGGCAGAGCCAAGACAGCAGAGAAAAGGCAGGAACTTCCTGAGCTCTCCCCCAGACCCTTCTGAAAACCTTTAAGTAATGTCCCCAAAAAAATTCTAGAGTGATCAAACCCACAGAAGGACAGAGTGAAAGAATTTTCCAGCCCAAGACAACTTAGAAGTTCAGCAGAAAAGGTCTGTTGCACCAAGGTGAGAGTGCAGTACTGAGCTGGCACAGACCTGGCCCCAGTAAACCAGGAGTAGGCCTTTGGAGTCACTGAATCAGCAGTGGCAATGACTGCCTCTAGACCTCTTGGCCTATAGATGGTAAGGGGATCAAACAACTGGCTGGAAGGAGATTACGGGGAACACTTTGCTGCCACTGGGTGCAGGACTCTGTTCCTTTGCCCATACTCAGATCTGGATCACAGTCCTGGGTGTCAATCCCAGGGAGAGAAGGAGCACCAGCATGCCAGAAGATTGAAGCTGCAGTGGAACAGGAACCCTCAACACAGTTCCAGGGTAGAAAAGAGTGCTTGTGGTTGCTCACAGACCAGAGCTCAGGCCAAGAGAGTAGTAAATGCTTCTCTTTAGCTCTTACCACCTCGGAAGAACTGAAACTTACTTAGGTCCCTAGGAGGATCTCTGAAAATAGTTGCGCAAAAACCCTGAAGCTTGGAACAGTGCACCTTCTATCGTGGAAGCAGATCCCCACTGTAGCAAAGAGTTAAAAGTCAAGAAATAGATCGGAAAAAAGAGCAAACAACAGGAAAAAAATCTGACTGTAAGTTACTATTTTGACAATGAAGATCAAAACACACGCTCAGAAGAAGGGAGGAAAGTCAAAAGTTTCTATATTCAAAACCCTAAAGAAAAATACGAATTGGCCTCAGGCCATAGAAGAGCTGAAAAAGGATTTTAACAATCAAGTGAGAGAGGTAGAGGAAAAATTGGGAAGAGAAAAGGGAGTGATGAAAAAAGAGTCAACAACTTGGTAAAAGAGGCACAAAAGATACTGAAGAAAACAGCACCTTAAAAATAGAATAGGCCAGATGGTAAAAGAGATAGAAAAATCCAACGAGGAGAATAATGCCTTGAAAAGCAGAATTGGCCAAATGGAAAAGGTGGTACAAAAGCTCACTGAAGAAAAATAGTTCCTTAAAAATTAGGATTGAGCAAATGGAAGCTAATGACTTTATGAGAAATCAAGAATCAAAACAAAACCAAAAGAATGAAAAAATAGAAGACAGTGAAATACCTCATTTGAGAAACAACTGCCATGGAAAATAGATCCAAGAGAGGTAATTTTGAAATTATTGGACTTCCTGAAATGCACAATTAAGAAAAGAGCCTAGACATCATTGTTCAAGAAATCAAAGAAAACTGCCCTGATATTGCATAACCCATAGGGTAAAATAAGAATTAAAAGAATTCATTGATCACCTCCTAAAAGAGCTCCCAAAATGAAAACTCCTAGGAATGTTGTAGCCAAATTCCAGAGCTCCCGGATCAAGGAAAAAATATTGCAAGCAGCCAGAAGGAATTAATTCAAGTATTGTGGAGCCCCAGTCAGGATAAAACAAGATTGAGCAGCTTTTTGGAATCTGATGTTCTATAAGGGAAAGGAGCTAGCATTACTACCAAGAATGATATATCCAGCAAAATTAAGTATAATCCTTCAGGAGAAAAAATGGACGTTCAGTGAAACTGGGGACTTTCAAGTATTCCTGATGAAAAAATCAGAGCCGAATAGAAAATTTGACTTTCAAATATAGGATTCAAGAGAAGCATAAAAAGGTAAACAGGAAAGGAAAATCATAAGGGACTTAATAGGGTTAAACTGTTTATATTCCTACATGGGAAGAGGATATTTGTAACTCATAAGAAGTTTCTCATTATTTGGAAAGTTAGAAGGAGTATATATAGACAGAGGGCACAGGTGTGACTTGAATATGATGGGATGATATCTAAAAATATAAGGGGTAAGAAAGAAGAATGTATTAGGAGAAAGGGAGAAGTAAAATGGGGTAAATTGTCCGACATGAGAGACATGAAAGAGCTGTTAATATAAAGGGGAAGATGGGGGAAGGGGCAAGGAATGCTTGAACCTTATTCTCATTGGAATTGGCTCAAAGAAGGAATAATATATACACTTAATTAGGTATAGAAATCTATCTTAGGCTCCAGGAAAGTAGGAGTGGAAGGGCATTAGAGAAAGAGGGATTACTCGTAAAAGGGGGGATGGATTAGAAGTCAGGAGCAAAACAGACAGGGTAAAAAAAAGGAGAAAGAGACAGGAATAAATGGGGAAAATAGAATGGAGGGAAATAACAGTTGTAGCAATTATAACTGTAAACAAAATTGAAGCAAGTTTCTCTGATAAAAACCTCATCTCTCAAATATGTAGAGAAATGAATCAAATATATGGGAATAATAAACTGATAAATGATAAAAAAATGAACAGTCAGTTTTCAGATGAAGTAAGGTATTTATAGCCATAGGAGAAAATGCTTTAAATAACTATTTTGATTAGAGAAATACAAGTTAAAACAATCTGAGGTACTACCTCATACCTATTAAATTGGCTGATAGGATAAAAAGGGAAAATGACAAATGTTGAAGGGGATGTGGGAAAATTGAGAAACCAATGCATTGTTGATGGAGTTGTAACTAATCCAACCTTTATGTAGAGCAATTGGGAACTGTGTCCAAAGGGCTATAAAACTATGCATAGCCTTTGACCTAGCAATGATCACTACTAGTTCTGCGTCTCAAAAGAGATAAAAAGCAAAAAGGAAAAGAACTTCTGGTGTAAAGAACTGGAAATTGATGGGGTTACCCATTAATTGGGGAATAGTAGAACAAGTTATGGCATAGGATTGTGATGGAATACTATTGTCCTATAAGAAATAATAAGGTAGATGCTCTCAAAAAAACCTGGAAAGACATATATGAACTGATGAAAAGTAAAATAAGTAAAATCAGGTAAAAATTATATATAGTAATGGCAGTGTTGTAGGATGATCAGCTAACTGTGAATGACTTAGCTATTCTCAGCAATATAATGAGCCAGGACAACTCTAAAGGACTTGTGAGGAAAAATTCTATGCATTCCCAGAGAAAGAACTGATGGAGTATGTATACAGAGAGAAGCGCATATATATATATATATATATTTTACCTTCCTTCTTTATCTTGTGTTTTTTTAAAATTTGAACTGTGTTTTCTTTTACAATATGACTAATATGGAAATAGAAAAAAGAAAAAAATACTTAAAAAAAGGAAAGATTGACAAGTTTGGGAGCAGCTAGTAAGCCAGTTTAACTTGAATGTGAAGTTCATGAAGTAGATAATACGAGATAAAGTTGAAAAGGTAAGTTGGATCCTGATCATGGAGATATTTAAATACCTAGAGGATTTGTTTATATTTATCTGAGAAGCAATTGAGAGCCATTGAAGATTTTTGAGCAAGAGGGCAACCTAGTCTGATGTGTAGGTCGGGAAAATTATTTTGGCAGTAAGAAGATACTTGTTGATGGAGAGTCTTGAAGCAAAGAAATCATCTAGGAGGCTGTTGAAATAGCCCAGGTAAGAGATGATGATAGTGGCTGCGTGAATGGAGCAGAATATGGATGCAAGAAATGTAGAGGGAGAAGCAATGAGAGCTGGCAGTTGATTGCATGCAGACAGAATGGGATAGAGAACAGTCTAGGTTAACTCTGAGACTACAAGCCTGGGAGACCAAAAGTACAGTGCTGCCTGCAACTTCTGAAACACTTAAGTCTGGAAGAGGTTATTGGGGGAAGATAAGAGAAACACAAATAGCTATACCACAAAGTAATACATGATAAATACATTAGAGAGATCCAAAGCCAAGTGTTGTATGAGACCCTGAGGGGAAAGGGTTGTTAGTTTCAGTGGTTATCAGGAAAATCTTCAGAATAAGAAGGTATATCTTTGTATGTGATCAAAGGATTGTGAGTTTTACAGCTGGGAACCACTTTAGAGATCTAGATCTTTGGAGATCCAATCTCCTTATTTTAAGGTAGGGAATGAAGACCTAAGGTCAAAGAGGTACTGATTAGCTAGGCTGGGATTTTGTATTTAAACAATGGGTTTTTCCTCCTATGGTAAAGGAGGAAGAAACTATATTTTAATTATAAGCAATGTTGTGAGCAGATTCAGAAAGTAGTCAATGACAGGGTATGTTTGGGAAACACACTAGTTTAGTTGGAGCTTCTAGTGCATGGAGAGAATATGAGAGAAGGTTAGAGAGGTAAGATTTTACTGTTGTTGACTCTTTTCTGTCATGTCTTATTCTCCATGACCCTATTTGGACTTTTCTTGGCAAAGATCCTGGAGTTTTGCCATTTCTTTCTCAAGCTCATTTAGCAGATGAGGAAACTGAGGCAAACAGGATCAAGTGACTTGCCTTGGGTCATGCAACTAGTAAGTAACTGAGTCCAGATGTGAGTTCAGGAAGAGGAGTCTTCCTGACTCCCAGCCTGGCACTCTATCCACTGCACCACCTAGCTGCCCAATCAAGGATCTGAGGATCCCAATCAAAGATTTAAGTAGTAAGGTAACAAGGAGACACTATACAAAGATGGTGATGGGAAGAGAGTGGAATGAACCGATGTTGGAGATGTTGTAGAGTAGAGAGAAATTCATAGGATAGAGTAACTGATTATAAGATTAGAAAGAGTCACCCAGAATAGTCAGGACTCAGGGAATAAGCAGCAATTCATTGAACTCTTTAGTCTTTTGCTTTCTTAGAATTTACTCACATAAACCTGATGTGGGGACTTGGAAAAACTGGAGACTATTTTCTTTTTAACACAGACCTGTGGACACTCATGCTATAGAAAAATTCTGTCCCACCATGGTCCAAAGAAGAGATCTGGATTGGAACTTAGTGTAAGAAGCAAGGGAGGTGTTTGAATGACCGCAGCATTCGTGAATCCTCTTCTTTTTTCTCTTCTTTCATTAGAGCCCCTAGGTGGCACAGTAGTTAGAGTGCCAGGCATGGAGTCAGGAAGACCTGAGTTCAGTCTGGCCTCAGATACTTAACTAACTTTGTGACCCTGGGCAAGTCACTCAAGCCTGTCTACCTCAGTTTCCTCATCTGTAAAATGAACTGGAGAAGGAAATAGCAAACCACTCCAGTATCTTTGCCAAGAAAACCCCCAAAATGGGGTCTTGAAGAATCAGACATGACTGAAAAATGACCAAACAATAACTTCTTCCAGTGTAATAAAAATTTCTTGGTGTCAGAGATGATTTTTTTTGATCATTTGTTTTTGACTTTTTATGCTCCTAGTGATCTTGCACGTAACAGAAAGTCAGTAATTGTTGAATTGAATTTAATATTTTTTGTTCTGATCTTTTGACATTCTTATTAGCATTGCCTCTAAAGCTACCTGAAAAAATCTTGGAATGGGCTAGCTTTTCCTTTATAGTCTTGTATTCATCCTTTCATAGTAACTTATGATTATGGTGTTTTATGATTACAGAACATGTTATGCATTATTTCAATTGAGCAGACAGAGAACTGGGAACTAGGAAGATCACAGTCCAAGTCTGATCACAGTCCAGACTAGCTATGAGATCCTGGGCCCGTTGCTTAACACCTTGGTGCTGAAGGTACTGAGCTACATTGGTAAAGAGAGTTTCCTCCTCTCCAGTTCTCTATTCCAGTGAAATCCCAGGTGCAATCCCTCTCCTTGTCCCTAAGAGACATCATGCTATAAATACTTCTTCTGTAGTGCTTTACAATTGTAACATGTTTTTTTCTCATAATCCTGCGAGTTAGATAATATCAACTGTTATCTTTATTTTACAGTGTGGGGAAACTGAGACCCAGGCTGTCTGATCTTAAGCCTGTTGTCTTACCACACTAGAAACATCATCCTGAACCTCAGAATTTTACATTTAGCATTTTCATGAATTGCCTATTATAGGAAACTTAGATGTCAAAAGAGTCATTTATTGGTTTCTTATCTTCAGTTACTCTACCCATTGAAATATGAAGCCTTCCTTGAAAATGTTTCCTTTTTTTCCAGTTATTTAAATAATATTCAATTCCACTGGATGTGATTTGTGTCTGTCTCAGAATGAGTTTGGTTTATTATTTTTATTAGCTTTTTGGAGTAAGCACACACTAGCTTATATATAGGGGTCATGGGGCCATAGATTTAGGGCTAGAAGAGACTTTAGAGATCTTTAGGGACTTTAGCCTCATTTTATGGATGAGGATGCTGAGTCTTAAAGTGGTTTGGTGACTTGTCCAAGGTCTCATTAATAAATAATGGTCTTCTCAGTTGAAATCCAGCACTCTTTCCACTGCACCTCTCTGCTTTCCATCTGTTCATCCATCCATCCATCCATCCACCCATCCATTCATTTGTCTGTTCAATCATTTTACTTTTTTGAAACTTGTCTCCTGTCTCTGCATTTCAGGAAAGAGGCTCAGAATTTGTGGGTGGAAATGTGTGTGTTGACTTTAGAGCACAGAAGGCTGGCAAGTGTTCAGTGAACTCTCCTGGCATTTCTCCAGCTTCACTTCACTCCATCCTTAACCTAAATTGTGATGAAGCCTCAATGATATTACTGTTGGAGGGAGGAACACTGACCACAATTTTACATGGGTGTTTCACAGATGAAAGGCTACAGCAGAACAGCTGCCTCAGCTCCATGACCCAGTAGCAACAGAAACTCCCCTTTCTGCCCTGTGCCACAGTCTCGGATTCTCCTTCCTCTGCTTTGCTCCTGGACCCCATCCTCAGAAGGGCATCCTCTGATGAATACTCACTCAAAACAACTTAAAACTGCTTTGTCTCAGAAATGTTATTGAATCTTACTTCAGTCCTTTAGGGTTATAATTTGCTTTTCTCACCACCTTATGAAGTTATAAGTATTATCCCTATTTTACAACTGAGGAAACTGAGATCCAGAGTGAGAACTTGAACTCTGGTTGTCTGACCTCCAGTCTATTGTCCCACTACACAGCAAGCATCTTCCTGAACTTCAGAATTCTACATTTAACATTTTCATGACCTGCCTGTTATAGGAGAGTGGACTCAGATCCCTGATTAGTATCCATTTATGCCTGTATGTGGTCAGTGAAAAAAAAGTTCAGAGTGTAAGGGGGAGAAGTTTAGCCTCCTGTTGGTTTCCCTAAGAACAACCTCAGGAACTTTCTGAAGGGTTACGTAAAGGCACAAGAGAGTATAAAATCAGAGGATTTTGAGCTGAATGATTTTTAAAACCTAAGTGAAAAAAGTTTAGAAATTATCTTAACAAGTAATTGGGGAAAAAATATTCTGTATAAGAAAAGAAGGAAGCCTAAGTGATCAATCTGTTCCACTCCCCTCATTTTACAGGTAGTTAAAGCAAAGCAGGGAGAGATTAAGTGAGAAGGAGCAGGATAGAGTGGGAAAGCTTGGAACTTGGTGTCAAGAGGATTATGGTACTCAGTCACTTGTCTGTGTGACCTCAGACAAGTCATCTCCCTTCTCTAAGTCTTAGTTTCTTCATCTTCAAATTGGGGATGATAGCACTTGAATACTTATATTTTCTACTTTGCAAGGTTGTTGTGAATAACACATTTTGCAAGCCTTAAAATTAAGGTGTTTCTCTTATTGGTTTGATACCCCATGGCCATACAGCCAGGAAGAAGGGGACCTGAGTCCTCTGACCACAGACCTAGTCTTCTTTTCATAGACCTATACTGAGTAAAAGAGATACTGTGAAAATTTCTTCACTTGAATACTGGTCTTCTTAAAGCATGGGGCTCCATAGGTCTCCAGATGTGCTCTAACCACTTATATTGTGATGAGTTAACATTAGACCTGTTCTCAAGACACTTGAGCTCATATCCTGACTCATACTTAGTTGATCCCATGTGACCATGGGCATGGTGATAATAACAAAATTCATTCATAGACCACTTTGTGCATAAGCAATTTTTGTACAATGTTCATTTAAGCTCCACAAAAATATTGTAGACAAGGTAATTCACATGTCATTTTTCCTATTTTATAGATGAGCAAACAGTCTTAAAGAATTGAATAGCCAGCATGTGGCAGATGTATGTCATCAACTTAGTCTTCTTGACTTTGAAGCTTGTCCTCCCATACCATGATGCCTCCCATCTATGTAGTGAGTGCTCATTAAATACTTTGATTAATTTAAGGGCTTTATGTCATGTCAAAAAGCCCTTCTCCCTTCTCCACCATTTCTTCCTCCGTGTGCTCTTCCTACCTCTCTTTCCACCTCTTTTTCCTGTTCCATTTCTTCCTTTTTCTTAGGCAGGTACTTGCCTCAGAAGAGGACTCCCAAAGAAGGGCCTGCATTTGAATTTAGGTTTTGATACCATGAGGCAAAATTGTCTTTCAATGATTCTTTGAAAAGGCCAATGGATTAGGAAGGTTTAGAACTTTCCAAACCTTCTAACTACGTGTGTTGGTGTTGAGGCATTTATATGTTCAGTTGTAAGCTACCTTGCCCATAAAAAGGGAGACTAGAATAGAGCAAAAGGAAAAAATATGCACT
Source organism: Notamacropus eugenii (assembly GCF_028372415.1). Lineage (NCBI taxonomy): Eukaryota > Metazoa > Chordata > Mammalia > Diprotodontia > Macropodidae > Notamacropus > Notamacropus eugenii. Next base: position 56,929,436 of record NC_092877.1, read on the forward strand.
TGGATTATAAAATGTTCTTTGGAAGGGAGGCCTGTACTTTTCAGAAGGTTAATATTTTTTTTCAGACCCAAAGTCATACGTCTACCACACTGATTGTACAGAGTCAGCGGCAAGTGCTGAGAGAGCATTTCAAAAATCGAGACCCAGTTCATTTCCAAAATGGATTCCATCTGTGTTGACTTTGGCTGTCCATGTCCTCCCACCCAACTCTGTGAAGCAGCCGGTGCACCAAAGGGGGCTCATCCAGACAAGCACCATTTGGGTTTCATTTCCTCTTTCTTCCACTCCCCCCCACCTTGACACATGCATAATAACAATCTTAAAAGAAGCATATTTCTGACATGTATCTAGATAGGGAGAGACTAGGGTATTGTTCATAAAGAGCCATCCTGGAAGACCTAGAGAGTGAGAGTGAAAGAGAGAGAGAGAGAGAGAGAGAGAGAGAGAGAGACAGAGAGAGAGAGAGAGACAGAGAGACAGAGAGAGACAGAGACAGAGAGAGACAGAGAGAGAGAGAAAGAGAGACAGAGAGAGAGAGAGACAGGGAGAGAGAAGGAGGAGGAGGAGGAGGAAGAGAGGAGAAGAGAAGAGAAGAGAATGAATATTAAGGAGTGGTGAAGAGGGGACATGGTTTGTGGCATGGTTATACAAAGGCCAGGAAATGTCATGGATGCTTGAACCCTGGTAAGAAATGGCAAAAACTTACCTATCAGAGCCAGGAGCCCTAGGGGTACAGTCCCAGGTTACCCGTGGATAGAGAGAGGAGGTGATGGTCCAAGTAGAGAAGCATATTATGGAGTGGTCACAGTCATAAGTATGTACACACACACACACACACACACACACACACACACACACCACCCCCTCGTCTATTTCCCAGAAAGATTTTTGACTTAATAGTAGCAATACTCAGCCAACTAGCAGTTATTAAGCACTTATTAAATGGCAGGCAGGCACTGTGCTAAGTGTTGGGTTACATAGAGATTCCCACTGACTAGAAGAAACTGTCCAAGATTGTTGTTTTTGAATAGTGGTTCATATATATCATAGGCCCTTTGAACCAACAAGTTGCCTACAATGGAGACTTTTGCTTTACCCAGTCACAAGCTCTTGGAAAGCAGCTAGTCCCAGAAATGGAGTTGGAAGGCACCTTAGTGGCTAACTCGTACCTGATCAATCACACTCCCCTTCCCACCCCTCACCCCCAGACACCTGTGAAATGATCATTCAAACTTGGCTTGAAACCTGCAGTGAAGGAAGCTTTGCTTACCTCCTGAGGCAGTCTATTTCACTTTTGTATAGCTCAAGCTGTTAGGAAGTTTTTCCTTATATTAAAGCTAAATTTGTTTCTTTGCCCCTTTTTTGAGCTTTCTTTTATAATAACCTTGCTTTATTTAAAAAAAATAAATTTTATTGATACTTTTGTTTCTATATTGCCAACATTTTCCCCAATATCCTTTCATCTCCTCTTTCCCGGAGAGCCTATGTATATAAAAATTTTTAAGAAAGAAATAATAAGAAAAAATTAGCAAAACTCTATTCATAGAGAAAAATTCCACAGATATGTGCAATACTCCATCTCTGTAAAGTTCCCATCCCTGAAAAGGAGTGGAGTGGGACAATGTCTTTTCATGCCTCTTGTTCATTGTAATTTCGTTACATTCACTTTTGGTTGTTTTGTGGTGGTTGTGCTTTCCATGTATATTGTTGTAGTTGTCATATGGATATTGTTTTCATGGCTCTGTATCATATCCTGCCATTCTCTCTTCTCTGCATTTGGAGCAATATTCAGTTACATTCATGTACCATCTGTATAGCCATGTTTCAGTTGATGGATACCTCCCTTGTGTCCAGTTCTTTGCTTTCACAAAAAGTACTGCTAGATATATTTTGGTGTATGTGGAGACATGTTTCTAATTGTTATCAGTGTCCTTCTTGGTGTATACGCCTAGTGCAAGATTCTTTGCCACATCTACCATTCCTTATAGTTTTTCTTTCAGTCTAATATAATCTCAGCCAGAAGAAAACTATTTTACCTTTCAAATCTAATTTTCTCCAGATGGAACATACCCAGTTCTTTCAACCATCCTCATATGACATGACCACAAGATCATTGTTATCCTGGTCACCCTGTTATGAAAGGTTTCTAGTTACCTAAAGACCTTTTCAAAATTTGGAGCTCAGAACTGAACCCATTTCTCTAGATTTAGTTTGACCAGAGTATAGTATTCATCCTCCCCATTCCTGGACACTAAATCTATTAATACAGTGCAGGATTGCTTTAGCTTTTTGGATTGCAATATCACACGTTTGACTCATGTGAAACTCACAGCTCATTGAAACCACTGGATCCTTTGCAAATGAATTGTCTAGTTGTAGTCCAAAGTCTTATCTCGTCTCACCAAATCCATCACCTGAGCACCTTGTACTTGTGAAGTTAATGTCTTGAACCCAACTGTTAAATTTTACATTTATCTCAGTGACCATATTTATCTCTATTAAAATTTATCTTATTCAGCTTGGCACAAATTTCTAACCTGGGGATCTTTTTACTTCCCAATTTAGTAATCCAGGGTAATAGTCCTGTGAAATATGTAAACTTGGGAAAATATGTTAGTCTAAGCTTGCAGCCAAGTCATTGACAAAAATGCCAAATAATGGAGCACAAGGATGCACCCCTGGGTCACTCAGCTGGAGACCCCCTTCCCAAGTTGCTATTGAACCATCAGTGACTGCTCTTTGGGTCCACACCTGATCAAATCCTAATTGAGCTATTTGACTACTGTTTACTGTCTTTCTGCTTTGTCAACAAGAAGAGCATGGAATTTTGGAATACTTTGCTATAATCTGGGTAAAAGATGATAAATCATGCCTCCTTGATCTAGAAATGGGAGACAGTAGTGGAACATTCATTTCTGATTTGTTCCCCAGTCCTAATTGCTACTTGTCTCCCTCTTCCCTAGAATTTACTTTGTATATGTATATTTTGAATTTACCCATCTCTATCCATGTTCTTTGGCCCCTATGGAATGTATACCTTCATATAGTTTCATTTTTTTTCTTTTTTCTCTTTTTCTCTTGGGTGCCAAGCACAGAACTCAGCACACAGTAGACCCTTAGTAAATGATTATTGAGTGAATGAAAAGGACGCTTTTAAAACCACAAACATCATTTTGAGATTTAAAAAAAGGACTCCACTAACCACTACTAGTAGAAAAATTTCTGAAGAAACTAGCTTCCTCTCAGAATACATGTTGACCTTAAAGGAGGTCACTATATAGTAATAACTCTTTATTTTTTAGCAGAACACATTTAATTTCCATTATACGTTATCTTGACTTTAAAAAATATCTGTCAGTTAATACAAAGGTAATTTAGTAATTTGTGCTTTGGCGTTTGTCTCCATTCTGTCTGGACCAAAGGAAAGGAAAAGGTCAGGCTTTTCTTGCAAATATCCTCTCAAAACAAAACTTCTTTATTTTCCTTTAAGTGATTAAGAACCCAATGGTCAAATTCAAGAAAAAAAATTATTATTGGTTTTTGTTTCCTATGCTTCGCCAAGGAAAACACAGTAATGATAAATCTGAGCACAGAGTTCAGCTGGTGAACCCAGACAGGTTGACATTTAAGGTTACAGAAGAAAATAGAATGGGAAGATTGGAAATGGAAGGGACCCCACAATACTGTCATCTCAGTGGCTACAGTGATGTGATAGATTGCATTGCTTGGTGGTTTCTAATTTCTAAGCTAAAGGCCTGAGTTCAGATTTTAGTGCTTCCATTTACTAGCTTTGTGATCTTAGATGCAATCCCGTTCTCTCAGTCTTTCTTTCCTTATCTGTCAAATGGGAGCAAAAATAGCTATAGTATCCTACCCTTTAGTTTTGTTGTAAGTATCAAATGAGAAAGCAGTGTCCCTCAAATCATACTGTTTATTTAGCTACCTAATTAGATTAGAAATATCTCAGAAGTCGTAGAATCTTAGCATTAGAAGGGACTTGAGACAACACCTTCCCACTTAGAGCAGTGGTCATCCAATCAACATTTAACCTCTTATGATATAGATCTCCTAAGCTCATTGGTAGCAAATCAAATCCTCTTCTCTTCCACGTCTTCTGAAGACTGAAGAGCTGTCCGCAAAGTCTCGTTCGAGTATCACATTTATCTTTATATCCTCTTATAGTGCTTAGTATAGTGCATTGAACATAGTAGATCATCGTTATAGGCAGCCACATGCTACAACATATTAAGCACTAGGGTCAGGAACACTTGAAGTCAAATCTGGTCTGAGACACTTATTAAATGACCAATCAACAATAATAATAAAAATGTTAGTGCTATTATTATTACTAGCTACATGGCATTTGTACCTTAATTTCTCTGGGCCTCAGTTTCCTCATCTGTTAAAGGGAGATAATTCTGGCAGTACTTGCCTCAAAGGGTTGTCATGAGGGAATTATGTAATAAGCCTTAAAATGTATGAAAATGACACTTGAACCCTATGACTTCCCTGTTGCAAGAATATTTGGTAGGTCTAGTAGAGGTCTGCCCAGTGGTGCCCATAGTATATTGCGTTCTATTTTGGACTTAACAATTTTAGGGAGATGTGAAGGGCTTGGAGCTCAGCCAGAGGAGAAAAACATGATGATTAAAGGACTGGGAAAGGAGCCCTATGAGGAGAGTCCAGAGGAATTGGAGTTATGTGCAGCCTGGGGAATTGAAGACCGGGTGGAAGGGAAATTGCTGTCTTCAAGTATAGGAAAAAAATCTCATGCAAGTGGTGGACACTGAGTTATCCCTGCTCTAACTGAGGAGTGGGCTGGTCTTCTCATGGGGAGGTGGGCCATTATAAAATGATTTCATGGCCACAAGAATTTCAGTGTCTCAGAAAAAGGTAATTGTAGGAGGAGGTAGGGTGTCCCTATTTTGGAAAAAAATATTAATTAAAAATGGATAATAATACTTAAACTACCTGTCCCCATGAGGTGATCCTTGGGGTGGGGGGTGGAGTATGAGGAAAATTACCAGCAACAGACTTTATAAACCATCAAGAGCCTGCCACATTTGTGTGCTCACTGTTACTGTTGTCTAGATAAGGAATCCTGGACTTGTAGGTGGGGTTCTACTTGCCATTCTTTTAGCTGTTCCCAGTAGATCTCCCAACCTCTAGTCACTGCTTCGTCTCCCATTGAAGTTTGCTGGCATGCCTAGAAGAGTAGAAAGTTGCAGCTGGCAGTGCCATCCATTGCCCTACTTTATTCTATAACCAATGCTTCATTGGTCTTAGAGAAGCAAGAGGCCCATTATTGGGGTAAAGATCACCAGGTTTGGGGCCAGAAAACCTGGGTTCAAATCTTGGCTCTCACTTTTTACCCATGTGACCATGGCATGTGGGTAAGGCATCTTCCTACTTTGGATCTCATTTTCTTCATCTGTAAAATGAGGGGATTGAACTACATGATCTCTCAGCACATTTTCAACTCTGTGATCTCTGAAATTACCTTCCACTTCTGGGATCCTGTCTTCTGAACTGTTCACAAGTGGTTGATTTTTTGGTTGTTATTTTACATCCAAATATCAAACCTTAGTAAAAAAGGTTAGTAGAAAGGTGGAGCACACCAGAATGCTTGTGAATCTTTCATGGTTAAGTCACAAAGTATTTTTTAAGTGTTTACTATGTGCCACACACTGTGCTAAGTTCTAAGGAAAGAAAAAAAAAATAAGTCCCAGTTCTCAAGAAGCAGTTAAAAATCTACTGGAATAGCAAGGCAGGAAGGAAGGGCTTATCATTGACAAGTTCTTGAGGAATATTGAACTCCACTGACTTGATTGATTTATATCTGGGCCTTATAATGATGTCCGATTCTGTTTTTCTCATTTAGCCACCAGACAGTGGGCCTCCACCATTACCAACATCTTCTCTCCCAGAAGGCTATTATGAAGAAGCTGTACCTTTGAGTCCCGGAAAAGCTCCTGAGTATATCACTTCAAGTGAGTAACATTGCCTTGGAAAAGGCTTTGAATTTTAAGAAGGAACTAGGGTTTGATTGGCCTCTTGCTACCTATATGATCTCATTTATAAAATGAAAATGGCAGGCTAGGAGAAATCACCTATGTTTCCTTCCAGCATGAAAATACTCTTATTCTATGATCTCAGATTATGCCTTAAAGTACTTATGGGTGATACTACTGGGGAAGTTCACAGCAGAAAACAGGGAAACTTCCTAACAGAGCTGTCCACTAGTGGAACAGGTGTTCTTAGGAGGTATTGAGTTATCTCTCACTAGGGGTCTTCAAGCAGAGGACAGAGGATAGAGAAGGAATTCTCAGTCAAGTAGTGACAGTCTTTGAGGGCTGAAGTGATACCATTAAGGAGATTTCACAGCATTCAGCCAGGGCAGAAAGTTAAACTACAGTCAGAAGTTAATGTTGATGAAAGTCCTTTGAACAAAACTAGACATTGAAAAAGCATAAGTGAAGATTCTAAGCTTAGGTCTACGTACAAAATGAGATTCAGTTCAATTCAACAAATATAATTTATTAGTTACCTGTGTGGTTCCAACAATTCATAGCATCATAAAATTTAATCCGGAAGATAATTTTGAGTTGATTTAGAATCACATCCTCACTTGACAGAGGCTTGGGTGGCCAGGTGGTGCCATAGTGCATAGTACATCTGGGTTCAGAATCAGGAAGACTCATCTTCATGAGTTTAAATCAGGCCTCTGACACTTACTAGTGGGGAGATCCTGAGCAAGTCACTTAACCCTGTTTGCTTCAGTTTCCTCATCTGTAAAATGAGCTGGGGAAGGAAATGGCAAACCACTCCAGTATCTTTGCCAAGAGAACCCCAAATAGGGTCATGAAGAGTTGGACATGACTGAAAAGACTGAATGCCAACAGCCGTTGCTCAAGATAGGTGGTAAATTGAGGAGCCTGAGTCCTTTGATTCCAAATCCAATGGGTTGTTCACACTACCACACTATATAAGGCACTGTGGCGAGAGAGCGTATGTTATAACAGAAAATGTACTGGACATGACTCATTAGACCTCAGTTTGAAACTGCCCTGCTACTTCAAAGCCACATGAATATGGACAAATAACCTTTCAGAGTATCCTTTTCCTCTTCTGTAAAATGAAGAAAATCGCATCTTTATTGTTTGTCTCATAGAGCCTTTGGGAAACACTTCGTAAACTTTAAAATGTTTTATAAATAAATTATTTTTCATAGTACTATTGTTATTATTCAAGTGCTTTGGGATATGAAGATAAGTAAGATGGGGGTGATACCCTTAAGGAACTTTCACAGCATTCAGCCAAAGTAGAAAGTTAACCTATAGTCAAAAGTTAATGTTGATGAAAGTCCTTTGAACAGAAGTAGAAAGCATTTTGTACGTCTAAGGTAGCTTTAATAATATAGTAAAATAATAGTAGTAGACGTTTATTTGAGAGTCTCCTCTGTTGTTCAGGGCTCTCCATCAATACAACCTTATATGTATAAACACAAATATAAGAGTGTACCATGCAAATATATAAATCCAGAGACAAGTGGTTATTTGGCCTCCATTTAAAGAGCTTGGTGTTAGGGAATTCATGATCCCATCAGGAAGCCACTTGGGGAAGATCTTATTTTTAGAAAGTTTTTCTATATAGTATGCCTGAATCTGTGTCTTCGTCACTCCTAGTTCTGCTCTGTGGGCACATATGACTATGTCGTTTCCTCTGACTTCTCCTTTCTCCAGTGTCATTGAAGCAGATTTGTATAGTGGATAAAATATTGGACTTTAAGTCAGGGGGACTTGTGTTTGATGAATTTCACATGAAAAACTAGCTGTGTGACCCAGGGCAAGAGACCTAAGCATTCAAAGACTCCGTTTCCTCACCTATGAAGTGGGGATAATAATAGCCCATACCTCCCAGGATTATTTTAAGGATCAAATGCAATAATGCTTTGAAAAACTTTGTAAATTTTTGGAAAGCTATTTAAACACAAGCCCTTATTGTCGATATTAGGCTAATTATTAACAACCCTTCCTACTTTTAGCTGATCATTAGATGACATGAGCTTTAGTTCTCTCATGATTCTGCTTACCTCTTCCGAATAGATTCTGACTTGGTTCTCCAAACATGTGAAATGCCAAATGGCACGTTCCAGGTGTGGTCTGACCAGAGCAGAGCAGAGGACTGCTGTCCCCTCTCCTTCTTGGTGATACACAAAATGCAAATACTCACGTGATCTGAAATTGGATGATCTTTCTGCATTGTCAACTCACTGAGCTGGTGCTCAGCTAATGCTCAGAGGGTTTTGGCTTTTGTATTTTATATTTGATTTGTCCTTTTATGTATGATTTATCACTGTATGTATAATTTGTATTTTGTCATTCTATATATGATTTGTTATTTGGGGCATAATTTCTTATTTTGTGTTATTTTATGTGTGGCATCCAACCATCTTATACTTGTACAATTGATATTTTTGAGCCCAAATGTCAGAATTTACATTTATTACTAGATCATTTGTCTAGAACTGAAATAGACCTCGGGATGTGTAGTCTAAAGCTCGCTTTTTACATAGGAGGAAATTGAGAACCATGGAGGCAAGTGACTCGTCCAGCATCATACAAGTAATAAGAATCAGAGGGAGGATTTGAATTCAGGATCTTTGACTCCAGAGTCAGTGTTGCTTTCACTCTACTGCCCTACCTCACCACACACACACATACACACACACACAGACACGCACTCAATTAACTTATATTTGTTCGTTATTAGACCAACAGTTCATTTTTAGTTTAATTTCAATATCCTTTAAGAAATTGAAACAATAACATAATTCCTTTAAAAACAAAACTGGAATTTATGTTTTCTCCTAATTTAGACTGATCTCCCCCTATTAATGCAAATAAATAAAGGATTTTTTTTAAAGTAAATTATACAGAAATGAATGAATATCTAATGGTCATTCCCTGGTGTGTGTGTCAGGTGATTGTGCTCTTTTTTCCATTTTAATCAGTGACATCTTCACATTGCTTTATTATTACTACAATATTCACTATAACCATATAGTAATAAGTACCATTTGCATAGCATTGTAAAGTTGACAAAATACAAACAGCTTATGAGGTATGTGTTCTGGTATTGTTATCTGCATTTTACAGTTAAGGAGACTGAGGCTCAGAGAGGTTAGTGAGCCTTCCCAAGGTCACACAGTGAGTGAAATTGGAACAAAGGTCTCTCCTGGCCCTCAGGCTGTTTGTGGCTCTTTCCATGTTACTAGGTTGCTGTCATGTGTTAGAAAATCAGAGTCAGTGGAATTGCTCTTAGCAGGTCTTGCTTTGGATTAAAATAAAGCATTGACAAGTTGAACAGAAGCTGGCATAACTTAGTGTCCTGATTCCGTTTCTCACAGGTGCCATGGAGACATCTATACCAAAGCAGTAGCACTGATAAACAATTGTCCCCTATAGCTACCTGACAACTCTCAGGAAGCTCTTTTGGTCAACACCAATCTTTTCACTTCAAATGAAAAATCTAACAGACTAAGACCCCAATCTTTCAGAACACGCATTCTCCTGGAGTGCATTGATCTGGGATCAATGATCTCTGATGGTGTTTCAGTTTTTGCATGGCCCGTGGCAGCCTCCCATTGTTGGATTCCATTGAAATTAAAGTAGACTGGCAAGATAGCCCCCAACGGGCTTAATGGCAGGTTCTTAAGTAAGAAGTACGTATGAAAGATAAATTGCCCCTTCATTTCTCTCCCTCCTGCCCTCAGAGAACCACTCCTGTTAACAAAGACTTTTCTCCCCACTTAATAGTATTTTATGTTTTACAATTGTATGTAAAGATAGTTTTCAACCTTCACTTTTAGAGGATTTTGAATTCCAAATATTTTTCTCCCTCTTTCCCTCTCCTCCTCCGTCCCCCAAGAGAGCAAACAATCTGATATAGGCTGTACATGTACAGTCATATTAAATATATTTCCACATTAGTCATGTTGTGAAAGAAGAACCAGAACAAAAGGGAAAAACCACAAAAAAGAAAAGCAACCAAAAAAAGGAGAGAAAATGGTATGCTTCAATCTGCATTCAGACTCCATAGTTCTTTGTGTCTTTTGGAATTGTCTTGGATCTTTGTATTGCTGACAAGAGCTAAGTCTATCAAAGCGGTCATCACGCATTGTTGCTATTTCTGTTTCCACTCACTTCACTCAGCATCCCTACATGTAAGTCGTTCCAGGTTTTTCTGAAATCTTTCTGCTGTTCATTTTTCACAGCATAGTAGTATTCCATGATATTCACATACCACAACTTATTCAGTTATTTCCTAATTGATGGGCATTGCCTCGATTTCCAATTCTTTGCCACCACAAAAAGAGCTGTTATAAATATTTTTGTACAAATGAGCCCTCCACCATGCCCCTCTCCTCTTTATTCTCTTTGGGATACAGACCTAGTAGTGGAATTGATGGATCAAAGGGTATGCACAGTTTTATAGCCCTTTGGCACAGTTCCAAATTGTTCTCCAGGATGATTGGATCAGTTTACAACTCCACCAGCAATGCATTAGTACTTCAATTTTCCCACATCTTCTCCAGTATTTAACATTTTCCTTTTTTGTAATATTAGCCAATGTGATAGGTCTGAGATGGTACCTCAGAGCTATTTTAATTTGCATTTCTCTAATCGATAGTAATTTAGAGCATCTTTTCATATGACTATAGATTGCATTAATTTCTTCATCTGAAAACTGCCTTTTCATGTCTTTTGACCATTTATCAATCGGGTAATAGCTTGTATTCTTATAAATTTGGCTCAGATCTCTCTATATTTTAGAAATGAAGTCTTTATCAGAGACACTGGCTGTAAAAATTGTTTCCCAACTTTCTGATTTCCTTCTAATCTTGGTAGCATTGGCTTTTTATGATTTGTAAAGCATTTACGATTTGTAAAGCATTTTCAAGCAATTTGTAAAGCAAAATATAAGCACTCCAGGTACATGCTATATTCTACAACATTCAGTTTCAGTGATTGTGTGGTGGTTGTACTTTCCATTTACATTATTTTAGTTATTGCATATTTTTTTCTTGACTCTGTTTACACTTCATTTTGCATCATTTCATATAAATCTCTTCTTACTGCTCTGTATTCGTTATGCTCATGGTTTTTGACAGCACAATATTTTTTCCAATTACATTAATGAACCATAATTTATTTAGCCATTCCCCAATCAATGGTCAACTGCGTTGTTTCCATGAAAAGTACTGCTATGAATATTTGGGGAGGAGGGGTCATGGGATGATTTCATTTCATATCTCTAACAGTCTTTGATATTACCCCAAATTTTTGCTCTTCCTTCAGGTATCCTATATTTTCTGGTTTTTACATTTCCTTAAAGTAAATTTGGAGCATAATTTTAGCAAAGTGGTAGCCCACTGGAGGAGCCATAGATGAGAATGTAATGGACAAAAATTCCGTACTGATGGAAACATGGTGCAGTGGAAACATGAGATTTGGAGTTAAGAAACCTGAGTTCAAATTCCATTCCTGCTGCCTGTGTGACCTCGGACAAATGATCAAACTTATCTGAGCTTTAGTTTTCTCATTTGTTCTCCATTCTATGATCATCCTTTTTTAAAAAGAAAGGACAGTTTTTTGTAGAAGTCATCTTAACTTTTGAGAAATAGATATCAAAACTGGTCTCTTTAATGAGCATAAAATAAGATTAATTTTTAATTTTACTGTGATTTTGAAAATGATATAATTCAATAAACACTTAGGAAGAATATACTTTGTACAAAGCACTGTACGGGACATGTGAAACCCACAGTCTGGTTGAGAAATACTTTTAGTTATTGGATAGTTTTAGATATTAGATACATTCTAAACAAAGAAGGAAAAGGGCATTACTGACTGGAAGGAAGTAATTGGGAAATCTGGATGTACTGGTGTCAACGACTGATAAATTTCCTTTTTTTAAATTCAGCCATTTTCATTAAGAAACAACTAAAATACCGTTAGGGAAAAACACATTCAGTTCATCTCTTATTACTATAAAACATTTTAAAATATATTTATCTTTACCTGATTTACAAATAGCTAATTACACTACCGATTTTCTTCTATAGTGCCTCATCATATTCTGGAGGGGATTGTGGGTTCTTGCTGGATAAACTAGTGGGATGAAGCTCTGACCATTCTCCCATCCTGGATAGGCTTTGAGGGCAGGTCCTATATAAGACTGTGTCTGCCATTCAAGGACCAGTCTAGCTAATTAAGTGTGGTGTGGCTCATCACCAGAAGGGCCAACAGAAGTGATTTTTAACTTCAAAAAAATCATGACAATCTATTATGACACCCATCCGTGTTGATAGGGAGAAGTACTTTCACTGTTTCAGTGATTGATTGATGGAATTCTTTACTTGATGTTTTAAAGTATTAAGTTAATTGAAGCATGGTTTGAAAGAAATGACCCAGGTTCAATTCAGTTTCATGCAGCTCTTTTCTCCTTGTTGGCAAGCTGAGCTTTGTGAAAAGTCTATTGCCTGAGGTTTGAATCATTCAACCGCAGCCTGTGAGAGGAGGTCACAGCCTTCCAAAGAGCTAGTAGGCATTTCTGTTTGATTTATTGAAATGAATACTGTAGCTAGCCATTACTGTGAGTAGCCCAACCTGTCACATCCTGTTCTTCTGATTGAGACCGTGCCAGTGACTGATTTGCTTCAAGCTAATTCCAGAGGAAATAGCTCAGTGGAGCTAAATGCCCGAGGGATCAATCCAGTCACCAGGGACTCACCACATGGTGCCTCAGTTCATCATATGCATTTGAGAATTCTCTTATGGCCTGTGACACCCCAAACTTGTCTTCTATCCCTCGAAGAATAATAGGCATGGATTAGCTTTGTTCTGATTGATGACTTAAATCAGTCATGGATTATATTGCCTTGTTTCATTTTTCTTGAGCTTGGGTTGCTTTTATAGGTTTCTTGATTTATTTTTCCTCCAAGTTCGTTTTACATTTCATCTTGGCTTTGACAATGTTAGCAGGTCTTTGTTCTTAGATTTTGTTAGTGTTCAGGATGCCATAAGACTCTTGGGAGGTGGATGTTTAAATATATTACCAAGTACCATTTATACTGGATTATTTGAGTCAGTTTAATTCCACATATACTTATGAAATATCTATTTTGTAAAAGGTACCATACTGGGTGCTGTGGATTTAAAGGGAAAAGACACATAGCCCTTAGTGTCTAGGGACTTGCAGTCACATATAGAGGCTGTGGACCCAGACAACTCAGAGGAGATACTTGGTGGAAGGACCATGAAAAATATTGATGCCTTCTTGGAATAATATTTTTAAATACGTAAAATAAAATGTAGACTCCAAAGGGAAGTAATTATTTTAATGTACAATTTTCTGAATATATATATATGTATTTTTAAACCTCACAAGTTCAAAGACTCTAGGTTAAAAACTCAGGGAATATATAACCTAGAAGGATGCATTGTATAATGGAAAGAACACTGGGTTGGAACTAGAAAGTTCTCGCTCAGAAACTCATGGTGTATGTGACTTTGAATAAATCAGTAGGACTAATTTCCCTCATTCATAAAATGAAGAAGTCGGGCTCCATGATCTTTGAAGTCCCTTTCAGCTTTGAGATCTGTGACCCTATGAATTTCAAAGGCCTGTCCCAACTCTGGAATTTATAAATATAATAATGCTGAATGTATTACAAAATATGTAGAAAGTGGAGTATAAAACATGATATTAATTCACAGGAAGTTAAAAGATCATTTCTAGCTGAGAAAGAATGAAGAGAATCTTTTTGATTGAGGTGACATTTGATGTGAGCCTTAAAGGATAAATAGGAATTGAATAATTATATAATATGTTGTTTCCTCCCCTTTCTGCGTCTGTTTCCTTATTTGTCAAGTGAAGGCAGTCTAGGTGCTTCAGGTTGCTTCTCCCTGTGAATCATCAATTCGTTATACAAGTACTATCATATTTGAGCTTCATAGCAGTCTTCTGCTGCATTCTATTATAACCATTCTGTGAATCAGAGAGGTGATGTGATTTGCGCAAGACCACGTAACCAAGACACAAGACCAGGACTCATAAGACCATAAAGCTACTAAATCCAACCAAAATAGGTTTTTCACCTATAAAATAATAGGTGAAAAAATTGATTCTCAGGAAGGTCAAGTAAGAAAAAGAGAAGGAACATTCTTTCCTTTTGATCTTTCTTGATACAGCAATAGGTAATCTAGGATTTGAGCCTAGGTCTTCTGACCCTTGAACCTAGTGATTATTTTTTCAATAGATTATGATGTCACTTTTGTGATCTCATCACTTTAGATATATGATCTTTCAGATCCTGTGAAACGATTGTGGTTTTTGCTCAATCATTTCAGTTGTTTCTAGCTCTTTGTGACCTCATTTGACATTTTTTTTTGGTAAAGATACTGCAGTGGTTTGCCCTTTACTTCTCCAGCTCATTTTACAGATGAGGAAATTGAGGCAAACAGGGTTAAGGGACTTGCCTAGGGACACTAGCTGTTAAATGTCTGAGGCCAGATTTGAGCTTAGAAGAACTCTAGGTCTGGTGCTCTATCCACTGTGCTACCTAACTGCCCCATGAAAGAATTATTCTCCCTTAAATTTGGATGAAAAATAATTATTCAAGAATTATGTTCCTATAGCCAGTTTCTCCAGACAGGAAGTCCGGGCTTCATGATGTGTTTGCTTGCCTGGTTTTGGCCTTTGTCATGATGTGGTACGGTTGCAAGAATAAAGTCTATTGAGGACCATTTTGGCTCTATCAGGGCTTCACCCTTAAGGTGATGACTGCCCGTGAAAGCATTTTCTGGCCTCTCTTCCCTGACCAACAGCACAATTGAATGTACAAAGAACCCATACAGTTCTATTTTTAGTCTCTCTAACAACTCCACCCCTCCTGGAAACATTCAGAAAAGACAGGATGCAGGAGAGGCTGAGGGGTGAAGGTGAGGTTTGGGGATGGGGTTGTGTCTCTACTTAATTCCGACCAAGTGACCAAGGCTGGTGATCCTCCCATTTTCCATGATTTCTTCTCAATATCCTTCTGTTTTCTGCCAATAAAAACCTCCAAAGGAGATGAGATTCCATTATCTCCATTGGGCAAGCCCAGGACCTTGTTCAGTCGGACCAACATACTACAGTGGATTCTCCTACATGTTTCTCTGTGCTCTTCCATGAGCGATCAGAACACTTGAAATGGAGAGCAAGGTGGTAGGCAGTCAGTCTACTTAACCACTACAGCCAATTATAAGGATAATAATAATAATAGCTCACATTTAGAAGGTACCTTATAGTTACAGAGTCCTTTAAGGACCTGATTTCATTTGAGTTCATGATAATGCCTTTGCTTTTAACAAGGATTAATGCCTCCTTTTTTTTCCAGATAAGAAAGCTGAGGTTAAAGGTGGTTAAGTGACTTACCCAGGATCACAGGCAAGGGAAGTGGGATTTGTGCTCAGTTCTCACTTTTAAATCCAGTGAGTTTTGTTTTCTTTTTGAATAATATGTATGAGCATAAGCTGGTTGTTAAGCTAAGCACTGTTGTTGAAGGGTTAGTAGTCCCTTGTGAGGACACATGTCCAAATTGGGAGCCACACAAATGTGTAAGCCAACAGGCCTATCTGAGTCAGTCCTAGATTTTTTCAGAGGAGAAAAGTCCAAGTGACTGAAATGGAAGTGGAAAGCCAGTTATAGGAGTGGCACTTTGGATCTGGATTAGGAAGTGAGATACAGGAAATATTGGGATACTTAATGTCTGATTCACCCTGTATACCCAAGCCTCTGGCCTTCTGTAGCAACTCTGTGTATTCCCTATTCTTGCCTTGTGCTATTATGTAATAATGGCTATCCACTGAGTCCGCCATAGTCCCTTTGTTGATTCACTAGTTCTAATAAGATCTCAGACTTAGAAACATGCCTTTCCCACTCCTAACATGCTGCCTTTCTGCAGACTGGCCTGTCAGGTACTTCTTTCCAGCATTCCTAGCACAGTAATCAATATATTTAAAGGGCAATTAAGTGGCATAATGGGTAGTGTTGGACCTAGCGTCAGAAAGACTCATTTCCCTGAGTTCAGATCTGGCCTCAGACACTTAACTTAGTTGTGTAACCCTGGGCAAGTCTCTTAACAGTTCTTCATCTATAAAATGAGCTGGAAAATGAAGTCACAAACCACTCTAGTATCTTTGCTAAGAAAACCCCAAATGAGGTCGTGTAGAATCAGACACAATTGAAACTACTCAATGACAATACAACAACAAGGCACTTATTTACTAATTGCTATAAAATTTGCTTCGGGTTGCAAGCACTACTTTATAGTAAGCTGTTAGGTTCATACAGGAAGGAACTTTGGAAGAAAGGAATAATATTCATGGTTGGAGTTACAGGATAAGCAGATATGAAAATTAGGTGGAATGGTGATAAGGGGGAAGGCTGAGAAAACCAGCCTGACTGAATTGGAGAGTTCTTATTGAATAAGAAGGTTGGATGATGGGGCTAGATTGTGGAGGGTCTCAAAAGCTATTTGCTAAGTGAATGAATGAAGGACTGAAAAATAATTTACTGCTAGGTAGTGAGAATACAGAGACAAAATTGAGACAGTTTCTGCCCTCAAAAAAACTTAGATTCTAATCAGGAGTGACAATGTATGCAAATAGTGTCCAGGGAAGGAAAATTTGGTTGGGGGAATCCCAAGGATCGGGAAGTAGTACCTCAGGACATTTGACTGACAGTTGATTGTCACACCCTTTTCAATAGCAGTGGTAATATTGATTTGATTACTGTACTCAGAGCAAGAGGTGGAAAGTGTTGGGGGAGACTGAGGGAAAGAGAGGAACTAATAGGTCAGCAGGGAACATGGCAAGATGCTTGGGTGAGCACTGTAGCCCAGTAGCCTCCAAGAAGCAAGGTCCAGGGCTGGCTATATGTCATGAATTAGGTGTGTTTACACTCCCTTATTCCTTCACACATCAATCACCATAGAGTGGAACGGCTTATCCTCGGTAAGCAGAGAAGGGACATAGTCTCTGAAGGTCAAGTTCATGGAGTAGCTTTTCCTGGTGGGGAGAAAATGAGGGCACAGCCTGCTGGGGCTCTTGGTTGCTTTAGTTGGATGGGAATCTATTCTTTCTGAGAAGGTCTATGGATAACTTAAGCTCATTTCCACCTTTGTAAGGAGTGGTGCAGAACACTGCCCAATATAGACATGTGAATCCATAATACGCCCCCTTCTGGTAGTTCTGCCATTTCTTTCTCATCATCCTTGTTCAAGATGATCAAGGGGTACTGAGATTGCCCAACCCAGACACTGTTATCTCACTTCCTTTGTTTCTGTAGCAGCCTTTTAAAGTAGACTGCATCAGGGATAATAATAAACCCTGTTCTATAGAGGAGGAAAAAGAAGCTTAGAGGTTGTATGTCATCTATAGAATTTAAGCTTCTGGAGTTCAAGGACTATTTTTCCTTTTTGTCTTTATATTCCTAGTGTCTCCTGCAGTACAGTTATCTCCATTAGGCACTTAATGTATATGTGTTGATTGAATTTGTCAGTCAATAAACATTTATGAAGCACCTACTATGCGCCTGGCACTAGACTGAGTGCAGAGGACACAAAATGAGGCAAAAGACAGTGCCTGCCTTCAAGGAGTTTGCAATCTTACAATCTAATGGGAGAGACAATACGTGTAAAGCAAGCTATATACAGGATAAAGTAGAAGTAATTAACAGAAGGTACTAGACTTCAGAGGCATTGGGGAGAACTTTCTGTAGACGGTGGGACTTTTGTTGAGACTTAACAGTATTGGAGTGAGCTTGTGATTTTTATAGACTCACACATCTTGTAGATGTCAATAGCCACAAGTGGAATAAAGAGTTTGTATCTCCAAGTTCAGCATTCTAAGTGAGAACGATTCCTGAAATGCTGTCTGGTATCTGGTTAGCCCCCTTAGCTCTGGTTAATGAAATGAACAAAATATTTAGATATCACCATCCTGGAACTCCTGTTCTCAGAAGCCTTCATATGTGTGTGTGTGTGTGTGTGTGTGTGTGTGTGTGTGTGTGTGTGTACTTTTTATTCTGTCCAATGACATGAATACTGAACTGAACCAAAATAACAACTGAACAATTTTCTAACTTTTTCCCCCCAGAAAAGTAAATGTATGTTTGGATATAGAATGTTGCCTCCTTGATGTGGACTGTTTTTAGTTTTTGTCTTTGTGTTCCCAGAACCTAGAACATTAAGTGTTCATTGGATTGGCTTGGCTTAGATGATCCCAAATAAGAAATAACTGAAATGTCTAGACTTGATAGTGACTTGCTTTAAAAATTTTCTTTTTTTAATATTTATTTATTTATTTTTAGTTTTCAATATTCATTTCCACAAAATTTTGAGTTCCAAATTTTCTCCCCATCTCTCTCCTTCCCCCACCCCCTAACGCCTTTAAAAATTTTCTTTTGAAAAGGAATTTGGGATGGGAGAGAAGAAATATTCCATTGAACCCGTATTCCATATTACCTTTTTTGTTTTGGTTTTTTAAAGACAGCAATCAATTCGCACATAGTGTTTTCCTTACTATAATCCTGTGAGGTATAGTGTGCCAGTGTAATTATTGCACGTCATAGTGTTATCACTGGCATTTGACCCTCATTCTTCTAGCTCCAAGCTTTATCTGTGACCCCAAGTGGTCCTGAGTACAAAGGTCATGCTGGTTTGCTTAGGCATTCTAGGTTACCATAGATTTAATTTAATTATGCCAGTTCTTGGCATTGTGAAACTTGTTTGTGTTGTAATTAAAGAATCCTGTGGTACAGTGGAAAGAGACCTGGATTTAGAGTCAGCAAACATTGGTCTCATTCCTGACTCGATTGCAGCCTTGGGCCTGTGAGCAAGTAACTTTATCCCTCTGGGCTTGGGTCTTCTCGTCAGTAAATTGAGGATGTTAGAATTTATGTGGTTATATGCCTATTATTGAAAAACTCAATAAACCTAAAACACATAAAATATCCTTATTTGCCCCCCATTTGCTTTGTAAGTTGTTTTGTTTCTTCCTTTAGCTTTTTTTACTTGTTTTCAACAAGAATTAGTTGGAGATTTTTATGTAGGTCATGGTGTAGCGTACCTGAGTGTAGAATAATCATTGTTCTTACTTTCAGAGTACTCTACTCTGATCCCAAGGGCTTTCCCCATCCATCTTATCTAAAGTGTATATTAACCCTTTAAAACTGGCAGGATGGTGATTATTTCCTCTGTTTTACAGATAGGGGAAATAAGGACTAAAGTGAGTGATTTTTTGGGGGGTTAAAATGATTTCTCTTGGTTAAATAATGGAATCTGGCCTAGGATTCTAGGCCTCCAGATTTCTAATCCATTGTTCTGTCTATTTAGCCCAGTTAATTCTGGAAGAAAAGGCAGTTTATTTCTTTATGAACTGCTTATTTTTGACCATAAGGTTCTTGGGTCATTAAATTGTTCCAAGGTTTTCATTTCAGTGAGTAGTGATGCAGAACACTACCTCTACTAATGGTAATCACAAGAGTTCCAATAATTTGCCCAGAACTTTCAGGTTCACAAAATCCTTTGCTTATTACCACCCAAAGAGGTAGGGAGTTCAAGTATCATTATTCACATTTTAAAGATGAGCAAACCTTCTTAAGAGATGGGAAGTGACTTAGAGCCAATTAGAAAAATCAGTAAATGGGAAAACTCTCTATTCAGACCCAAGGCAGGTATCCTGATTTCAAGGCCAGAGCTGTCAGTATGGAATTAGATAAGTCATTTCACTGTCTTGATCTGATGTTTCTGTGTCCCTTGCTAGCTGTTTCATAAGACAGTTGTTTGGAGGTAATTTGATCATTTCTGCTTTGTCAACGGTGAATAGCTACAGAAGTTTGAACTGTTTAGACGTTACGAATCTGGTGAAGGAAACAATATGCAGAAGGGTTTTTAAAAATGTAATTTCAAATAAATTTTCAGTCATTACAGAAATAGGGTTGAGAACATCTTTAATTGTGTAAATTGGTGTCATTTTAGTTTCCAACACTTAATACTCCTGGTTTTTAAAATAGGTGGCCAAAATAAGACTCAGTTCATCATTCAATTCACTGATCTATTTATTATCTATTTATATGTGTATCTATTATCTATTTATATGTGTAGGACACCCTATAAAACACTGGAGATGGAGAGCAGGGTGTGACACCATAAAACTTGGTCCCCTTCCCTCCCCATTATGGAATTTATGTACTATTCAGATTAGGGGAGGGGGCAATATAATAGTATTCTTATGCCTTTTCAAAGTTGTAGACATTCTTCATAGTAGTTTATTTTAACTGGTCTACTTTGCTGTTTCTTGAAAGATTATGATTCGGATGCAATGAGCAGCTCCTACGAGTCATATGATGAAGAAGAAGAAGACGGAAAAGGGAAGAAGACGAGACACCAGTGGCCATCGGATGAAGCCTCTATGGACCTTGTGAAAGACGCTAAAATCTGCGCATTCCTCTTAAGAAAGAAACGGTTCGGACAGTGGACCAAGCTGCTCTGTGTCATCAAAGACACCAAACTACTGGTAAAACTTTTGGATGGATAGTTTTAAGTAAAATCTACCCTAGTACCAAACTGTGATACATTATCCATTGCTTGCACATTCAGAATCAATATTCACTTTGGGAAGGGGAAGAAAACCAAAGTGCTACGGTATTGAATGACTTTTTTTTTTTTTTATTGCACTTCAGTACTATTTATTTAGATGTTTAAGCCCTCACACTAGATTTTACAAGCTGGAGAACACTGGAAAATTATTTCTCCCACAGAACTATAACCACATATTCCCAAGATGGTATAACTATATGGTTGAATTAACATTAATACACCACCATTTTATCAATTACATAATAAAACAAATTATCAGGTAGCCAAATATTAAGTTACACAAGCTCAAAAGGCATGCAAATATTAGAGGTCTGCTCAATTCATAGCAGGAACCCAATTTTTTTCCCCAGGGGAGGGGATAAAGAAGAATGGGGAAAGAGAGGGGAAATCACATTCAACAAAAACAATAGCTGGTAAACAACTTTTAATAGATACACAATAAAATTACAAGATTTTCAGAAATTTCATCGTTAAGAATTGCTTTAGCTACAATAAGAAAGCATCTCTACCTTTTGAAAAATGTTTCCTAAAGTAAAGGGCGTATTCTATACTTCCTGCACAAGACAAAGGCAACATTTTACTAGAAATATTTAATAACCCCCTCCCATCCTTTTCAGGCCTTTCCTGAATGTTCCCCATTAGTGCGAACATTAAATTAACTGTAAGGCTTATTGTCTGGAGACATTAAAGACTGTGTGCTTTTGTACAATGTGTAGATTTCTACCTGGGTTTTCAACCAGAGGATTATGATCTTTTCTTCAAAATGCAAGTCTTGGTAACAGCACAAAATGAGACAAAGGTTTTACAAAAAGACATTGAAGCATCACCATAAGACTTAAAATCCAACAAAATGAATGGTTGTGCAAATCCCGATATTCGAGTGTGACTGGGAGATGTAAACATGCAGTGAGCAGGCAATTACCATATGGGCGCTATCTTCAATATTGAAATGACTGAAGGAATTAAGAACCACATAGGGTTCAGGTTACTCTCTGTAGCTCCCAGGATGTTAACTCTGTATGATATTGAAAATATGTAAGCATTGTGCTGGGTATTTTGGCACCTAATCTCTCTAAATTCCATATTTCCTGATAAGACTCTGGTATTGGGAAATAGATTTGAATAAGATTTGTAACTTAATATTGCATGATTTCAGGAAAGTTCAGTTGATATGATAGACAGGAAGCTCCAAAGACTGAACAGCAAGAATCTTTTACTTTTATTAAGTGTCCGAACAGGTTGTTAGTGAAATGGATGGACTGACAAAAAGAAAAAAAAGCACAGGCCTGAATCAATTGAGAATTTGGGAGCGTCTTTATTAGCCGGCGGCTGTCTCATGGCAAACCCAGAGGAGGCAGCCCCGAACAAGGTGTGTGTGTGCCTTTTAAGCATTTCTGCACTTCCTGGTACAGCCTTGACAGCAAATATATCTCCAAGTTGCTGCTAGGCAAGGGGGCACAACAGAGAGTAGGCTCCTAGGCAAAGGGGCACAACAGAGAGGGGGGCTACTAGGGGCTGCTAGGCAAAGGGGCACAACAGAGAGTGGCTGCCACAACAAAGAGGGGGGCTACTAGGCACTGCTAGGCAAGGGGGCACAACAGAAAGTGGCTGGGCCCAACCCTGCCTAGAAACTCAACAGACAACCCAGGGGTTCCAGGGGGGGAAATAATGTCCACTTCAGTTAGTAACCCAAAGACAGAAGCTGCATTTCTGCCAAATTTGTAACCTGTAAAATTGCTTTAAAATATTCTTATGGAAGCTTCGTTAGACTTATTCATCAAGCCTATATGTTGGCTAGTTATGTATGTTATTTGCCCTAGGTCTTGTCTCTACTTTTTGCTTCCAAGGCAATAATATAGACAGCTCAACTTTACTGAATGCAACACGTGTTTCTATGACCATCTGAGTCTTTGAAACGCAGCCGCATTTTAGGACGATATTTCTCCAAGTAAAGAAGTTGCTTGCTGTTAAAGGCTCCACGACGTTTTTGTCTGATGAATGGCACTACATCTTCATACTTCATTCCTCTTTCGATTAGTGCAAGAGCAACGAGCACTGGAGATCTCCCAAGACCTGCAGTGCAGTGAACAGCAATGTAGCAGCCAGGTTCTTCACGATATTTAGTTTTCACTAGGTTTAGCCAGTCATCAACAATCTGTTTGGATGGTGGTGCTCCATCATCAAATGGCCAATCCAGAACCTGGATTCCTTCTTTCTCCAAGAGGGTTGTGTCATAAGTAGCTTCACATACTCTTACAACTGTGGTAACTCCATACTTCTTGAGTTCCTCTATAAATTTGTTTAAGGCTGCATTGGTTGGATTGTGTGTAATAAGGAACCTCATCTTCTTGTAGGTGATTTCTACAGGAGCTGGGTGGTTCACTTGAGCCATGTCAATTCAGTTAAAAAGCACTCAATAAGATTATGGAAGGATTTAAAAATTTGAACACAGAAGTAACATAAAGAAACTGAAGTGTCCTTCACTATACTCCACTTGAAATTCTCAGTGCTTTAAGTATGAAGTTGAGAGCAGCAATGGGAAATGAAGTGAACCTCCTAACAAGAAGCAGCAATTTTTCAGTCCAATAATACTGAGGCAAAAGAAAGGCAGTGCACTGAAGTTTACCCCATCCAGGTCAGAACTCTTGTAAAATACTCTGCTGGTTTCAATTCAACACTTTGTGTCCAGGTTGACTCCTCTTAAGGGGGCTTCTTGGTGGAGCAGTAATGAATTTCTGCAGTTCACTTGTCTGCACAGAGGTCCTGCTGTGCCTGGCAGTAGTCTCCACTGCCCTTTAGAAACTCCATACATGTGTGACCAAGAACACCACAGAACTGCTCTCTTCTTACTCCAAGTCAGGATCCTCATTTAACCAGCTGTTTGTGTTGGTGCAGGCTCCGCGGTGATTCCCAGCTGAGACACATGGATGCAGCTAGAGAAACCGTCCCTGGGCAACCCAGCCACCACTGACCTGCCTTTTATACCCACCACCAACCTGCCTTTTATAAAAAGCAGGAGGAGTTCACACTTCTCCAGAGTGTGAAGCCCTACTAAGTAGTCTTAATACTTAACACTTAGTTAACTTAGTAAAGCTTAGTAAGAACTGATTCTTAGCACTTAGTACTTAACATTTAAACACTAACCTTAATTTGCTTCAGTTGTAGTTCCAGGTACCTGCCTATCAGCTACTGCTGCCTCTCAGTTTATTGTGTAATAAGGAAGGCTTGAATGACTTTCTGACAGCTGTATATCAAGCAAGCGAGCCCAGAAAGTTATGTGTAAATTGAATTTTTTCGTATTGAATTACATTTTAAATTAAATTCAACTCAGTTTGATTCAACATACATTAAGAACTGATTGTATCAGAAATTATGAATATAAATCATCTTTTTATAGTACAATTGAAAAGGTCTTCTAGTTCCATTTCTTCTACTTATTAGATGGGTGACTTTGGGCAATTCTCTTCCCTCTCTGTGCCTTGATTTCTTCATCTGTAAACTTGGAACACTAATATTTGGGCTGTAGCACAGAAATTATTAAGAAGAAAGTATCAACCTTAAGATGTTACGTAAATTTCATCCATTATCACCCACTCTGGTGCCTTCATTTTGCAGATGAGAAAACTGTGGCGAGAGGCTTAAAGTGAATCACAGTTAGTGGAAGGGATGGAATCTAGGACTCTTGACACCTCCCCCTCTCCCCAATATTTCCCTTCCTTGAGGTGAGCTTATTATTTACAGGAAAAAGGTTTGCAAATCAATTACTGATGCCTCCCACTATCAGTTGTAAATCTGCCTTTTAAAAAAAATATTAGGTCTATGATATGTGCAGGTACACTTCTCAGATCAGTGCGTTTAGTCATTAAATACCATTCATCTTTTTCCAGATGCCCTTGGTTTGGGGGTATTTGTATTTTGCTGTCAATGTGATATTGCTGTTCCAAACCAGCATGATTCAGCCGCATGTTATTGCCAAATCCAGTGGCCTTTGGCAGTACTCATCCCTTTTAACCATTTTTTTCTGACATTTGATGCCATGGATCATTTTCTTTTAGATAGTTTCTTCTTGCCTTCTGTGATACTGTTGTATTTGTTGACAAATTTATTGTATTTGTCTTTTTACCTTTTTGACTCTGCCTTCTCATTTTCTTTGCTTACTCACTAAACATAGGTGCCCTCCCAAGCTTCTCTCCTTGGTCTTTTTTCTCTTTTCTCTGTTACTTGCTTTGATGATTCACCCATGCCTTTAATTATCACTTCCTTATCAGCAACAATCAAATTTATAGCTTCACCTTTGCATCTCTTCCACATTAGACCATTATTTCTAATGGCCAGTGCTGCTTGGCTCCAGCCCAGTTCTCTTCTCAGATATGCAACATGGAAGAAATTCTCTTCCCCTCAAGCTTTCTGACCCCCAATCTCCTCAACTTCCTAGAATCTCAGAGTTTGAATGGACTTTGGAGGCTGTGTTTTACGCTTTAGACAACAAATTGTCATCTAGCCCTTCCCAGAAGACCTCTCTGGTGAGGTGGAACCCATGGCCTGCTGAGACAACTTTTTGAATAGCTCT
This sequence comes from Notamacropus eugenii, assembly GCF_028372415.1. Lineage (NCBI taxonomy): Eukaryota > Metazoa > Chordata > Mammalia > Diprotodontia > Macropodidae > Notamacropus > Notamacropus eugenii. Next base: position 56,954,713 of record NC_092877.1, read on the forward strand.
TGTTGTTGGAAAAAAAAAATCTTATAATCTGAGCCTGTATCTGCGTTGTATCTCTGAAGTGTCTAGCATTGCTGTTAGACCCCAAAATTTGGAGAGCATTTGAATCTTCCCTCAACTTCCCAGGCCCCCTCCAATAGAATATGAATTTCAGGAGGGCAGGGGCTGATTCATTCTCATCTTTGTACCCCCAGCACTTCAAATCATTCCTGGAATGGAGTAAGTAATTACTACTAATTGTACAGAACAATGACAAGTTCCAGATCTTGAACAGATTGAGAAAGGAGAATTCCTAATTCTGAGTAATTGCAAGGACAGGTCACTTGCTGTTTCCCTTTTCACTGTGCTACATGTTTCTCCATGGAGGCAGCAGTACTGCCAGCTGTTTTGTCCCTTTTCTTTCAAGATTAAGGTTTATCTTGTACAAGTTTGGAAATAAGGAGCTACTTTAGAAGTAAGAAGCTACTTTAGCAGTAAGGAGCTACTTTAGAAGTAAGGCCAACTCCTGATTTTTATGAGAGTATTAACTTCCTCCACTTTCACTGGTTACCCACTCCCCATCCTAGGGGCTCCCTATATTCATGCTGAATTAATTGTAGACACCCAGTTGGCACCACCCAGAGGAGCTCAAAACTGCTGAGCTCCAGAGATCTGCCAGCCTTAGCCTCCCCAGTAACATGTGATACCATGTCTGGCTATTTTCTCTTTTCTTTTAATTCTTGTTGACATTTTCTGTTGATCTTTATTTCTGAATATATCTATTCTCCGTCTCCAAATCAATGAGCCACCCCTTGTAACAACAACAAAAAATTTTTGAATGAGGTGAAAGACGCACTTCAAAAAACCAACCAAGCCATCTGACAGCATATGCAATGTACCCTAACCACAGTCCCCCACCTCTGCAAGGGAGGTAATGCATGACATTTTAACAAGCCTAAAATTAAAACTCTTTAGCTCCCTTTTGAGGTGGGCCATGGTATTCTTCTATGCCAGGCCATGCAAGTGGGGCATGAAGAGCCTGGAGGTTTTGAAGGCAACAAGGATCTGAAGGCAAATTGCTTTCTGCCTTTGAAACCTAAATGCTGAGTTCTCTAGAATTAAACAGAAAGGCAGGGAGAGGGGAAAGAATAAAAAAATGAAAACTCAAGCAGCAATGAAAAGCAAGACCTGTATGGTTTTCTCAGAACACTGTAATCCTTTAGAGGAACTCACATTTCCACATTTCCATAGTTTTTTACAGTTGGCAAAGTTCTTTCCTCCCACTTTCTGAAGGAAAAATATTAGACAATATAATTACTCCCATTTAAGAAATGAACAAACTGATACTGAAAGAGATGAAATGACTTGTTTCTGATATTTTTGACAGTGGATGGCAGAGCCAGTACTCTGCCCAAGGCCCAAACCTCTTCCACATAGTCTGCAGAAGAAAGCATAGGGAGAGCTACCCAGATAAACTAATAGTCCATAGACTACCCAAGTGAGTTTTCTTGGGGCTTTTTCTGAAATAAGCTTGAGGTTGAGTCTTTGCTCTTTAATATTGCAAAAGAAATCTTTGCATTTGTTTTCCTGTGTGTTTTTAAAATTTTCCTGAGGATTGTCTCATCAAAACGTAATTTTTATTTCATCCATGGATGATTTTGTGAGTATTCTGAATAAGAGTGGGAAGGGTCCTCAGAGACCCTGTAGTTCAACTCCTTCCTTTTACAGACAAGGAAACAGTGATCCAGAGAAGGGTCATTTTACAGTAAGGCAAAGAATCGACTGTTTTTCTCAACTTTTGAGTATTCATTATGAGATACTTAAAAAATGTTATGCTAAATTTATAATGAAGATGTTGCTTTTTTTTTCTTTTAATTAAGTTCCTCGTTCAGTGTTTTGAAACAGTGAGGGTGCATATTTTCGCCACATGTGTGGCCTGAATTGCTCCCAAGTTTAGTTTTGGCCAGTATGATCCTATGGGGAGTTATAAAAATAAATAGTAAAAAGGAAACTGGGGGGGGAGGGGCAGCAAAAACTTAACGAATGTGTTCTCATTATTTCACATGAGATTTGTTGTGTGTCTGAGTAATTGCCCTCTAAGGCTTAATTCTATACATATTTCAAAATTTCTAATCAATTATAAATCAAAATTAAATGTAATTTTAATGGGATGTTTTATCATGTAGCCAGATATCTAGTTTAACTATATCAACTATGATTGTTTTATACTGTAAATATGAAAATGTAAACTGTAGCTTATATTGACATTAACTAAATTACTAAGAGTTTATAATTTGTATAAAAAAAAGAATTAGCCTCATTTTCATCTTTCATGAACTAGAAAGTTCTCCTATGATATAGATGATCCCTCAAGTACCCCCTGGGTCTGGTTTTCTGTGGTTCCCATTTCTGACACTGGGTATGAAGAGTTCTTCTAACTCCAGTGTTTTTCCTTGTATTTCTAAAATTCCATGTTCTTGAGTAAGCCCTTCCATCTTAGATTCTCTGCAGTGTTCTACAATTATTTGGAAAGAAGTTGTCTTTTCCTAACTTTTTTCTAGATAACATTCCTTTTCCCCCTTCTTCTGTTTTCAGCCTATTCCAATATTCACCAAAAATGTTTAAGCCTGGGAAGACACTATCTAATAAAAGCTAGTGAATATGTAATCATCCTACATCTTTCTTAAAGGAAAAAAGCTCATCAATTATTTAAAAAAATTAAAATCAGAAAACATATTGTGGTCTTTTATGCCCATATCAGTCAAAAGTAATAAAAAACCTTTTAAACCCTCAAGAGGAAATAAACACAATTATTTAGGTGAAGCTGGAACTCTAGAAATTTTCAAGAAAATGGAATATTAAGGAAAAGTGGTTTGAAACAGTATCAGTCTTAACTATTCTGATGGTAAATCTGTTGGTCTACCAATATAGTTGTATCATTATTATTAATTTTTTTTTACTAGGAAATGCTTATTGAAAGCATAAATGAGCATAGTTGTGGAATTGGGAGAAGTGGTCATTTGATCCCTATTTGAATCAAGTATACAGGTGATTTATAGAGATTTTTGTAGCTTACGTGTAGATATTTCCAATTTTCCCTGGGCCAGTGGCGTTCCTCTTCATCTGGTGCCAGTAAAAGATACCACACAGAAAACCTCTTCTTGCTCATTCTATGGATCCATTGTGCAGAGCTATGGAGAAGGAGTGCAAAGGATAGCAGCTGAGCCAGATAAAACCTACCTGGAGCCTGAGAGAGAAGGGTTTTTTGGTTTCTAGTCACATATGAGATCACTGAGGGACAGCACTCTGAATAATCTCCCTAAAACTATGGTTTGCTAAAAATAACCAAATTCCAGAAATGGTGCTAAGACAACAGATGGGCACAGCATCATTCGGTTCTGATATCTGGTATATGTTGTGTTGATGGATCCATATGAAAATGGAAATGTATTGTTTTGGTGTCATGTTGGTGAGGTTTTCTTACCATCTCTTGAGAGAATATAGAATTGCAGGATCTCAGAGTTGAGAGACCACAGAGCTCAACTAATCCCAGTCCCTCCCTGAGCACATATTCCCTCCATGTCCCTGGTATGTGTTCTGCTTAAAGAGGTTACTTTGCTGTCTCTCCTTTTCTGAAGTGTCTACCACCCTCCTGCTGCCCCCTAAAAAAACAAAACAAAAGAAATATTGTCCTTCTTTAAGAATCAACTTAAGCCTCCCTTGCTACTTTTGTCAATTAGTATTCTTCAGGTATTTGTTAAGCACTTGCTTTGTGCCATGCACATCCATCATCATCATCATCCTCCTCCTCATCATCATCACCTTGATAATAATAACAATAATAATAGTTAATATAAAACACTTATTATGTACCGGGCCCTTATGCTAAGTGCTTTACAATTTATTATCTCATTTGATCCTCACAACCCTGTTATTCTCCCCATTTTACAGATGAGAAAATGGAGGCAAAAAGATCTTTAATCTCTTTAACCTCACAGAGCTACTAAATCTCTGAGTTCTGAACCCAGGTCTTTCTGAGATCAAATTCATTACTATTTCCCATATGCTACATAGATGAAGAAAACAATGGGAACCGGCACAGACAGACACTATTCCTTCTTCTGCGTCATCAAAATTAATCAAATTATCCTCTTCCTCATTATTATCACTTATGTAGCACCATAAAGTTTGCAAAGAGCTTTAGACATGTTAACTCATTTGGTCCTCAAAACATTCCTGCTGTGGGACAGGTGCTGTCATCATTCCCATTTTATAGCTGAGAGAACTGAGACTGTGAGAGATAAAGTGAATTGCCCAGGGACAAACAGCTAGTAAATGCCTGGGTGGGGATTTGAACTTGACTCTTTCTTACTCCAAGTTCTATGCTGTTGGTATTATTTTGCACTGGACTTGTGATTTCAGTGAGAAAGTAGCCTCCTACTGAGACAACTCTTCTTACAAAGCAAATGACCATCTACTCTGGAACATATATTCTTAGAAAGTGGCCACTGACGCTGAGAAATTGACTTGCGAAGGGTTCATGTAGCCAGGATGGGTTAGAGGCGCCCTTGACCCCAGGTCCTTTTTATTCCATATTGCCCTCTCTATCCATTATATCAGTAATGTCAAACTCAAACAGAAACAGATCCCCATGGGCCACATATTGAGTTAGAAAACCACAAATTAATGTTGTCTGTGTTGTATTGCATTTTTATTTGTTTTATTAAATATTTCCCAATCACATTTTAATCTGATTCTTGCAGCACATGGGAATTTTGTGGGAACATCACAGTCAACACCATGCTATGCAGAATTATATCAGGTCTAAATGTGTTATCATTGTATATGTCTGTGCTTAGCAGGGACGAACATCACCAGATCTAGCCATGTGACTTCTAGGATCATGGGATTTAGAGTTGGAAGGAACTTTAGAGGTCATCTAGTTCAACCAACTCAATTTACAAAGGAGGAAATGGAAGGCCAGAACATTTAAGCTACTTGCTGTGGTTCACAAAGGAGGAGTTGAGATGGAGCCTCTCAGTTTCCTGATTTCAAATTCAGGACTCTTTCCACTATGTCACCCTGCCTTACTTATCTGTAGGCCCAGTTATTCCCCCAAAATGATTTAGTCATTTAGAAAAGAATTTTTAATATGTCATAAGACTGAATACCTGATGCCCATTAAATTGTTAATCTGTTTTCCAGCATAAGCCTCCACTTTGGATATCCAGTCTGAGTAAATTACTTATCCAGATGCCTTGAGAATTACCTTCCCTTCATCCTAGTTGGTTTTATCATTCATTTAACAAATATTAAGGGCCCACTTTGTGTAGCATTATGTTAGGGACCGCTGTGAGCCTTGACTTCATGGAGTCTGAAGAAATAAACACATAGCTGAACTATACAAGACTAGAGTAAATAGAGAGTGGGGTGCAGGGAAAAGTGCTGGATCTAAATTGAAAAGCTCTGAGTTCAAACTGCTGCTACTTATTGCCTTTAGATGCTTAGTCAATCAGTAAGTATTAAGCTCCTACTGGTTGCCAGGCATAGTGCTAAGTACTGGGGATACAAATGAAGGCACAAGACAGCTCCCCTGGAAAGCTCACAGTCTAATGGGGAGACAAAATGCAAACAAGCCACAAGCCAGAAAAATAGGAAAGTTAAGAGAGAGAAAGCACAAGAAGTAAGAGGGATGGGGAAACGTCTCCTGCAGAAGTAGAGATTAGTATTACTTCACAAGCTTTCTTTGAAGAATGTTTTAACTTGTGGTGTGTGGTTATTGTTCAATACAGTGCTACAAAAGTTCCAAGGACCAGCAACCCCATATGGAACTGCCACTGCATGGATGTAGCATCACCTATATTCCCAAAGACAGCAAGAAGAAAAAGCATGAGCTGAAGATCACACATCAAGGCACGGATGCCCTCGTCCTAGCTGTTCAGAGCAAAGAGCAAGCAGAGCAGTGGCTCAAGGTACGATGGACCTTCCTATTTTACGAATCGTTACAATCTCCATGGTCCTCCTGTCTACAGGATATTGAACTTATATTCAATTCAGTCCACACTTAGAAAGCACCTACTGTGTGCCAGGCTGGATGCTAAGAGCTAGAGATACAAGTAAAAAAAAAAAGAAAGGATAGTCCCTTCTCTCAAGGTGCTTATAATCAAATGCTTGAATTAATATATTCTGTGGAAAGAGGAAAGGATAGCCCCTGAACATTTTGAGGGTTACACTGGTAATTTCAGAACCTTTAGATAAACAAGCAGAAAGTGACCTCTAGTTTTCTTGGAAAGCTCTTCTATGGAAGACTTGTGGAAAACCAGGGACTAGGATGGCATAGAATGATGGGGGGAGGAAGGAGAGGGTTGGGTTTAAACCAATAGAAGGATTACCCCTACTGTCCAGAGTACAGTCTTTGCTTGGGTCCGGGGTGCATTTTCGTCATTGATTCTCTAGCTTTACCTTCTGGCTTTGTCAGAGATGTTAAGATATGAAGGTATTTGACCAATCTGGCATCTATTTTCCCCCTTAACTTTTCTCTCCTTCTTGTTCACCTTCTAAATTCATGAGTGTTAATCTACCTTTCATATCGAGAGGTACCATTTCCTATTAAGAGGCAAATATAAATGTGACTGAGCTTAAAAATAAAAGTGTGAGCAGCCAAGAATTTCCTTTAAAATAGAAGAAAAATGCAGCTAAATCCAGTTATGCTTGTAGTTATCTCCTTTTGAAGGTTGCTCTGCCAATTGCCATCAAATATAAAAATACTTTTTTAAATTAGTACCCGAAAGACATTATGTACCCTATAGTGTGACCACATGTGTGCATGTGGTTAATTTTTGAACCTACCAATGGAGGAACATAGAATTCTAGCCTTAGAGCTGGTCATCTGTTCCCACTTCCTTTTTAAATTTTTTAACAGATGAGGAAAGAACAGTCTAGAGAGGTTAAATGATTTGCCTAGGTTCCCATAGCTGGTAGTTAATGTCTGAGATGGGATCTGAATCCACATTTTCTTAACTGCTGATTCTACTTTTCTGTCTGGCATATCACACTTCCTCTTGTACTTCTGCATTGTATTTATTACATACTTACTATGTACAAGGTCTCGCAAGGTGATGGGAAATCACATGCTAGCTATGATAATAGGACCTGGTTTCAAGGAGTTTACAATTTAAAGGTAAGAGTAGACAATAAGATTTAGGCAGGAATAAGTAAGAGGGGGAATATTTTAGTGGAAAGCAAATTGACTTTAGGATGAGGACACAAGTGTTTGAACTATAACTCAGTAGATTTATTCAGTTTAGTTTTGTAAGCTGTCCAGAGAGGGAGAGATTATTTTCTACAGGGGGATAAATCAATCAAAAAGCTGTTATCAAATGCTATGAGGCATGTGGTTTTGTGCTAAATTCTGGGCATACAGTAGCAAAGTAGAAATAATTTCTGCCCTCAAAGCACTTAGATTTGGGGGAGATCACATCTACACATATCTTTATATACAGCATACATTCTGTATAAGACAAAGACAAAATAGTTTTTGTCTAAGAGGTGCACTAACAGCTGGGGGGACTGGGAAAGGTTTCATGGAGTTGGACTGAGCTTTGAAGGGAGCTAGGAATTCCAAGAAGTGTAGATGAAGGGGGAGTATTTGTTGGGCAGGCGAAACTTTTGGGACCAGTCACTTCCCCTCTATGGCCTACAACTGTAAAATGAGGGGTTTGGACCAGATTTTCTCCAGGGACCAGTAGGTCCCTCCTAGCTGTGAGATAGTCAGTCTGAAGGAACAAGAGAACTTCACTTGAAGATATATGAGAAATTTGAGGAGGAAGATGTCACTTTCACTTAGGTATTAGGCAACCAGGACTTTGACAAGGAAGTTCTGCCTCCAACGGACCTTAAAGATCATGATCAATAAATGGAGATTGGGGGAGAGCTCATTCTAGGGTCAGGTACCAAAGGTACCAAGAGAAGGCAGGGTGAGAATCAACCAATGAAAAAGTATTTACTAAGCATGTATGGCTAATATCCTACTGTGCTAAGCTCTGGCAATGCATAGTCACAGAATGAGATAGAGGAGAGCTCAAGTTTACTTAGAATATAGAATACCTAAGAGGTACTAATATGAGATGAGTAGGAAGAGTGGTCAGAATCATATCATGGAGGACCTTTGCTGTGATAAAGATCATAATTATTCTTGATTTAATGTAGGAAATGGGGAGCTATAGAAGGTTTTTTGGTGGGTGGAGGATAGCTCAATTTGTCTGGAATGTAAACTACATAAAAGAAAATAATTTGAGATAAGATTGGGGCAGTAAAGTGTGAGGCTTGGAGCCAGGAAGATTCATTTTCCTGAGTTCAAATCTGGTCTCAAATACTTATTAGTTGTGTGATCCTTGGCAAGTCACTTAACCCGTTTGCCTCAGTTTCCTCATCTGTAAAATGAACTGGAGAAGGCAATGGCAAACCACTCCAGTATTTTTGCCCAAAAAAACCAATACCTAAAGAGTCAAATACAACTGAAAAGACTAATTAGCAACATGGGGTAAGGTTAGAGAAGGCAGGACAGAATTAATCATGGAAAACTTGTACTCTAATGTTGTGATAAAGGGCATACTTTATTTGAGATAGGTTCTAGAAAGTTTTTGAGTAGAAGTGTCAGGTTATCAGGCAGGTGTGCTTAAAAAAAAAGATGACCTTGAAAACATTGTGAAGAATGAATTAGAAAGGAGGTAGCATGGAGACAGGGACACTAACTAAGAGGCTGTATACATGATTGGGCATGCCTATCAGTCCTGGTATTGGGGAAACTGAGGTGGGTGGTTCTCTTGAGTTCAAAAGTGTTGAGCTCCATTTAGATGAAAGCTAATTGGATATCCATACTAAGTGCATCCCCAATATATGAGCCCCCAGACAAATGAACATAGGTCGGGAATGAGAGCAGCTAAAAGCTTCCATGTCAGTCGACTATTTTGATAGTGTGGGGTCTGAATGAAGAAAGAGATGTAGTAGAAAAATGGGACAGAAGTGATGGATGTGGCAACAGATAACATGTAGGGGTTTGGCTAGAAAGTGGCACATATGAAGGGACATATATTAAATAAACCAGGAAAGGCATGTTAGAACCAAATTTCCAAATACCTGAAATGCCTAGAGAATGAATTTGAATTTTATCCAGTAACAACAAAAGCAAAAATTGATAACATATTGAGACCTTTGACAACCTTCCTAAGGAAGAGGTGAAGGCACATTAGAACATCATTGAATTTAAAGCTGGAATGGACAGTAGAATTCTTTCATTTGGAGGCCCAGGCAAACCAAACCTTAGAGAGGTTATGTGACTTTGTTTTTATCACACAGCCTATGTCAGAAGCAGAATTGAAACCCAACTCTTCCTTACTCCAAGGGTAGCATTGCTTTACTTGGTCATACTATCTCTCTGTTGAACAACCCCATCCACTCACAGGTCTATTCCTTTGATTGAAAGTCTAATCCTTTTTTTTTTTTTTCAATTCTCATTCAGATACCAGCTTGCTGAATATATTATGTCTTTAAGCAAACAAACAAGTAGCTCATAGAAGGTCATTTTATTGGATCATGAAGCCTTGTGACTTAGTTGATAAATAGCATTAACGCAAAGACTTGAAGAGAAAACTACAAAAAGCATTGAAACTTTAAATGCTTCCCAAGAGAAGGCGTTTCTCCCTTTTTAGCTCCCCAGACGGGAGTTTATTATAGACCTGGGGCACGTTGCTAATTGTAGGATGTCGAACAAATTTCTGAACAGAGTATTAATGGTTTCTAGGAATGTTCTTTTCAGTGTTTCTTAATCCTTCTGAAGAGGGAACAAATTCTCCTTTGTAAGGAGTTTCAGGTGAGGGCAGAGGGCTCTCAATCCTGGGCCTCAGTTTCTCCTTTTGTGAGATGAGGGAACTAGATTGGATGACCTAAAGTCTTTTCCGTTCTTACGTATTGGGGCTGTGGTATACTAGTATGAATTGTTTACATTACCAAGCAACTAGATGGCAGAGGGTAAAAGTGTGCTGGACTTGGCTGGGCAGGAACACCCGAGTTCAAATGTAGCCTTACACACTTCTTAGATATATGTGACCTTGGGCAAGTCACTTTAACTTTCAACCTCAGTTTTCTTCTCTGCAAAATATAAATAAAGAAACAAACAAATAAATAAATACAGAAGTAAAATAATAGCAACTATCCCGTAGGGTGGTTGTGAGGAATAAATGAGATAATATTTGCGAAACTTTTCACAAATCTTAAAGTGACATATCATATTTTCATAGTGTGATTTATGTTTTTATTCATGTTAATCCTGGGATAACGTCAGGACGAGCAGTATTTTTTTGGACCATTTTACAGATAAGAGGCAAAGTGATATTATAATGTCATTGAATATAAAGCTAAAAGAGACAATAGAGTCCCCCCATTTTGTGCCCAGAGCAATTTGACCACAGTTACACAGTTTAGGACTTAAACTGGGGCTTATTCCTCTTTTGTTACTTTGTGAAATGTTTTCCTTATTTGCAGATATCAGAATTAAAAATGAACTTTCTTACTAGACTTAGTTTCCCTAACTTCCTTCAATACTCAGCTCCTACCTTCTTTTTTGGAAGGCAGTCGGAGTTAAATGACTTGCCCAGAGTCACATAGCCCTCAAGCGTCTGAGGACACTTTTGAACTCAAGTCCTTCTGACTCCAGCGCCTGTGCTCTATCCACTGCACCACCTACCTGCTCCAGATCTCGCCTTCTACAGGAGGCTTTTCCTGGTTTCCCCTGGGACTAATGCCTTCCCTTCGAAGATTACCTTCCATTTACTCTCTCACTATTATTAAGGACTTCCTATATGCCAGGCACTGTGCTAAGCCCTGAAGGTAAAAAGAAAGGTAGCAATTGTCCCTCTCCCTCAAGGAGCACCCATTCTAACCAAAGGAGACAACATATAAGTAACCAGTTCCATAAAATGTGTGTGGGACAAGTGGTGCACAAAGCCCCTTCTCACCAACTTTTTAGGACAAATCTAATGGGAGAAAGGAAGAGACCCTGAGTCACATAGGCAAGGCTTCATGGGTAATAGAATGAATTTCCTCTGGAGTACGTGAGCCAGGGGGACAAAATAAAACTATCATCTGGCAGCTTACTATTTTAATCAATTATTTGGGCTAATTAGATACTAAGTTCGCTTATACTCCTTTAGCAAGTAGAGACAAGTTTTATCTGTGCCTCTATGTTTCACTGCTTTGTGTGGGTTGGTTGCCCCATTCCAGTTACGGCTCTGCCCAAAAGTGAATTGTGAAGCAAACAGGATCCTGATGAACTGGAAGTTCCATTCAGTGGAAATCTAACTTATTTAGAGAAATGTTAAACCCTATAAAATAACTAAAAAATAAAACCATTGTTTCAATTCAGTGGCTGCCAGTGGTGTACAGAACACCATGCTATTTTTATGTATTTTAAAAAATAATACATGGGTAACACCCCAGTGGCGTAATAGGGACCAGAGGCAGTACAGGGACAGAATAGGGAATTTTGGCTTGAAGAAACTCCTCTACCAACATAGGTTGGCACCTTATTTGCAGCTTATAACTCTGAGAGGTTAAGTCCCTTCCCCAGGGTTATATAGACTTTTTTCTTGGCTTCAGGGTCAACTCTCCATCCCTTACAAGCTGCTTGTAGTATGATAGGTGACATTTCTATTGTGCCTTAATATTTACAAAATGCTCTATTCAACCAAGTAAGCAGCAGGTATTTATTAAGCACCTACTATGTAGATTGACTGATTGATTGCTATGTGCCAGGCCCTGGGTGCTAGAGATACAAAGACAGCCATCTGAAATTCCTACTATGCACTTATTGTGTGCTAGGTGTTGTGCTAGATGTTGAGGGTATTAATATAATAAAATCAATGCCTTTATTAAGCATACACTATGGGCAGACATTGTTTTGCATGCTGGGGATACGAAGTAAAGTAAAATGCAGTGATTGAACACCTACTATGAGCCAGGAACTACGTTAGACCTTGGGATGACAAGAAATAAAAAAAAATCCTTGCCTTCATGGAGATTGTATCCTATCAGAGACATTATACGTATGTATAAATATATGTTAAACACACAAAATAAATACAGAAACACGAAAATTTTGGAGGGGAAGTCATTGACAACTATGAGGATAAAACAATGCATATTGTACAGAAGGTGATGCTTGAGCTTAGCTCACACACACATTATCTTCTCACGATAACCCTATGACGTAAGCCTTATAGGTCTTGTTTATCTACATTTACGGGAACTGAGACTCTGAAAGGTTGAGTAACTTACTTCTGGTCTCAGTGGTAGGAGGAGTTAGAAATACAATGTGAACCTCAGTCTGGGAACTTTTCTCCATCCCCCTGTTTTGTCGTAGAACAATTTCTACCTCCTCACCTATGCCTTTCAAGGTTTTAGTTCTGCCAACTGACACTTGAATGAAGGAAAAGCAGAACCGCAAAAAAAGTTCTTCAAAACTTTGAAATTAACCAATGGCAGCCTGTAAAAAGATTGAAAATCAACCATGCCCTCACCATGGTGATGTCCCATGATGCAATGGGAGGAATACTGAACTGAGAGTCAACACCGAACTAGTTATGTGACTCTGGGAAAGGTCCTTTCTCCCCCTGGTCCTGTTGGGCCTGTTGCCATATATAAAATAATGTGGTGGTCCCAGATGTTGTCTTTTTATTTCATAGCCTATGATAATAATTTTTACCCCTTTGTCATTAGGCTGCACAATAAAAAATGCTTTTGGTTTTAGAGAATTAACACAGTGTAGCTGAAAGAACACTAAAATTTCCTCAGAAGACCTGGCTCTGCTACTTACTGTATCGATAGCCTTGAATGAGTTATTTCCTCTACTTGGCTTCCTTTTCTTTCCTGATGAAAGAGTTTTGAATCACATGATTTTTGAGACTCTTCCGTGCTTATGTCCATATGCCTCTTTCAGAAAATGAAAGATAATGCAAAGTAATGCCTAAGGAATCTAATTTTTATTAAGTGTTTCATAAGCATTACAATAAGAAAACCACATAAGATTATGTAAAATCTAAGTGATATATAGGAAAAGAAGAGACTCTTTGAGGCCAGAATAGTTGAAGAAAACTTGACAAAAGTCTTTAAGAATGGATGTAGATTAAGTAGAGAGAGGTGTAATAGCCATAAAATGTTAATAATAATGATACAATAAATGCAATTATAACCAAGGCTTCATTTTTTGATAGATTCATTGGTGTTTGCTCAATGCATCAGAAAGTACTAAATGACTTAAGTACATATTTTATTTGTGTACCTGCAATTAATTATCAACATGGTATCTATGGGAAAATTTCATCCTGAGTACCTCGAGGCTATCTGTACCAGGATGAAAGATTGCTTGACTGGCTGGCTGTCAGGTGAAGGAAAAATTAGACTTATATGGCTTGGCCCCAGAGGGCAAAATGAGAAACCATGGGTAGACGCAAAGGCAAGTTTCAGCATAATATGTTTAATTCTGTCCAATTTAAAAGATGTTTATTTATCACCTAATAAGTGCATGACTGTATAGGGTGCCTCAAAAGGTAATGAGTTCCCTGTTCTTAGAATTTTGCAAACAGTGAGTGAATAATTTCTGATTGGAATATTTCTTCTATAAGAATTTGATTAGCTGGAGCCATGAGGTTTGACCAGGCTTTCTGGCGCAAGAGTATCTGTGATAGTAAGAAGGGAGTTGGGGTAGCGAGGTGGCACAGTGGATAGAGTACCAGACCTGGGCTCAGGAAGACTCATTTTCCTGACTTTAAATCTGGCTTCAGATACTCACTAGCTGCGTGGCCCTGGGCAAGTCACTTAGCCTTGTTTGCCTCAGTTTCCTCATCTAGAAAATGAGCTATATTTTGCCAAGAAAACTCCAAATGACATTATGAAGAGTCAGTCACAGCTGAAATAATTGAATGACAGTAGCAACCAAAGAAGGGAGTGGGGTTAAGATAATTAGGGTAGGGCATTATCCTAGAATCTAGAGCTAGAGGGAACATTAGAGATCATGTAGTTCAGTTTCTCTCATTTTACTTACAAGAAAACGGAAATTCAGAGAGGTGACCAGATGACCCAAGGTCACACAGCTAACAAGTGGTAGAGTTGGAATTGGAATCTTGTTCTTCTGCTTTCAACTCCAATTCACAACCACAATATCACACTGAATTTCAAATTCCAAAGAATGTTTCACAATTCATTGAACTGATCATAAATTCTTTTAAGTCCATTTTAATGAACTGGCTTTCTCTACAGCTCTGTCCACCTTTGTTCTAGTTGTAAGCTTCCATATCAGTCAGCTAATTAATGGTCTGTGGGAAAGAACCAGCACATCTGGGTAATGGGAAGAACTTTGTTTTCCATTTCCTTTTTGACTTACAGGAAACTCCTAGACCTGATTTATGGTAAAACTAATAAAAGCTCTCATATCCATAGGAATTTATGGTTCACAAAGTGCTTTCTTCAAAACAGTCCTGTGAGAGAGATAGTGCCGTATGATCATTCCCAGTTGACAAATGAGGAAACTGAGACTCTGAAAAGTCAGTTGACTTGCCCGAGGATCCCACAGATACATCAGAGTAGGTATTGAGACTTGAGGTTTTTGCTCTGTCAGTCACCCTTTTCAACATCCACTGTTACAGAAAGCTGGTTTTTCCTTACCCTAACCTTACCCATGATAGATGCTTTACCTCTTACTAAAAACCTCTTAGGAACAATTTCTTCCCATAACCTAATCTCTCTATTATTTCCCCTAATAGTCATTGTTGCCCTACCTAATTAAGATTGTTTATAAGACCTTATTTTGTATTCTGACTATTTTGTGTTGTTTTTCGCATTCTTTTTTTTTTAATTTCCCATTGTCCCTACTACACTATAAAATCCCAGGTTACAGAAATATATTGTTTTCTTTGTATTCTCTCTCTCTCCTACTACCAGTGTGCCCAGCACCATGGTGAACACAATTAGCTTGTAAAGACTGAGGATAATAACTCTAAAGCTTGAAGGGACCATAGAGTCATCTAGCTCAGTGCCCTGTTTTCAGATGAGGAAACTGATCCCTGGAGACATTGACTAACTTGGCAACTTGTATAGGCGGGCCTCATTTTGTTTTGTAACTTCCAAACTGGGATTTCTTGCTGTTGAGTAAGAGATTTTCTTTTGACATGATGGTGTATAAGCCAATGATTTTTTAATTATTTGTCAGCAAATCTCCTTACACTATGTATTCCAAAGTCTCCTATTTGCATTCTTTCTTCACACCATGTTGTATGCCCTAAAGGGACTCTTAATTTTCCATGTCCCATTGGTACTAGGTCCTTCATTCTCCCAGGATCTAGCTCCAGTGCTACCTATTTCATGAGGCCTTTCATGGCAATTCCATCCCTCCCTTTGACCATTGGTCCCTCCTTAAGTTTTCCATAGTACCTTACTTAGATCTTTCTTTAATCTATCTCATTTTACCTTTCATCTTGGCAATTTATGGTCATGTGTAAGAAAGAACTGGACAGCAGGGTTTGTATTGTGTGTATATCTGTGTACTCAGAATTTAGCATAGCACCTTGTGTGTGGTGGATGCCTACCAAAGTGTTAGAATTGTATTAAATTGAAAATAAATGAGTAAATACACCACAAAATCTTTTCTTAATTGAAGAAGTGTTGTAATGCCTTCAGTCATATGCTATTAAAGACAAAACAAAAAACTCTTCTTACTTTTAACCATGTGTCCGTATGAGACCTGCAGTTAGCAAGAGGCATGGAGGGAAGTGAGATAGGACATGAAGGGCTATGTCCAGGACTCTGTGTTCAAGGGCTGGTGATGTATACTAGGATATAGGAATTGTGCTAAAGAAAACAAGTAGCTGGGCGAGACTAAGCAGACCCAGAACAAATCTGTGTGGAGAAGAATGACAGTTTTAAGGACAGGAAGGTATCACAGCTGAAAGGTGAGAGGCTGGTACAAATCACACACCTTTTTTAGACCCACAAATGCTGACTGAGTAAATATCAGTTGCTCCTGACCCATCCCTCTTTTCCCTTCTGTCCAAAATCTTTATGAAAATGATCCATCCCCAAGTCAAAGGCATACTTAATCAAGGCTTATGAAAAAACCCCAGGATTTTTAAAATCTTATTCTACAGCTGACTACATCTTTATAGTCAGCTTGAGTGAAAGGACTCATTCTCTCAATGAATTTATCATTTGCTGTATATTGATGGAGAAAAAATGCCACCTAGAAAGCCATTGTGGTATAGTCAACAGATATTTATTAAGCATTTCCTGTGTTCCAGACCCTAAGCCCTAGTGACAGAAAGAAATGCACAAAAGCATTCCCTTTTCAAAAGGAATTTGTATTCTGATGGGGAAAACAACTACAGACAGGGCAAATCAGAGATCATCCTGGAGGGAAGGAGCTATTATTAATAGGGACCAGAAAAGTTGTATGTAACCCTATCTTGTTTGATATTCATAACAACCCTGGGAATAAAGAAGTACAAAGGTTATTCCCATTTTAAGTAGTAGAAACAGAGACTCAGAGAAATGAAGGTGAGGCCCGATGTCATTGGACCTCATTTTGGTGAAAGTGTTGGGGACTCAAAACCATATCTTCTGAAACCAAGCCCAAGAGCCTTTATACCCTGCTAACCTTACCTCATAGGATGGATAGTTGAAGGAGAATAGTTAAACTAGAAAATGGAAGCTGTTATCTTCATTCATATGAAGGAAATGGACTGTTGCACATGGAACATTGCATCCAAAAATTAGGAAAGAAAGCCTTTGGCTTTGCCCCACGAGTAAAGATGGCCATTTGCTGTCTGTCCAATTATTAAGAGAGGCCAAATATGGTCCATTGTTTTGGAGGTCATTTCCCATGTTGATATTTCATTTCTTATTTAAAAAATATTTTTAATTTATGAAATAAAGCACGTATAACATAGTGTAATAAAAAAATGATTGCACATGAAATTGTGAATCTATTATGTACAACCTACTATTCCTTTTAAGTACAGAATAAACTTATCATATAAATTTTTTACCTCCCTGCCCTTCCCCATCCTAGAGATGATTACTATTACACACAAATAGGCATAAATATGTAAAATTATTTCATGCCTACTTCTATTTATCAGTTCTTTCTTTGGATGCACTCATTTCTCATTTTAAAAATTACTGTTTGATAATATCCTCTTCTCTCATTCCTGCTCCTTAAATGCTGATTTTAATGAATTTGAAATTTATGGGCTCTTGTTGGTTACAAAGGAATTTCGTTTTAATTTAGTAATATTTAATAATTCATTATTCTGTACCGTGTCCTTAAATCATATTTCCTGATGCTTAGTACTTCTGGGAAATGAGTGCTATGGGCTCTGGCACCTGTCCAGGAAATCCTGCATTCTTGTGCCAGGGAATAAAAAGGAAACATGATTAAATTAAATTGATTTGTTAAACCAACAAAGAAAAAAAAAAATCTGTTCTCTGTTGATGGCTGTCACTGGTCATCTTGCACAAGGTTGACTACCTGAAGTAGACAAGTGCATTTCTGCCAAGAGTGGGGTTAGCGTTTAATAGCCGTTTGGCAGGGATTGTGACAATTGAGATGCCAAGCATCTTGGAATTTGGGTGGTCACCTTTGTTTTTATAATTAAACCTTCCCTAACTAGAACGTTTGGGAAGTGATAGAATCTTGCAAGAAGGGGTCTAGTCCAGGAATTGTTAACCTGGGGTCTACGAACTAAAAAAAAAAATTCACTAACTCAATAGAATTAGTTTCTTTTATAATATTATGAATTTTATTTTACACATTTAAAAACATTGTGAGGAATGGTCCTATAGAATCACCAGACTGCTGAAGGGGTCTATGAGACACAAAAACCCAAGAACTAGTCCAATATCAATATTTGACAGTTAAGAAAATGAGGTTTGGAAAGGGTAACCTTGGGTTTACATGGCGAATTAGGGACAGAGCTGGGCAGATTACTTTTAATTTCCCAGTGAGTTTTAGCCCCAACTCTCACTTATCTTGGTGTGAACTGGGGCAATCTTTTTAACCTGTTTGGTCCTCAGTCTTTCCTCATCTGTTAAATAAAGGGTTCAACCAGATTAATTCTGTGATCCCTTCTCACTCTGTGATCCTAAATTGATTGGGCTGATGGTTTATCCTAGAACTGTGTTTTTGTCTTTTTACCTAATCCTAGAGATGTGTGTTTCCCTTTTTCTTGACTCAGGACTCTCGTCCTGCTTCTTTCCTCCAACCCCCCCTCCCCCCAACGTATTTTAATTGAGGATTTCCACAGTAGCTACCATATACCTTTAATATAGTTTGTGTTAAGTCATTGTGTGACTTTGAAAATTGCTGACCTGAGAGTTGTGCCTTATCTGAATCTTGCCTCTGCCCAGGCTCCATGACCTTGAGTCCAGTTCATGTGTCTGAGCCATTATTGTCCCCTCTGTAAAATGAAGGGGTTGGGCTAGATAATTCAGCTCTTTGAGCTCTACCCTATGATCTAGACTCTCAGGTCCCTTCTTCTGACATCCTGTGATTCTGGGATTGTCTCTCGGGACTTCAGTTTCCTCCATAAAATGAAGGGTTTAGAGTAGATGATGTTTTAGGTCTCACAGCTCTGCTTCTAGCAGATGTTTAGTAGATAGTTATCGAATTGAGTCCTGTTGTTTAGAAGAAAATTAACGTTTCCCAATATATTATCTTTCTAGGGTGGGGGAGCAGTTCTGAAAATGTGTGTGCTTGACCTCTTGGTCTCCTCCCTATTCTTCCCCCTCTAATTTGGGGTGAAGGCAGTTTGTTTCTGATACAGGACAGTCTATTAAGTATATTCCTGGACAGAAAACATAGGTTTTGCAGAAAAAAATGTTGGGAGAGAGGTTGGGCTTCATCCAGAATGACCATTATTCCAAAGCCTATTCCTCATTACTGGCAGTAACATGGTTCCATTTTTTTTTTATTGAATTTTATTTTATTTTCAGGTCTTCGTTCTCTTCCTTCTATCTCTGTCTCTTTCTCCTAATGTCCTAACTGAACACGAAAGAAAAACACAACCCACATTAATAGAATTCTAATAGAAGGGCAATAGAGAAGGCAAGGAGAGGAAGAGTTAGGAAACTTGGTTCAGCAGTTGGATGTGTCCTGGGATTCCTTGATATCCATTGTTCTACTTGGAATCCATTTGGTAGGAGGAAATTTGTCAGTAGGAAATAATCCTTAGTAGAGTTAATGCTAAATAGGGAGAAAGGGTTGGTGCTAACAGATAGGGAGAGTGTAGTCATATAAAGCAGTAACACTTTACTGGCCTAATGAGCCCATAATTCTGCCCCAAACCCAAAGCTAATGAGCCCTACATATCAACTTCTGCTCATTAGGAATGGAGAGGTTTCATTTTGGGAGAATTCCTCATCTATTGTTCTAACTCCTTCATTTTCCCCTTTTTGCCCACCTGAAAATAGTCTATTTTATGCCTTATGTTCGTTCAATTATCAACTGTCCTAGTGTTAGGTTCCATTGTGGCCTCTCCATTATATTTTGAGTTCCTTTTGTTCCAAGCTTGTCCATACCCACTCAACCCTGTCTGCTATAGAGGAGCTCATGGTGCTAAAGATTGGCACATTCAGACTCAGAATGACAATGAAGAGAGAGAGAGACAGAGGGACAGACAGACTTATCCCAGCTATTGCCCTGATGGCCCAGGTATAGCTGATTTTTGGACAAATATACAAGCAATATACTTCTGTTCACATACACAGATTATATTTATATATATGGACATAATAAAGACAGATCCACACTTAAGACCATATATCTAAACCTGGGGAGGACCTCAGAGGCCATCTGTTCTAACCCCTTAATTTTACAGGTGAGAAAACTGAGGTCCAGAAGGGAAAAGACTTACCCAAGGTCAGATGAGCAGTAAACAAGACTTTGAACTTAGGCCCTGTGACTGGAGAGTCAGTGCCCTTTCCGTTGTACCACAGATCCCAGACATAGAATAATCATAGGCAAGTTATTCTTCTGTTATACTTTGAGTTAAAAAATGCAGTGCTTATTTAATTCATGACTTATGAGTTATTAACTGAGGAAAGTGTTGATTAAGCTTGGCTTCCATATGAAAAATTTAATATTTATAAAGCTCAGACATAATTGCATGAGCTAAACCCATCAAACAGATATTTTGTTTGTTGGTTTGTGGTTTGTTTAGGAATTTGCAAAGCCTTTTTTTATTGTCTTGATACTGATTAATGGATGAATGGCAATTTGGAAGGATATCTCTAGTAGAGCTTGTGAGGCCTTGGCCTCATGTTGTTCAATATTTTCTCCAGTGACTTGGATGAAAGCCTAGGGAGCATACTAATGAAATTTACAGGCAGCTCCAAGCTTGCTTACATAGCTAAAGTACTGGGTGGTAGCAGCAAGATCCACGAAGATTTTAACTGGACACTTTGTTGGATTGAATCTAGTTTGATGAAGGCGTAAATATCATGTCTTATACTCAAGACAAAACTAACTTCACAAAGGATGGGGAAGGTGCAGTTAGACAACAATTTGTGTGAAAAATACCTTTGGGATTTTAATAGGCTGCAAGGTTAATATGAGTCAACATATTGTGACACAGCAGTCCATCCAAAAATAAAAAAAATTCATTTCATCTTAAGCTACATTAAGAGAAAATAGTGTCCAGAATGGAAATGATGATAGTCTCACCTTCCCCTCCCCTCCTTAGATCATTTTTGGAATATTTGTGCTTAATTCTGGACATCGTAGTATATTAGATTGAGATCTGACCTTGGACGTTGGAGGATCTAGGTGCAGTTCAGTTTTTCCTCTCTGATTCATAACCCTGACCTAATCATTTAACCCATAAGATCTCTTGGCAAATTTCCAAAATAGGAGTTCTTTTGTCTGACATTTACGTAGGTTAAAAAAATCTCAACACTTTAATAACCATTTCAACATGGTTGGTTTGCTTTGTAATCATATACACTGTGTATTATATATATAATACATATTATATGTATATATGGTTTTATTCATTTTAGAACATTCTTCCAAAGAATCTTTATTTGGCCTTATGCCACTAGGGGTCATCACACAGAAAAGTTTAAGAGCCCCTTTTCTGAGACCATAAATTACATGGAAAGTGCTGATCTAAATGGTAGATAATATATTCCTTACAGGGAGCTCTAGACAGCAATCCAATCACAGGTCTGGTTCCTGTCCCTTTCCTGACATATCATTTTAGAAAGGACACAGAAAAAGTTCATAGGGCCCAGAGGAGAGGGTGACAAGCAGAGGAGGACTGAAGACGTTCCATATGGAGAGCAGTGAAGATGGCTTAGGAAAGACATGTTATCTTGTCTTCATATATTCAGAGGGCTAGCATGTGAAAGAATGATGAGACTTGGTATAGAATGAGAAAGAATGGGTAGAAGTTGCAAAAAGTCAGATTTAATGTTCAGTGTCAGAAAAAAAACCAAACCAAACTTCCTACCCACATGTAGGATGTGTTACCTTTAAACCTTCCTCACTATAAATCTCCTCGTGGAACATGAGTGCTCAGTCAATGGCACTGTTGTAGAAGGCATACTCATCCCAACAGCAAAATTTCGTTGGCATTTGTATAATACTTGAAGGCTTGTAAAATACTTTACAAATGCTTTCTAGTCACAACCCTGGAAGTTAGATGTTGTAGAAGACCAGAACTGAAATCCAGCCTCAGATACTTACCAGCTGTGTGATCCTGGGAAAGTCATTTAACCTTTATCTACCTCACTTTCCTCGTATTTTTGTCCCCATTTTATATGTAAGAGAATTGAAGTAGAAAGAGATGAAGTGACTTGCTCAGGGTCGTACAGCTGAAGGCAAATTTGAACTCAGGGCTTCCTGCTTCTAGGTCCGACATTGTTTTCACTGCACCACCTGGTTGCCTCTAGCTTCATTCTTCTCCTGATATAAATGGAATGCACCATTGAAATCCCCAGTGATTCTTTGTAATTTTACCCTTTTTTCTGTGGTAGGAAAACAATCATAATGTAGTAACAAAGTATTCGTATTTTAAGAGTGATTTATGTTTCACAAAGTGCTTAATAAGAGAAAAGACTGGAATGTTGTTTGACTGAGTGGGAGGAAAGCTTGGATACCTGGGGATTGATGTGATGAAGGAAGCTATTTCCCATGCCCTCTAATGGGGAAACACGGGCATTATAATTATAGGAGCTGCTCCATGGAAAAACCAAACCTCATTTTAAAATAGAGCAAGGGAAGGAGGTATGCTTTTAAAACAACAATGGTAGTCTAAGTGCAAAATTGTAGGATAATGTTGAAAAAGATCAGTTTGGTGACCATCCTCCTACTGCCCAGTAATACCTCAGCAGACACTCCGTCATACATAGGAAGTACACAGAAATGTTTATCTTCAGCCCAAATTGGACTGTGGCTCCACTCTCCAGAGGGTGAACTCAATCATTTCTGTATGGTCTTATAATCTAACATATAGTGGTGTTCAATAGCAATCCTTGTGTAAGTTATTGCTCTAGGCAAAACTCACTCAGTAAATATTTTTTTAGTGCCTACTATGTGCCCACACTTTGTGCTAAGCATTCCAGAAATTCCTGCTCGGTTATAATGCAATACCTACTTCAACTTATATAAGGCAGCTTGGTGGCAGAAAGGAAAGAATGCTCAGGTGGAGGAAGCCAGGAAGACCAGAGTTCAAATCCAGCCATGGACACTTACTAACTGTGTGATCCTGGGAAAGTCAGTGAACCTCTCTTTGCCTCAGTTTCCTCATATGTAAAATGACGTTAATAATAACATCTAGTTTATAGGGTTATTGTGAGGATAAAATGGCCTAATATTTGTATGAAACACTGTGAAAACCTTAAAATACTTTATAAGTGCTAACTATCATCACCATCATCCTTATTGTTTTTACTAAAATCAGAATTCCCGAAGATTGCCAAGTTACCTGTGTGGCCTCAAGCCAAATCACTTCTTGACCTGTATTTTTGATTTTCTCAGCATAAAATGGAAGAGTCAGATTAAATGATCTCTAAAGTGCCTTCAAGTTCTAACATTCTGTGGCCCATATTCTGGTACTGTCCATCTCTGATATTCAATATTCTAAGGCACCTTCCACCTCTAACATTTAGTGTTCTTAGATTCCTTCAAGATGTCTAACATTCTATGTTCCCATGCTATCCCATCTTCAACTCTATATTCTTAGATCTCCTCTAGTGCCAACATTCTCTGTTCTCAAACCCTTTCCAATTCCACCATTCTATCCTTTAGTTGTAACATTTGATGTCTTCTGGTCCTTTCCAGTTTTAATTCTATATTCCAATGTGCCTTTTGTCTCTTATATTCTATGATTCTGTGTTCTCTTGTTCCATTCTCAAGGTCTTATCATTCATATTCTTTGATTCTAGAGTAGGAGTTACTAACTTGAACCATGAGCTTGTTGCTTAATTTTTTTTTTTGATAACTGTAGTTCAAAATAATTAGTTTCCTTTGTAAGACTATGTACTCTATGTATTTAAAAACATTAGTCTGGAAAAGGGTCCCCAGGCTTCAACAAACTGCCAAAGGGGTCCATGACACAGGAAGGTGAAGAATCTTTGGGCTAAAGTCTACAGGAGAAGCAATAGAATACAACATCAATGTGCTTTTTTATTTCTTTTTTTATATTTCTAGGCTCAAAAATTGGAGTATGGGTATTTTCCATCTAAGGGTTAAATTAGTTTGAACAAGGGGCAAGTGTAAGTGCTAAGAAAATTCGCCAAATTACTGATGGGACAGTGTTCTCAATTGGGTGAAAAAGCTGAAGTCAATCAAAGTCTAGACAGCAAACCACATGAGGAGGATTCAGATTACCAGCCAATGTGTGAAGAACAATAGGTAATCATTGTTGATGTCACCAGAAAATCTGTCAAAATTTGAGAGGCATTAGACTGAATCCCCCTATTATAACTAGTGGATGCTGCTGAAATCTCTAAGGGATCGTGGGTGGAATTGGCATGACTTGGGGATCTGGGGATGTGGGCACTTAGTAGAAGTGCCTGAGTAATGAAAGGAGAAACTTAAATAGGATTTGAAGAAATTTTGTGGTAGGAAAACACTTAGCAAAAGGAATTTGTGGTCCTTGGATGTTATTTAAAGGCATTTATTTTAATACACCTAATTAATATTTCTAATAAGACATAGGAATTTGATGTTCTCATTTTTGTTCTGTATCCTTCTGTGACCTCACACAGTACATTCCTCTGTACTGATCCAATGGACCTATCATGTAATACAGTGTATTAGAATCATCTGTGTGTTTTCCTTCCCACTAGACTATAAAATCAGTGAGGAAAGGAACATGATGTTATCTGAACTTCTTATCTTCTCCCTGGTGGTGACCACTGGGCTCTCTATGCAGTAGGTGCTTAAATGTTGTTTGTTAATTGAATGAATTAGAATTGATCTGTATTGTAATTATGAATTGGCACATTCAACAAAGCTGACATTGTCTCTCGGTTCTCCCCTCATCTATCTGACTTCTCCTTCCCAGTCTCCTTTGCTGGATCTTCCTCCATAGACCTGTGGGATGTCCCCCCATAGGTCTGTCCTTGGCCCTTTTTTCTTCTTCCCTGCTGATCTCTTCAGTTTCTGTGAATTATCCTCTCACTTCAGATGATTCTCATACCTATATATCTAGTCTCTTTGATGACCCCCAGTCTTACATCTCCAACTACCAGAATTAGATGTCCTATAGAAGTCTCAAACTCAACATATCTAAAATAGAACTCACTGTTTTTCTCTCATAACCCCCCTCCCCTGTCCCAGGTTTTCTTATTACTGTTGAAGGTAACATCATCCTCCCACCATCTCACCATCTTGGTATCTTCCTTGACTACTCACACTCAGCTCAACCTATCCAATCTGTTGCCAAGTCCTATCTTTTCTACCTTTAAAACAAATCTGGTATGCAGTCCTGTATCTTTAGCCATAGAACACCTCCCCTCGTGCCCACCCTCATCAGCCCACACCTGGACTACTGCAATAGTAGCCTGCAGATTGGACTCAAGTGTCCCTGCTTCAGTATGTCCCCACTCCGCTGCCAAAGTGATCTTCCTAAAAGGTAGAAGGAAAGGAAGCACTTATCTAGGGCTTACTATGTTCCAGGCACTATGCTAAGTGCTTTAGAAGTATTATCTATATTATTATTATTATCTATATTATCTATATTATTAGAAGTATTATCTGTTTTGATCTTCACCATAACCCTGTGAGGTAGGTGCTGTTATTATCCCCATTTTATAGTTGAGGGAATGGTGGCAGACAGAGGTTAAGTGATTTGCCTAGGATCATATAAATAGTGAGTATCGAAGGCTGGATTTGAACTCAGGTCTTCAGAATCAAACATAAATCCTCCCTTTGGCTTTTAAAACCAAAAGCCCTTCACAAACTGGCTCCTTTCCACATACTCTGTGATTCAATGACATTGACCTGCGTGGCTGTTCCCTGCAAAAGATAACCAGCTGTCCCCCATACCTGGAATTTTCTCCCTCATCTTCTCTGTTAGCTTTTCTGGATTCTTTCAAACCTCAGCTAAAGTCTTCCTACTTCTGTAACAAGTCCTTCCCGGTCCTTTCTAACATTAGCGCTTTCCTTTTGAGATTACCTTCAGTTTGTCATACAGGCTAACCTAAAAGTCTTACTGCAGTTTTAAAGCCTAATAGCTGGTGGCTGTTGTTCAGTCACTTCAGTCCTGTCTAACCCGTCATGACACCATTTGGGGTTTTCTTGGAAAAGATACTAGAGTGGTTTGCCATTTCCTATTCCAGCTCATTTTACAGATGAGGAAACTGAGGCAAAGAGGGTCAGATAGGAAGTATCTGAGGCCAGATTTGAACTCAGGACTCCCTGACTCTACACCCAGTGATCTATTCATCCCACTTAAAAGTGGGTATTTCTTTTTTGTTCACAGGTGTTTGCATGTTCCCTCTTTGTAGCCAGGGACTGTTTTTTGCCTTTCTTTGTTTCTCCAGCACTTAGCCCAGTACCTGGTACATAGTAGGCACTTAAGAAATACTTGTTGATTTGTCATACTATCAACTCTAAGGTTCTGTTTCCATGAATAGACTGGGGATTAGAGAATGAAAACTGATTACTCATTCAGGAACCAGCACATTTCAAGATAGCCCTTTTCAGCTTTAGAAAGCTCTCATCTGCTACATCAATCTAAAATCTCCAATTTGTACTCCTTTTCCTTCTTCTGCCCTCTAGAGCTAAGTAGACACAACATCTTGGATTACTTGCAATCCTAACAGGTTTCCTCTATTAGGGCAGCTTGTGACTGGTTCAAAAGGACTGGGAATGACAGCTGTAAGTTCTAGATTTTCCAGGATAGTCCTGATTTTCCAAAGAAAATACAATGTACTTTTAAATTAAGACTGTGTAGTGTAGCAAGTTTAGAGCCAGTCCTGGTATTAGAAGGACCTGGGTTTTAAGTCCTGAGTGTGAAGCATACCGAATATGTGTCTTTGGGCAAGGCACTTAATCTCTAGATCAGTAGTTCTTGAAGTGTGATCCAGGAATTCTGGAGGTCTCCAATGCCCTTCAGAGTGTCCATGAGTTGAAAACCATTTTCATAAAAATACTATAATGTTTAAATTTCTAGTATTGTAAATGTCAGTAGGTATAAGCTGTATAAACATAAGTTTTTAGAGGGGATCCTTAATAATTTTTAAGTGTATAAAAGGGTCCTGAGAACAAATGAAGAACCATTGCTCTAGAGGATTCGGGCTACTCTCTAAGACACTTGCAGATCTTTGTTTATAAAAGGAATTTCTGCAATGGGGTTTCTCTATATCAAAGAAATCACAGTCCTACACCATGTCTTCCACTCACCCTTCAATAAACAAAACCAAACCCCAAACTCACAATATTTAATGGAGTTTCATCAAAGGAATATCCTTTTTTAGTCTATGTGCCCTGATTTTGAGAAAAAAATCAGAATAGCTTCTTAGGTGGTAGAATATTATTCTAACTGTGGGAAACAATGTATATAATTGGTTGAGAAATAACTCTGAGTCAGATCTGTTACCCTGGATACAATTGAAAAGTAAATATGGGCTCTGGGAGTTGGGAATGCCAAAACTTTTATTTAAATAAACACCCTCCTTTTTATTTATTTGGAAATTTTAGTCTGTTCCATCTGTTGTATTTAAGATTTTTATAACCACTGTTCTAATGTATAGATGAGATGCTTTAATGCTGCTATCGTCTGTTTCTAGCTAAGCTCATGAAAGTCACATCCTTTGTGTTGTTTTTTTTTTAAGCAGATTTGTTTCTAGCAACCTATAGTGAAAAGAGCATATGACTAGGCATTAGGAGGTCTCCCCTGTAGTTCTGGCTGATTAATTTATTGTGGCAGTGCCATCATTTCTGTTGTTTCCGACTCATCTTGACCCTATTTGGAGCTTTCCTGGAGAAGAAACTTATTGTGTGGCCTTGGGCAAATCATTTGGACTCTCAAACCCTCTGTTTCTTCATCCACTAAAAGTTGATCAACTTACTGTCCTGTCTACATCATATGGCTTTTGTGTAGGAGAGGTGGAGTGGAGTCACTAGTATCGTAACCTAGGAGCGAGGGAGGTTGGTTTTAAGGCTTTGCTCTACGATTGATGTGATTTCGAATGGTGAGGGTTTCCCTTGCAAAACGAGGGTGGTGGGACTAGTTGAGAGATGACCACCAAAATTCTTTTTAAGGTCTAACAATCTCCATGAAGGGGAAGACTAAGCAATGGAAGTGACAGTACTTTGGAAACAAACCAAAAACCTTTGTCCAATGAATTGCTGTTATAATCTCTTAGTGGTTTATTTGTTTGGCTTTTCTTTAGGACTGTCCTATGGTCCTAGGATTTTAGAGTCTGAATATCCTTCCCTGTTCATTTCACAGAAGAAGAAGGCAGGACCCAGGGATTAGAAGTGGCTTTTTCCAAAGTCACGCAGATTATAAGAAGTAGAGACAAGATTCAGATAGGCTCTCTGACTCCTTTCCCCGCTGTATCAAAGCACTTCCTTCTGCCTCTCTAATCAGTCATAGGTCTCTGACATGGAATGTTCTACAAACAATTAAATAGCAACTTCTATTTTACTATCATTTCTTATCAACTGGAGGAACAGCTGGTCATCTGCTCAATGGATCTAGCCATAAACATATTCTTCAGATTTCAATCTTTAGAAACCCAGTTTCCCTCCTAGCCAGTGGGAACCTTCATAACCAAGTTTTCTGGGCAAATATGTGAGGTATGAGAAGACCAGCATTTAATAGAGTGCATGACTTTGCACAAACTCTGGAAGAGTTTTGC
This sequence comes from Notamacropus eugenii, assembly GCF_028372415.1. Lineage (NCBI taxonomy): Eukaryota > Metazoa > Chordata > Mammalia > Diprotodontia > Macropodidae > Notamacropus > Notamacropus eugenii. The sequence goes on from NC_092877.1 coordinate 56,983,108, forward strand.
CAGATCTGCCTCCTTCCTTTCTGTCTGTAACTTCCATTACCAGTAGCTCTTCCCAACATTAACTGACTGGGGTGGTAGGAGCAAATGCTGGAAACAAGAAGGTCATGCTGAAGACAAGCATGAATGTTCCCAGAAATGGAGTGGTCAGGTTTCTTTGAAAAATGTGCACAGATTGTATTACTGGAGGGAGTCTGTGAGTTGAAAGCAAACAGAAATCCCACAAAACAAATAACAGTTTGTTTTCAGTGGGATTTGGGCTTATGCATTTGAACTCAGTTCACCAACATGCCCGTTGTCATCTTTGTGCTCAAGATAATAGCATTTAGAGTTAGAAGGGCCTTTAGAAATCCATCCCTTTCTACCTGTTTTATAAATAATGAAACTACAGCCTAGAGAAGTGACATGACTTGCTCATGATCACATACCTTCACCTCTTAGATCATGCTTCTTGAAAATACCTCTTCTGCTGCTGCTGCTACTACCACTACTACTACCACTACCTGCTGCTACTATCACTACCACTTTTAAGCCCAAATAATAAACAAATCCAAACCTCACTGCAGTTGGTGCTACGCACTTAGGTGACCAGAGTAGCAGATTATTTTCCTATGTTTATTTTTGAATTGAAATAAATCAGAAAACATTTATTAAACCTCTGTTCTTTCCAAGGCATTATGGTTAAAACATCCCAATTCTTGCTCTCGAGGAACTTAATTTAGAGACGTGATGTATATATATATATATATATATATATATATATATATATATATATATAGAGAGAGAGAGAGAGAGAGAGAGAGAGAGAGAGAGAGAGATATAGATAGATAGATAGATACTATATCTATATCTATCTATCTATCTATCTATACACACACACACACACACAAATAGGTGTAGTTCAAGGTTGAATGCAATAAGGACAAGGAAAGGATGCAGGCACCTGAGATTTGATAAAGGAGAGATCAATTTCAACCTGAGAATATTTGGAAGGATTTCTATAGGTATGAATATGAGATGAGAGACAGATTATCTGGCCTCAGGTGCTTACTAGCTGTGTGACCCTGGACAAATCCCTTAATCCTGTTTGCCTCAGTTTCCTCATCTGTAAAATGAGCTAGAGAAGAAAATGGCAAACCACTCCATTCTCTTTGCCAAGAAAACCGCAAATGGACTTTTGTGGATTGGGTATGACCTAGCAGCAGCAGCCGTAATAACATATAGAGATGAAAATGAAAATAGATAAAACTTTCAAAATAATGTAAAAATATGTACGTAGAATATAGAAAGGCATTTGTCATCATAGACAGAGAGCTGGTTTTGGTGTCTGGAAGGCCTGGGTTTAAGTCTCACATCTGCCGTATCCTGGATGTTTGACATGAACAGTTCATGTAACAGCTCAATGGCTGAATGGAAGGTGCATGGTTATTTGTTTTGCTTAAGTAAGTCTCCTCTTTGGAAGTTCACCATATCAATGAAATCACAATAAAAAAACCCCAAAAAGCAAAAAACAAGAGTAGACCGTAAGCTATTTGAAAGCAGGGACTCTGTCTTTGTGTCCCTGATTCTTGACTACCATATGACAGGTGCTTTTCACATAGTAGGTGCTTTCCCAAATGTTTCTTGAATCGAATATGTGGAAAATATCTTGATATGGAGAGCAGCAGGGTAGAGAGCTGGGACATATCGATTCTCTACCTTGCTCTGCTGTTTAACAGTTCTATATTTTTATAACAGTCACTGGACTTTGCCTTGGTTTCCTCATCTGTAAAAGTGGATAATAATGTTCATCTTGAATAAATAACAGAAATGTTGAAATGAGATCAAAGCAGATGAGATATTGGAAAATACTTTGAAAAGTACAAAGCATAATGAATATCTGAAGGGTGATTATAATCAGCCAGTCCTCCAACCAGACCACATCAAAGGATTTGAATTAGTTATTCCAGTTGCCTTAGCTGATCAGGAGAGAAGCTGGTAAGGTGGTGTTTGCAATAACAAAACAGTAAGACATATATATATTTTTAAAAAGCAACAAATAATTGTATTGAATGTCTAACTTCTATGTGCCCCATACTATGTTAGCTTTAGTGGAGGATAAAGGAAAATTGTGGTGATAACTTTTATTTACATAGAACTTTTGACAAGCTCTTTTTTTATGCCATACACTTTATGTACAGTATCTCATTTGATCTTCCAGAAGAGAAAAGTGAGGAGCCTCATGGAGCCGAAGTTATGGGTTAGTGGGCAGCTAGGTCATCTTGTTGAGTTCATATCTGGTCTTGGACATTTCCTAGCAGTGCAACCCTGAATAAGCGACTTAACCCTTTTTGCCTCAGTTTCCTCATCTGTAAATGAGCTAGAGAAGGAAATGACAAACCATCCCAGTATCTTCGCCAAGAAAACCCCAAATCCGATGAAGAAGAGTCAGACATGAATGAAAACAACCCAATAACAAAGTCCTCCAGTTAATAGACATCAGAAGCAGTATATAAACCCAGGGCTCCCCGACACCAAGTCTGGCATGCTATGGACTGTGCTGTCCTCTCAGAATAAGAGATTCTTTGAAGGAATTTTGAGGGCATTTTTGGAATCTGGTGAGATACCCAAGCAGATAAAATCTGGTCAAGTTTATGAAATAAATCAGACACACATAAAATGAGAACTAACCAGACCTAAACATGAGTAGTTGAAGGGCCAGCCAGGATAATGAATGGTGTCTGGAGCAATTGTCTTCGGTGGCTGCTGTCCTTCTCCCTCTGAATGCAGGCATTCAGATCTGGGTTAGACTTTTCTTATATGGAAAATTTCATGAAGGGATTTCTTCTGGGATAACTGATTTCAAGTATTCTGCCCCATTCATACAGATGAGTTATCAGGTCATGTTTCTTGACATTCTGGTTTGGAAAGTATCATCATTACCTTCGTTGAAAGGTAACAAAGTGCTTTATGTGTTCAAAGAAAAGAGGGATTTTTATGACAAGGGGAGAGTCAGGGAAAGGGTGACATGGAGACGGATGAGTAAGAGATTGGCTTTCTCACAACTTTGTGCAACTTTTAACCTTTGTTTTGCCCCTGAACTTTTCTACCATGGTTAGTTTTTCTCATAGGAAATTCCAACTTGTGAACATTTCAATGCATAAAACCCAGTTCATTCTTAGAAAATAATTGTATTCCTTTCTTAACAAATTGCAGTCGATTATGCTGATCCGGAACAGTGTAGGGTAGTGGAGTGACCACTATATCAGAGTCATAGGTATGGGTTCAGATCTAACCTCTATTACTTACTAGCTTTGTGATCATGGGCAAGTAAGGCGAGGTGGATTAGACTAGATTATCGTTGGATTTCCAAGTGAAAATGAAAATTGATTTGTAAAAAGCCCTCCAATTATTTTTCTTTAGCCTTTTACTGCCAAGATGGACCAGTGACTTGGGGAACAGAGATTCTTATCACATTGTGTGGTGCTTCGGGGGACACTGAGATCTATAGCTTTGCTTCTGGGCATGAATGAATGATTCATGTATACTGTTCCATACTGATGTGTTTTCAGACATTGTGTTGTAATTTCCTTTTGTCTTTTGATGAAATTTTTCCATCAGTAGCTTAAGGAGCTAGTGGGGATCCAGAAGCCACAGGATTGTTGTCCTTATCAAAGGACTCAGTGGATCACAATACCTTGAGCTATGAGCATGCAGATGGAAGCATCTTGAGGCATTTAGCCCCTTGTGCAAAATCTGGGATTTGTGAAATTCAGAAACATTTGTGAAATCCAAAAGCATTTGAGTTGGATTTCATCAACCCCTGCAGGTGAAGAAATCTTGAGTTCTGAAAGTGCTGAAGTAAATACAAGAAACCAAATTAGCAGCAATATTCCTTTGGGACTCTTAAATGCCCTTTCAAGGGAGATAGTTATGATATTGGAATAAAAGGTTTGTACAGAGTTTTGGAAGCTTTTAAAGAGTTGCTTGTCTTTTTCTGGTATTTGTGAAATGTACTGATGGTCTCTGCAGAGGAAATTGAATTAGAAGGCTTCTCTTTGCCTGTCACATTTCTTAACTGGAGTCAAGAGAGATTATAAAGAACAAGTCAAGAGGCTGCTAGCTTTAATGGAAAACTGGCCTTCATACCCTACCCCAGATGTTCTCACATCTGTGAAATCTTCCCAGATGTTGCCAGCTGAAAGTCATCCTTCCCTGCTCAGGTTTCTCTAGAGCCTAAGATTCTCTTCTGTCCCCCTTTCACATGATACCTTGTATCATATCGCTGTTGCATTTGGAGTCAAATCCTGTGGGTCCAAATTCTAGTCCTGAGGCATCTTGGGCAAAGCCAATTAACTTCTCTGGGCCTCAGTTTCCTCATTTGTAAGAAGGGAACATTGGATTAGATAACCTCTGTGCTGTCTTTCACCTCTAAATCGATAATCCAGAGTTATCTATGGGCATATCTTTCCCTGCAGTAGATGGTAAACTTGGATGTGCCACGAAGGCAGTGCCCATTTCCATCTCAGTTTCCTCATTGCCCAGGAGAGTAAACACTTAATGTTTGCTGAATTAAACTGACAGTTGATTTAGGAGGCAGCTTTTATTGTAGCCACACTGAGTCCTTCACGGTTAACTACCAAGAAAATACATCATTGCAGTGAGGTCACTGAGCAGCAGCGATAGCTCAGTATCTGAATTTTGGTCAACACTTCATTATTTCTTCATGGAAGAGCAGCTGGGGCAACCGAATGACTAGGCATGCTGTCCTGTTCTCTTGTCAGACCTTGGATCCCATCCCATTTCCAGTCCAGTCCAAGCCAAATTAATATAGCCATGTCCATGGTGATCGTGTTGCAAAACTACCCCTGCGGGCTCTTGCATTTCTCTTCTAATCAGGAGAGGCCAGGCTTTCACTCAGCATTTAAGACGTGGTTCCAGAATCAGAAAGAGAGAAGATTAGCCCATAACATTTTTAGCTGTTGGTAAATATTGGCCTGTTTATTCTTCAATATGAGGATCAGAGTGTTTTGTACCAGTAGTCTGAAAAAGTATGCTGCTTCAGGTTGCATATTACGGAGTAGGGGAAAGAACATTCCCTATGGGGGTCCAAAGACTTGAGTTCAAGTCCTTGCCCTAACTACCTGGGAGCGATGCGATCTTGAACAAATGACTTCTTTGTGGAAAAAATACCCTTATCTGTAAAATGAGGGAGGTTGGTCAGGGTGAACTCTAAGCTCTCTTCCAATTCTCTCTGTTACAGTGGATAAGTGGACTTGGAGATAATAATATTTGTAAAGTGTTATACAAATGCTAGTTATTAATATTATAATTATATAACATAATAAAATACATAAAATTAATAATTAAATTATATAATATAATGATAATTATTGCTAAGTAATTGTGCCGTATTCATATAATACATCTTTTTATTTTTAGGTTATAAAAGAAGTCTACAACAATTGCAGTGGAACAGTGGATTCAGATGGGCCTTCCTCAAGTTCCCCAGTGCACAAGATGGAGCTAGAGAAGGTAATGTCATGAAAGTGAAGACCAAGGACATGGCTTCAGATGAGCTGATTCAAGCCACCTCCAATTCCTCTTGTAATGAACATGAAAACCTATAGACTTGCTTTATCCCTCCCCACTGGACCAAGAAAAACTATTCAATAATCTTTTTATAAACTCTAGAACCACATTCACTGGGATGGCCTTGCCCAGGACTCCCCTTTTCTAAGACAATGACTATTTATTGTTAATTCTTCTAGAGCCATTTTCTATAATACAAGTACTATCATCTCTTTATTGCAAATTTTCGGGTTTACATTTTTAAAAAATGTTGCATTGTCCTATATGGAAGATCCATGAAAATAAAACACATACACACACATAGAGGTGCATACAATGAAGGACAGTATGGTGTGGTACAGTATAGGGTTTAAAGAGTGAGGGACTTTAACTCTATATTTCACTCACTGAGCCTCTTCTACAAAATCTCTTCCAACTCTGTGAATTTCACAGAATGAGAAGATGTAGAGGGCTTCATAGATTGTTCTGATAGATGTTCTATAACCAGACATATGTAAGGACTAATTCTTTGAAGTATCTAACCATATCATCATGAGTAAATGTAGTTTCCTAGTCCATCAGAAGTGACTGGGCTTGGAGTCACAAGGCTGAGGTTGTAGTTTGGGTTCCTATACTTGCTAATTGAAGTCTAGTTCATCAAAAATGATTCATCATCTACTGTTTGTAAGGCATTCTATTGGACCCTGAGGATACAGAGATAAAAATAAAACCATCCTTGCTCTCAAGGGTCTTAGATTCTCTCAACAACACTGATTTTATTTTTTAGCCTTGATTCTATTCATTGACCTTTGGACAAGTCACTTGCTTTTTTGGAATCTTAGTTTTTCCTATCTCATTATGTAGGGGTAATACCTCAACTTGTCCCTCTGCAGGGTTGTTATGAGATTCAGATGAGATAAAGGATTCGAAAGCAATGTATAAATTGTAAAGCACCACATAAACATGAGTTGTTACTGTCAGAGACCTTAGCTTGAAAAGGCCAAGGCTCCCCACTGCATCCAGGGCCATCTCCAGGTGTCCTGATCCGTATCTGGCCACTGGACCCAGATGGCTCTGGACGAGAAAGTGAGACTGCTGTTTCTACACAGCTCTGACTCCCTTAAATCCAATTTACTCGCATGTCATGGCATCACTTCCCTGATGTCCTCTTTAAGAACGAAGAAGAAACAGCAGCAGTGATTACCAAGCACTGAGAGCGTGCTTTTCAGAAAGGCAATTATTTATATTTTCCCTGTCTGTCTCTACTATATTCTCTTTACTTATTGGAAGGTAAGGCTATAGAAATAACAGGAAATTAACATAATATATATCATATTACATGTTACATATAATATGTACTATAATATAATAATAATGACAAGAAATAACAAGCCAGTTGTTAGCTCAAGGAACTTTCTTAGCTCTCGAGTTGTATAAAACACACAGTTGTAAAAGACAAGTCAGGTCAACAAGCATTTATTAAGCACCTTCTAGTGCCAGGCCCTATCACAAGGGCTAGGGATGGCAAAAAAAAGTGAAAAAACAAAACCAAAATAAAACATCTCCTGGAGTTTCTCTCAGAATATTTCCTTTTCAGGGTCTTACCTCTACTAACCTATACATCAATTGGTCCTTGAATTCACTGAAGATACACGGTACCCTTCCAGGCAATGCTGTCACTTGAGGAAGTTTCTGGTGATAATAATATTGGTATTTTCTATCCCCAATAGATTTGTTGTGAGGAAAAACTCAAGTTTTAAGACCTTCAGCTGATATTAAAAAAAAAAAAACTTAAAACATCATGTAATTGTGAGTTATTGTTACTGTCATACCTATTTGACAGCTAAAGAGGCAAAGTCTGTTACTCAATTGATTCCAATAGGAGCTTGTTTGTATTTGTAAGTGGAACTGTTCGTATTTTTGCTTCCAGAAAGCATTTACCTCTATGGATAGTGGCATGGGGAGCAGTGCAGATTTTGAGGAGAAGCATTTTTGGAGAGCAGATAACTTTTGCACATCGTGTGAAAGACCAAACCTATGAAAGTGTTTAGCAGACTGATGTGGACATTATAGTATCTATTAGAATAACTGTAGGGTGGTGGTGTTTCCTTTTGATTTCCAATGCTTTTGCAGTGACGTAAGCATCTTAAACTGTTTCTGTGCTCTTAGCTATCTCATGATTACCTTTGGGTGGATTAGGGTTCGATCCCCTTTTATTTCACATTTCAATTTTTTAATTGATACTTGACTCACCATAGAGCCAAAGTGACACTGCACAAATGATCTCATCCTTTTGTCCATGCAGAAACTGTCCTCAGAGAGGCCAAGCTCAGATGGGGAGGGTGGTGCAGAAAATGGAATTACCATGTGCAACGGAAAAGAACAAGGTGAGTGTTGAGGAGGGTCCTCCATTGTTCCAATATGGTAAAAAGTCTGATTATGTGAAATGTCTAAATGCCAATTTGGTCAGCAACTTTAGTGATGTGGAAACTAGAGGACTATCCCACCATTCAGCAGAGGTAGAGAAACCCGTTTTGGTAGATTTCAAGCCCAGCTGTGATTACTTCTCACTTTCTCAGACTTTACTAATGTATGAGTTTTATTTTATTTTATTTTTAACCCCAAGAAGGCTTCTTAAATAAAACACAGTAAAAGGCAACGTAGTATAATGGAAAAAGCAATGAGTCTGGAGTTCTAAGCCCTTGGTTCAAATTCTGACTGTGGTTTACTACTTTCTTGGGCAAGTCATCTCATCTCAAGGGAAAATTAGTTCCAATCAGTAAAATGAGAGGTTTGGACTAGCTGAGCTTGAAGATCTTCAGGAACTTTCATTGCTTTCCCATCCTGCGATCAGTCAAGCACTGATGCATCTTTGGTAGGATTGCCTCATTCTGTTAGTTTATGATACTTCCAGCAGAGTGATGAGGGAATGATTTATTCACACACACAAATGAGTGTGTATCTCATCAAATTTTGATAAAATTATTGCAAAGCATTTTTTCTTATGTTATTCAGACAAATTAAATGATCATCCTTACCTTCTCTCCTTATCCCTCTTGTCACTAATGGAACCCAACCTACTCTAGACATATCTTGTACAACCGCAAGTAGATCCATAGATAAATAAACCTTTATCATGTCCTTAGTATACGCCAGACGCTGTGCTAAGTGCTAGGGATACAAATACAAACAACAATGACAATCTCTCCCTTCACAGACCTTTGATTCTAAGGGAAGAGATGACATATAAAGGAGTCGAAGGGATTGGTGGGCACAAGTTTGAGAAATGGTCAGGGGCAGTCATGGGCTGTGCCATGTTTGAAGTGAGCAGGTGTGGTTTGGGGACTTTGTGGATGAACTCACCAATCAGAAGTATCTGGTATCTCGAGAAAGCCACTGGGACAAAGTCAGGGGCATCATGGGCTGGACCAGGTGTACATTTTGTCTCCCTCATTAAAATGAGAATTCCTTGAAAATAACAATTGCGTTTTTGCCTTTCTTTGTATCCCCAATGCTTAGCACGGTATTTGGCACATGGCACATACTTGATAAATGAGTGTGGGCTGACTGGAGAGGGATGATCTCTGATTATGGAGCAGTTTTTCTTTATGTGATGCTACATAAGCCACTTGGGGATGGTATTTATACTGTGTTAGTTCCATATGGAAACAGGATTCATTGGTTCTGAAAGGGGAAACAGGATTCATGGGTTCTAAGAGGACATAGGTAGGACACCACTCAGCTGGTTTGAGATTCCCAGGAGACCCACCTACTACACAGGGGCTGTGGTGAACAGTTGGAATGACTTGGAGGCTGACTGTGGGAGCATTATTATTTCCACCACTCGCCACAGCTATCCAGAGTATTTGGAGGAATTAGCAGAAGATACACTACGAGCATACCATCAGTCAGACTTTAGTGTAGGAGAGGCCAAGAGTTCTGGGAAGAGGGCTCTGTGGCAGTGTCAATTTTGTTGGACACTCCTGGGCTCCTTCTGCCTTCATTGTGGTGAGGATGAGGGAGAGAGTGTGATGATTGAACTGGATTTCAGGTACAGCCTTGTCTCGTTTCCTTGGTTGGAGTTTATCCCTTTGCCTAGAGAAAGGGTGTCTGGTGTAACAGGTACCAGGACATGGCTTTGGGGGCCTTTGTCTTATTAGTGTATATTTTAATCAGCTGAGATAGTTGTCATCTCAGCAAACATTTATTAAGCTCCTACCATGTACACAGCACATGGGCTGATCCTGAGGGAAGATGCCTGCCTCGCATTCTAGCATGGCATAGATGAAATGTAATGGAAAGTAAAACATGGCAAGTGTCTTATAATTTACAGAGGGAAGGTGATGCTGATTTGATGGTCAGGAGGCTGAGAAGGATGCCTTCTTGGAGAAAATGATATTAACCACAGACAAAAGAAGCCCAAAAGCTTCATTCCTGACTTGCTCCTCTTTTGCCCCTTCTCATTCTCTCTCTCACATCATATTTATTCATCATATTCACTCTCTCTTCCCCACCACACTCTCCCAATTGGGATGCATGGCTTCTTGAAGCCAAGGATTGTGTTTTCCAATGCTGTGTCCTTAAGTGACAAGCATAATATTTCACACATAGTAGGTGCTTGATAAAAATATATCTTATGGAATGGAATGGAATGGAATGCAGCTGAAGTCAGGATGAACCAAATGGAAATTCTCTTCATTCCTAAAAATCCTAATCTGGGAGGCCCACAATATGTGGCTTGTGTTACTTGTCTGGCCAGTTGATGGTAGAGTGGTCAGGGGCATGACCTTCGTGTTGATCACAAGTGGTTCACCACCCTCCTCTCCCCCCCCCCCCCCCCCCACCTCCCCAGGCACATATGATAGTTTTCTCCCTAGGAAGTAATTCAGGGAAAAGTGTTATCTCCGTCTTCCTCAGGGCATGTCATATATGATTAAAAATAGGAAAGCTATCTTTAAGTTTGACTCTGTCAGGAAATAGCCTACCGTCTCCATGTAGTGTTTAAAAATGGGACTTTTCTCCTTTCAGTCTGTGGAGTGTTTTGTTTCTCTTTATTTCTTACTCCTTCAAGTTTGGATATTTGGAGGTGAGTGCTACCTCCAGATAGTCTGATTAATTAAAAACAACTCATTTGCTTTGGTCAGTGCTCCCCTTTATACAATAGTATAAGTAAAAGTACATTGAAAGCAGAGGAATCATTTCAGTTCTTTAAAGAAAGTCAGTGGATAGAGGGCTGATCTTGTAGCCAGAAGAGATCTGGGTTTGAATGCCACTTTAAACTTGCTAACAGCATATTCCTGGGTAAATTAGTTCATCCTTGAGGCCCTTGGTTTTCTTATCTCTAAAAAGAGAGTGGTAATAATTACATTATCTGTCTCTGGAAGCTTTTGTGAGGAAGGCACTATGTAAACTTTAAGGTGCTATAGAAATACCTCTTCTTGTTTATTCTTTGGGGAAATTAATGTTGCTTAGATGTTTGGTTCAGAGGCTTGTTTTTTTTTAATGTATAAAGATATAGTGTAAAGGGAGTTAGATTTGAGTCAGTCAATGAGTAGTCTTTATTAGGTATTATGAGTATTTATTAAGTGCTTATTATATGCCAGGCACTGGGGATTCAAATACAAGGAAAAAGAAAGACAATTTCTTCTTTCCAGGAACTTACATTCTGATAGAGGAAGAAAACCCATAGAAGAGGCCCGAAAAACAGTGGAGGAAGGATCTGGGGCCCTTGTCCAAAACGGAGGTTCAAGGATGAGCTAAAGAATTTAAGAGTGGGCCTGTAG